>NW_028126564.1:600000-1144000 GCF_965194825.1 Balaenoptera physalus
CCATGCACATTCCAATGTAATTTACAACCTAGGAACACGACTTCCAGAAAGGCTCTGCTGCCCTAGTACCCAGATTTGGGAATGGAGAAATGCTGCCTGCTTCAGGTCACTTCCCACAACAGGAGCTTTAAAACCATTGCTAAAGGTCACTAAATATTCACAAAACTTGCAGTTCGGTAAATGACACCTGCTCTCTAAAAAAAGTCTGAGGTGGAAAATCGACCAAAAAATTCAAAAGAGGGCAACCTTCCAAGAAGACAATATCAAGAGTTATATTGTACTCCCAATTGTTTCCTTTTTTTAACAGAAAAGAAAATGGCGGTGAAAAATGATGAGTTTTACGAATTTTCCAAGCCATGCAAACCCAAATTACAAAACCCTATCAGCTCACAGCAGCCAGTAGGGCCATTAGCATAAATGCTGCAAACAATAAATGCTGAAGCGATTGTGGAGAAATGTGTACCCTCCATTCTAAGGGGGACGTGGTAAGTGCCACTAATGAAAACACAAAGAAGGTGCTTTGAAAAGGGAAAAACGGTGCTACCAGTCAGTCAATCACAACCACTGCTGGGCCTACCACCTGAGAAAATGAGAATCAAAAAGTCACAGGCTGGCAATCCTGCACTCCAACAATATTTACCATAGCCAACACTTGGAAGCAATGAAAATTCCCATCAACCGAGGAATGCACAAAGTAGAAGTGGTCCACGTACACAGTGGAAAATTACTCCAATAAAAAATAAAAATTAAAATTAAAAATCCAACAAAAGTAAGGAGACATCAGCTTGTGTGGGTTGGTCCGGGCACACTCCACTCTAATTTATAACCGAGAAACACCACAGGCCGCAAGGGCTTTTCCCTAGTTACCAGGGTGGGGAACACAGAAAGGCTGCGGCCCTCTGGCAGTTACCTGCAAAAGCAGCTTTAAAGCCTGTGCTAATGGTCATTTCATAGGAACAAGAACTGCAGAACTGTAACTGAAACCTGCCCTCAAAATATCTTCAGGGAGGTAATGGCCAAAACATTTCAAAATGTGACACATACTTTAAGAGAACACTTTGAAGAACTAAGGGGTAATCACAGCTTGAAAAATAAAAAGGACATGCCTTCAAGCTCAGTTTCAATGGAATATGAGGCACGTGCGAATTCAGCCACAAAGAGGTATCAGATCACACTTGTCAGAATAACGATCAGCAAGAAAACTACAACAATAAATGCTGAAGGTGTTGTAGAGAAATGCAAACCCTCAACTTCAAGGGGGACGTAACTTGGAAAGGGCCACGAACTAGAACAGAATGGAAGTGCCTTAAAAAGGTAAACATTGAGCTACCATATGATCCAGCAGGCCCACTCCTCCACCTATAATCTAAGAAGAGAGAATTGGAAAGACACAGGCAGGCAAATCTGCATTGCACAGTATTACAATAGCCAAGATATGGAAGTAACCAAAAAGTCCACCAACAGATGGGTGGACAAAGAAGAACTCCTCTATGTACAAGTGGAATATTCGCTAGTGAAAAAAATGAAACAATGCCATTTGCAGCATCATAGATGAGTCTAGACGTAATCACGCCACCTGTAGTAAGTGAGAAAGCAAAAGACACATATCCTATTATATCACTTTTAGGAGTTACTTAAAAATTGATACCAATGAAGATCTTTCCACAGAGAAAGGCAATCACAGATTTATTAAAAAACTTATGGTTCACCAAATAGAAAGGGATGAGGATTGGATACATTACCATATTGGGGTTAACAGAGATATACAAACCATGTGAAATATATAATCACCAAAGACGTACGGAAGACCAGGAGAAGACTACTCAACCTTGTGTCATAACCTACATGGGAAAAGGATGCTAGGAAGAATAGATACATGTATATGTGTGAAAGAACCACATCTTGCACACCTAGAACAAACAAACCATTGTAATCAAATTTGCTGGGATAAAAAATAAAAAGTAAATTACAAATATGAACAAGAAGTAATGAGACATAAACTTAAAGGGCTTTTTCCTGGCACGTTCCATTCTAGTATACAACCTAGAACACCACTTACATTAAGGCTCTGTTTCCCTAGTAACCAAATTTGGCAAAGGAGAAATGCTGCCACCTTGTGGCCGTTTCCTGCAAGAGCAGCTTTAAAGTCGCAGCTAATGGTCACTTAACATTCACAAGGACTCAGGGCTGTAAAAGACACTTGCCCTAAAAATTTGTGCTGAAGTAGGGAATGGACAAAAAATTCACAACAGGCAAAGGTTTCAAGAAGAGATTATGAAGAGTTAAGTTTTACTCACACTCTTTTTAAAAAAAAGGAAAATGGATAAAAGCTCAACCTCAGGGAGTGTTAGACGCATGCAATCTAATCTACGAAAAGTTTCAACTTACACCAGTCGACTGACCATCAGCAAAAAGTCTACAAACAATAAATGCTGAAGGGGATTTAGAGAACTGTGTACCCTCTACCTTCTGGTGAGACATAAAAGCCAATAATGAGAAAAGAAAGGAGCTGTGTTTAAAAGTAAAAATGGAGGTACCATTCAATCCAGCAGGTGCACCAATGGACCTCTCACCTGAGAAGACAAGAATCGAGAAGACACAGGCCGCAAAAGCTGCAGTGCAGCCTTATTCACAATAGCCAAGACAGTGAAGCAATCAAAATATCCAACAAGAGGTGAATGGATAAAGAAGAAGTGGTCCATGTACACAGTGGAATATTAACCATGGAAAACAACGAACCATTGCTCTCTGAGGCACCACAAAGGAGTCTGGAGATAGTCACGAAACATGAGGTAAGTCGGAAAGCAAAAGACCTATATTCTATGATATCACTTATAGGCGTTATCTAATACCTGACACAAATGAACATATATCCACAGAGAAAGACACTCACAGACTTAGAAAATAAAACTATGCTCAACTAAAAGGAAAGGTGGGGGGAATGGATAAATTAAGATTAGTGTTACTATATGTATACAAACACATATTATATACATATCTCAAAAATATCGACCATATAGCAAGGGAGGTCTGCGGAACCCTCTGTAACATTTTACATGGGAAGAGGATCTGTACTTGAATAGACATATATAATGTACAAATGAACCAGAGTGTGTTCACCTGGGACAAACAATATTCTAACCTTTAGCCCAATTAAAACACCTTTAAAAACCAAGAAGAAATAATGAGACATAAACTTATGGGGGTTTCTCCACGCACATTCTAATGTAATTTACAACCTAGGAACACGACTTCCAGAAAGGCTCTGCTGCCCTACCACCCAGATTTGGGAATGGAGAAATGCTGCCTCCTTGAGGCCACTTCCCACAACAGCAGCTTTAAACCCATTGCTCTAGGTCACTAAATATTCACAAAACTTGAAGTTCGGGAAATGAGACCTGCTCTCTAAAAAAACTCTGGGGTGGAAAATCGCCCAAAAAATTCAAAAGAGGGTAACCTTCCAAGAAGACAATTTCAAGAGTTATACTGTACTCCCAATTGTTTCCTTTTTTTAACAGAAAAGAAAACAGCGGAGAAAAATGATGAGCTTTACGAATTTTCAAAGACTTGCAAACCCAAATTACAAAAACCTATGAGCTCACAGCAGCCAGAAGGGCCATTAGCATAAATGCTGCAAACAATAAATGATGAAGCGATTGTGGAGAAATGCGTACCCTCGATTCTAAGGGGGACGTGGTAAGAGCCACTAATGAAAACACAAAGAAGGTGCTTTGAAAAGGGAAACACGGTGCTACCAGTCAGTGAATCACACCCACTGCTGGGCCTATCACCTGAGAAAATGAGAATCAAAAAGTCACAGGCTGGCAATCCTGCACTCCAACAATATTTACCATAGCCAACACTTGGAAGCCATGAAAATGTCCATCAACCGAGGAATGCACAAAGAAGAAGTGGTCCACGTACACAGTGGAAAATTACTCCAATAAAAAATAAAATTTAAATTTAAAAATCCAACAC
Organism: Balaenoptera physalus; assembly: GCF_965194825.1. Lineage (NCBI taxonomy): Eukaryota > Metazoa > Chordata > Mammalia > Artiodactyla > Balaenopteridae > Balaenoptera > Balaenoptera physalus. Next base: position 603,979 of record NW_028126564.1, read on the forward strand.
AACTAAGGAGACATCAGCTTGTGTGGGTTTGTCCGGGCACACTCCACTCTAGTTTATAACCGAGAAACACCACAGGCCGCAAGGGCTTTTGCCTAGTTACCAGGGTGGGGAACATAGAAAGGCTGCCGCCCTCTGGCAGTTACCTGCAAAAGCAGTTTTAAAGCCTGTGCTAATGGTCATTTCATATGAATAAGTACTGCAGAAGTGTAAATGAAACCTGCCCTCAAAATGTCTTCAGGGAGGTAAAGGCCAAAACATTTCAAAATGTGACACATACTTTAAGAGAACACTTTGAAGAACTAAGGGGTAATCACAGCTTGAAAAATAAAAAGGACATGCCTTAAAGCTCAATTTCAACGGATTATGAGGCACATGCGAATTCAACCACAAAGAGGTATCAGCTCACACTTGTCAGAATAACCATCAGCAAGAAAACTACAAACAATAAATGCTGAAGGTGTTGTGGAGAAATGCATACCCTCAACTGCAAGTGGGACATAAGTTGGAAAGGGCCACAAACTAGAACAGAATGGGGGTGCCTTAAAAACGTAAACATTGAGCTACCATACGATCCAGCAGGCCCACTCCTCCACCTATAATCTAAGAAGAGAGAATTGGAAAGACACAGGCAGGCAAATCTGCATTGCACAGTATTAAAATAGCCAAGATATGGAAGTAACCAAAAAGTCCACCAACAGATGGGTGGACAAAGAAGTACTCCTCCATGTACAGATGGAATATTCGCTAGTGAAAAAAATGAAACAATGCCATTTGCAGCGCCATAGATGAGTCTAGACGTAATCACGCCACGTGTAGTCAGTGAGAAAGCAAAATACATATATCCTATGATATCACTTTCAGGAGTTACTTAAAAATTGATACCAATGAAGATATTTCCACAGAGAAAGGCAATCACAGTTTCATTAAAAAACTTATGGTTCACCAAATAGAAAGGGATGAGGATTGGATACATTACCATATTGGGGTTAACAGAGATATACAAACCATGTGAAATATATAACCACCAAAGATGTACGGAAGACCAGGAGAAGACTACTCAACATTGTGTCATAACCTACATGGGAAAAGGATGCGAGGAAGAAAAGATACACGTATATGTGTGAAAGACCCACATCTTGCACACCTAGAGCAAACAAACCAATGTAATCAAATCTGCTGGGATAAAAAATAAAAAGTAAATTACAAATATGAACAAGAAGTAATGAGACATAAACTTAAAGGGCTTTTTCCTGGCACATTCCATTCTAATTTACAACCTAGAACACCAGTTCCATTAAGCCTCTGTTTCCCCAGTTACCAAATTTGGTAAAGAAGAAATGCTGCCACCTTGTGGCCGTGTCCTGCAAGAGCAGCTTTAAACTCACAGCTAATGGTTACTTAACATTCACAAGGACTCAGGGCTGTAAAGGACACCTGCCCTAAAAAATTGTGCTGAAGTAGTGAATGGACAAAAAAATTCAAAACAGGCAGATGTTTCAAGAAGAGAGTATGAAGAGTTATGTTTTACTCACGCTCTTTTAAAAAAAAAGGAAAATGGATAAAAGCTCAACCTCAGGGCGTGTTAGACCCATGCAATCTAATCTACAAAAAGTTTCAACTTACACCAGTCGACTGACCATCAGCAAAAAGTATACGAACAATAAATGCTGAAGGGGTGTTAGAGAACTGTGTACCCTCTACCTGCTGGTGAGACGTAAAGGGGTAACAGCCAATAATGAGAAAAGAAAGGAGCTGTGTTTAAAAGTAAAAATGGAGGTACCATTCAATCCCCAGGCGCACCATTGGACCTCTCACCTGAGAAGACAAGAATCGAGAAGACACAGGCCGCAAAAGCTGCAGTGCAGCCTTATTCACAATAGCCAAGACAGTGAAGCAATCAAAATGTCCAACAACAGGTGAATGGATAAAGAAGAAGTGGTCCATGTACACAATGGAATATTAACCATGGAAAACAATGAACCATTGCTCTTTGAGGCACCACAAATGAGTCTGCAGATAATCATGAAAGATGAGGTAAGCTGGAAAGCAAAAGACCTATATTCTATGATATCACTTATAGGCGTTCTCTAATAACTGACACAAATGAACATATTTCCACAGAGAAAGACACTCACAGATTTAGAAAACAAACTATGCTCATCTAAAACGAAAGGTGGGGGGAATGGATAAATTAAGATTAGTGTTACTATATGTATACAAACACATATTATCTATATATCTCAAAAAGACCGACCATATAGCAAGGGAAGTCAGCAGAACCTTCTGTACCATTTTACATGGGAAGAGGATCTGTAGTTGAATAGATATATATAATGTGCAAATGAACCAGATTGTGTACACCTAGGACAAACAATATTCTAAGCTTTACTCCAATTAAAAAAAAATTTTAAACCAAGAAGAAATAATGAGACATAAACTTATGGGGCTTTCTCCATGCACATTCCAATGTAATTTACAACCTAGGAACACGACTTCCAGAAAGGCTCTGCTGCCCTAGTACCCAGATTTGGGAATGGAGAAATGCTGCCTGCTTCAGGTCACTTCCCACAACAGGAGCTTTAAAACCATTGCTAAAGGTCACTAAATATTCACAAAACTTGCAGTTCGGTAAATGACACCTGCTCTCTAAAAAAAGTCTGAGGTGGAAAATCGACCAAAAAATTCAAAAGAGGGCAACCTTCCAAGAAGACAATATCAAGAGTTATATTGTACTCCCAATTGTTTCCTTTTTTTAACAGAAAAGAAAATGGCGGTGAAAAATGATGAGTTTTACGAATTTTCCAAGCCATGCAAACCCAAATTACAAAACCCTATCAGCTCACAGCAGCCAGTAGGGCCATTAGCATAAATGCTGCAAACAATAAATGCTGAAGCGATTGTGGAGAAATGTGTACCCTCAATTCTAAGGGGGACGTGGTAAGTGCCACTAATGAAAACACAAAGAAGGTGCTTTGAAAAGGGAAAAACGGTGCTACCAGTCAGTCAATCACAACCACTGCTGGGCCTACCACCTGAGAAAATGAGAATCAAAAAGTCACAGGCTGGCAATCCTGCACTCCAACAATATTTACCATAGCCAACACTTGGAAGCAATGAAAATTCCCATCAACCGAGGAATGCACAAAGTAGAAGTGGTCCACGTACACAGTGGAAAATTACTCCAATAAAAAATAAAAATTAAAATTAAAAATCCAACAAAAGTAAGGAGACATCAGCTTGTGTGGGTTGGTCCGGGCACACTCCACTCTAATTTATAACCGAGAAACACCACAGGCCGCAAGGGCTTTTCCCTAGTTACCAGGGTGGGGAACACAGAAAGGCTGCGGCCCTCTGGCAGTTACCTGCAAAAGCAGCTTTAAAGCCTGTGCTAATGGTCATTTCATAGGAACAAGAACTGCAGAACTGTAACTGAAACCTGCCCTCAAAATATCTTCAGGGAGGTAATGGCCAAAACATTTCAAAATGTGACACATACTTTAAGAGAACACTTTGAAGAACTAAGGGGTAATCACAGCTTGAAAAATAAAAAGGACATGCCTTCAAGCTCAGTTTCAATGGAATATGAGGCACGTGCGAATTCAGCCACAAAGAGGTATCAGATCACACTTGTCAGAATAACGATCAGCAAGAAAACTACAACAATAAATGCTGAAGGTGTTGTAGAGAAATGCAAACCCTCAACTTCAAGGGGGACGTAACTTGGAAAGGGCCACGAACTAGAACAGAATGGAAGTGCCTTAAAAAGGTAAACATTGAGCTACCATATGATCCAGCAGGCCCACTCCTCCACCTATAATCTAAGAAGAGAGAATTGGAAAGACACAGGCAGGCAAATCTGCATTGCACAGTATTACAATAGCCAAGATATGGAAGTAACCAAAAAGTCCACCAACAGATGGGTGGACAAAGAAGAACTCCTCTATGTACAAGTGGAATATTCGCTAGTGAAAAAAATGACACAATGCCATTTGCAGCATCATAGATGAGTCTAGACGTAATCACGCCACCTGTAGTAAGTGAGAAAGCAAAAGACACATATCCTATTATATCACTTTTAGGAGTTACTTAAAAATTGATACCAATGAAGATCTTTCCACAGAGAAAGGCAATCACAGATTTATTAAAAAACTTATGGTTCACCAAATAGAAAGGGATGAGGATTGGATACATTACCATATTGGGGTTAACAGAGATATACAAACCATGTGAAATATATAATCACCAAAGACGTACGGAAGACCAGGAGAAGACTACTCAACCTTGTGTCATAACCTACATGGGAAAAGGATGCTAGGAAGAATAGATACATGTATATGTGTGAAAGAACCACATCTTGCACACCTAGAACAAACAAACCATTGTAATCAAATTTGCTGGGATAAAAAATAAAAAGTAAATTACAAATATGAACAAGAAGTAATGAGACATAAACTTAAAGGGCTTTTTCCTGGCACGTTCCATTCTAGTATACAACCTAGAACACCACTTCCATTAAGGCTCTGTTTCCCTAGTAACCAAATTTGGCAAAGGAGAAATGCTGCCACCTTGTGGCCGTTTCCTGCAAGAGCAGCTTTAAAGTCCCAGCTAATGGTCACTTAACATTCACAAGGACTCAGGGCTGTAAAAGACACTTGCCCTAAAAATTTGTGCTGAAGTAGGGAATGGACAAAAAATTCACAACAGGCAAAGGTTTCAAGAAGAGATTATGAAGAGTTAAGTTTTACTCACACTCTTTTTAAAAAAAAGGAAAATGGATAAAAGCTCAACCTCAGGGAGTGCTAGACGCATGCAAGCTAATCTACGAAAAGTTTCAACTTACACCAGTCGACTGACCATCAGCAAAAAGTCTACAAACAATAAATGCTGAAGGGGATTTAGAGAACTGTGTACCCTCTACCTTCTGGTGAGACATAAAAGCCAATAATGAGAAAAGAAAGGAGCTGTGTTTAAAAGTAAAAATGGAGGTACCATTCAATCCAGCAGGTGCACCAATGGACCTCTCACCTGAGAAGACAAGAATCGAGAAGACACAGGCCGCAAAAGCTGCAGTGCAGCCTTATTCACAATAGCCAAGACAGTGAAGCAATCAAAATATCCAACAAGAGGTGAATGGATAAAGAAGAAGTGGTCCATGTACACAGTGGAATATTAACCATGGAAAACAACGAACCATTGCTCTCTGAGGCACCACAAAGGAGTCTGGAGATAGTCACGAAACATGAGGTAAGTCGGAAAGCAAAAGACCTATATTCTATGATATCACTTATAGGCGTTATCTAATACCTGACACAAATGAACATATATCCACAGAGAAAGACACTCACAGACTTAGAAAATAAAACTATGCTCAACTAAAAGGAAAGGTGGGGGGAATGGATAAATTAAGATTAGTGTTACTATATGTATACAAACACATATTATATACATATCTCAAAAATATCGACCATATAGCAAGGGAGGTCTGCGGAACCCTCTGTAACATTTTACATGGGAAGAGGATCTGTACTTGAATAGACATATATAATGTACAAATGAACCAGAGTGTGTTCACCTGGGACAAACAATATTCTAACCTTTAGCCCAATTAAAACACCTTTAAAAACCAAGAAGAAATAATGAGACATAAACTTATGGGGGTTTCTCCACGCACATTCTAATGTAATTTACAACCTAGGAACACGACTTCCAGAAAGGCTCTGCTGCCCTACCACCCAGATTTGGGAATGGAGAAATGCTGCCTCCTTGAGGCCACTTCCCACAACAGCAGCTTTAAACCCATTGCTCTAGGTCACTAAATATTCACAAAACTTGAAGTTCGGGAAATGAGACCTGCTCTCTAAAAAAACTCTGGGGTGGAAAATCGCCCAAAAAATTCAAAAGAGGGCAACCTTCCAAGAAGACAATTTCAAGAGTTATACTGTACTCCCAATTGTTTCCTTTTTTTAACAGAAAAGAAAACAGCGGAGAAAAATGATGAGCTTTACGAATTTTCAAAGACTTGCAAACCCAAATTACAAAAACCTATGAGCTCACAGCAGCCAGAAGGGCCATTAGCATAAATGCTGCAAACAATAAATGATGAAGCGATTGTGGAGAAATGCGTACCCTCGATTCTAAGGGGGACGTGGTAAGAGCCACTAATGAAAACACAAAGAAGGTGCTTTGAAAAGGGAAACACGGTGCTACCAGTCAGTGAATCACACCCAGTGCTGGGCCTATCACCTGAGAAAATGAGAATCAAAAAGTCACAGGCTGGCAATCCTGCACTCCAACAATATTTACCATAGCCAACACTTGGAAGCCATGAAAATGTCCATCAACCGAGGAATGCACAAAGAAGAAGTGGTCCACGTACACAGTGGAAAATTACTCCAATAAAAAATAAAAATTAAATTTAAAAATCCAACACAACTAAGGAGACATCAGCTTGTGTGGGTTTGTCCGGGCACACTCCACTCTAGTTTATAACCGAGAAACACCACAGGCCGCAAGGGCTTTTGCCTAGTTACCAGGGTGGGGAACATAGAAAGGCTGCCGCCCTCTGGCAGTTACCTGCAAAAGCAGTTTTAAAGCCTGTGCTAATGGTCATTTCATATGAATAAGTACTGCAGAAGTGTAAATGAAACCTGCCCTCAAAATGTCTTCAGGGAGGTAAAGGCCAAAACATTTCAAAATGTGACACATACTTTAAGAGAACACTTTGAAGAACTAAGGGGTAATCACAGCTTGAAAAATAAAAAGGACATGCCTTAAAGCTCAATTTCAACGGATTATGAGGCACATGCGAATTCAACCACAAAGAGGTATCAGCTCACACTTGTCAGAATAACCATCAGCAAGAAAACTACAAACAATAAATGCTGAAGGTGTTGTGGAGAAATGCATACCCTCAACTGCAAGTGGGACATAAGTTGGAAAGGGCCACAAACTAGAACAGAATGGGGGTGCCTTAAAAACGTAAACATTGAGCTACCATACGATCCAGCAGGCCCACTCCTCCACCTATAATCTAAGAAGAGAGAATTGGAAAGACACAGGCAGGCAAATCTGCATTGCACAGTATTAAAATAGCCAAGATATGGAAGTAACCAAAAAGTCCACCAACAGATGGGTGGACAAAGAAGTACTCCTCCATGTACAGATGGAATATTCGCTAGTGAAAAAAATGAAACAATGCCATTTGCAGCGCCATAGATGAGTCTAGACGTAATCACGCCACGTGTAGTCAGTGAGAAAGCAAAATACATATATCCTATGATATCACTTTCAGGAGTTACTTAAAAATTGATACCAATGAAGATATTTCCACAGAGAAAGGCAATCACAGTTTCATTAAAAAACTTATGGTTCACCAAATAGAAAGGGATGAGGATTGGATACATTACCATATTGGGGTTAACAGAGATATACAAACCATGTGAAATATATAACCACCAAAGATGTACGGAAGACCAGGAGAAGACTACTCAACATTGTGTCATAACCTACATGGGAAAAGGATGCGAGGAAGAAAAGATACACGTATATGTGTGAAAGACCCACATCTTGCACACCTAGAGCAAACAAACCAATGTAATCAAATCTGCTGGGATAAAAAATAAAAAGTAAATTACAAATATGAACAAGAAGTAATGAGACATAAACTTAAAGGGCTTTTTCCTGGCACATTCCATTCTAATTTACAACCTAGAACACCAGTTCCATTAAGCCTCTGTTTCCCCAGTTACCAAATTTGGTAAAGAAGAAATGCTGCCACCTTGTGGCCGTGTCCTGCAAGAGCAGCTTTAAACTCACAGCTAATGGTTACTTAACATTCACAAGGACTCAGGGCTGTAAAGGACACCTGCCCTAAAAAATTGTGCTGAAGTAGTGAATGGACAAAAAAATTCAAAACAGGCAGATGTTTCAAGAAGAGAGTATGAAGAGTTATGTTTTACTCACGCTCTTTTAAAAAAAAAGGAAAATGGATAAAAGCTCAACCTCAGGGCGTGTTAGACCCATGCAATCTAATCTACAAAAAGTTTCAACTTACACCAGTCGACTGACCATCAGCAAAAAGTATACGAACAATAAATGCTGAAGGGGTGTTAGAGAACTGTGTACCCTCTACCTGCTGGTGAGACGTAAAGGGGTAACAGCCAATAATGAGAAAAGAAAGGAGCTGTGTTTAAAAGTAAAAATGGAGGTACCATTCAATCCCCAGGCGCACCATTGGACCTCTCACCTGAGAAGACAAGAATCGAGAAGACACAGGCCGCAAAAGCTGCAGTGCAGCCTTATTCACAATAGCCAAGACAGTGAAGCAATCAAAATGTCCAACAACAGGTGAATGGATAAAGAAGAAGTGGTCCATGTACACAATGGAATATTAACCATGGAAAACAATGAACCATTGCTCTTTGAGGCACCACAAATGAGTCTGCAGATAATCATGAAAGATGAGGTAAGCTGGAAAGCAAAAGACCTATATTCTATGATATCACTTATAGGCGTTCTCTAATAACTGACACAAATGAACATATTTCCACAGAGAAAGACACTCACAGATTTAGAAAACAAACTATGCTCATCTAAAACGAAAGGTGGGGGGAATGGATAAATTAAGATTAGTGTTACTATATGTATACAAACACATATTATCTATATATCTCAAAAAGACCGACCATATAGCAAGGGAAGTCAGCAGAACCTTCTGTACCATTTTACATGGGAAGAGGATCTGTAGTTGAATAGATATATATAATGTGCAAATGAACCAGATTGTGTACACCTAGGACAAACAATATTCTAAGCTTTACTCCAATTAAAAAAAAATTTTAAACCAAGAAGAAATAATGAGACATAAACTTATGGGGCTTTCTCCATGCACATTCCAATGTAATTTACAACCTAGGAACACGACTTCCAGAAAGGCTCTGCTGCCCTAGTACCCAGATTTGGGAATGGAGAAATGCTGCCTGCTTCAGGTCACTTCCCACAACAGGAGCTTTAAAACCATTGCTAAAGGTCACTAAATATTCACAAAACTTGCAGTTCGGTAAATGACACCTGCTCTCTAAAAAAAGTCTGAGGTGGAAAATCGACCAAAAAATTCAAAAGAGGGCAACCTTCCAAGAAGACAATATCAAGAGTTATATTGTACTCCCAATTGTTTCCTTTTTTTAACAGAAAAGAAAATGGCGGTGAAAAATGATGAGTTTTACGAATTTTCCAAGCCATGCAAACCCAAATTACAAAACCCTATCAGCTCACAGCAGCCAGTAGGGCCATTAGCATAAATGCTGCAAACAATAAATGCTGAAGCGATTGTGGAGAAATGTGTACCCTCAATTCTAAGGGGGACGTGGTAAGTGCCACTAATGAAAACACAAAGAAGGTGCTTTGAAAAGGGAAAAACGGTGCTACCAGTCAGTCAATCACAACCACTGCTGGGCCTACCACCTGAGAAAATGAGAATCAAAAAGTCACAGGCTGGCAATCCTGCACTCCAACAATATTTACCATAGCCAACACTTGGAAGCAATGAAAATTCCCATCAACCGAGGAATGCACAAAGTAGAAGTGGTCCACGTACACAGTGGAAAATTACTCCAATAAAAAATAAAAATTAAAATTAAAAATCCAACAAAAGTAAGGAGACATCAGCTTGTGTGGGTTGGTCCGGGCACACTCCACTCTAATTTATAACCGAGAAACACCACAGGCCGCAAGGGCTTTTCCCTAGTTACCAGGGTGGGGAACACAGAAAGGCTGCGGCCCTCTGGCAGTTACCTGCAAAAGCAGCTTTAAAGCCTGTGCTAATGGTCATTTCATAGGAACAAGAACTGCAGAACTGTAACTGAAACCTGCCCTCAAAATATCTTCAGGGAGGTAATGGCCAAAACATTTCAAAATGTGACACATACTTTAAGAGAACACTTTGAAGAACTAAGGGGTAATCACAGCTTGAAAAATAAAAAGGACATGCCTTCAAGCTCAGTTTCAATGGAATATGAGGCACGTGCGAATTCAGCCACAAAGAGGTATCAGATCACACTTGTCAGAATAACGATCAGCAAGAAAACTACAACAATAAATGCTGAAGGTGTTGTAGAGAAATGCAAACCCTCAACTTCAAGGGGGACGTAACTTGGAAAGGGCCACGAACTAGAACAGAATGGAAGTGCCTTAAAAAGGTAAACATTGAGCTACCATATGATCCAGCAGGCCCACTCCTCCACCTATAATCTAAGAAGAGAGAATTGGAAAGACACAGGCAGGCAAATCTGCATTGCACAGTATTACAATAGCCAAGATATGGAAGTAACCAAAAAGTCCACCAACAGATGGGTGGACAAAGAAGAACTCCTCTATGTACAAGTGGAATATTCGCTAGTGAAAAAAATGACACAATGCCATTTGCAGCATCATAGATGAGTCTAGACGTAATCACGCCACCTGTAGTAAGTGAGAAAGCAAAAGACACATATCCTATTATATCACTTTTAGGAGTTACTTAAAAATTGATACCAATGAAGATCTTTCCACAGAGAAAGGCAATCACAGATTTATTAAAAAACTTATGGTTCACCAAATAGAAAGGGATGAGGATTGGATACATTACCATATTGGGGTTAACAGAGATATACAAACCATGTGAAATATATAATCACCAAAGACGTACGGAAGACCAGGAGAAGACTACTCAACCTTGTGTCATAACCTACATGGGAAAAGGATGCTAGGAAGAATAGATACATGTATATGTGTGAAAGAACCACATCTTGCACACCTAGAACAAACAAACCATTGTAATCAAATTTGCTGGGATAAAAAATAAAAAGTAAATTACAAATATGAACAAGAAGTAATGAGACATAAACTTAAAGGGCTTTTTCCTGGCACGTTCCATTCTAGTATACAACCTAGAACACCACTTCCATTAAGGCTCTGTTTCCCTAGTAACCAAATTTGGCAAAGGAGAAATGCTGCCACCTTGTGGCCGTTTCCTGCAAGAGCAGCTTTAAAGTCCCAGCTAATGGTCACTTAACATTCACAAGGACTCAGGGCTGTAAAAGACACTTGCCCTAAAAATTTGTGCTGAAGTAGGGAATGGACAAAAAATTCACAACAGGCAAAGGTTTCAAGAAGAGATTATGAAGAGTTAAGTTTTACTCACACTCTTTTTAAAAAAAAGGAAAATGGATAAAAGCTCAACCTCAGGGAGTGCTAGACGCATGCAAGCTAATCTACGAAAAGTTTCAACTTACACCAGTCGACTGACCATCAGCAAAAAGTCTACAAACAATAAATGCTGAAGGGGATTTAGAGAACTGTGTACCCTCTACCTTCTGGTGAGACATAAAAGCCAATAATGAGAAAAGAAAGGAGCTGTGTTTAAAAGTAAAAATGGAGGTACCATTCAATCCAGCAGGTGCACCAATGGACCTCTCACCTGAGAAGACAAGAATCGAGAAGACACAGGCCGCAAAAGCTGCAGTGCAGCCTTATTCACAATAGCCAAGACAGTGAAGCAATCAAAATATCCAACAAGAGGTGAATGGATAAAGAAGAAGTGGTCCATGTACACAGTGGAATATTAACCATGGAAAACAACGAACCATTGCTCTCTGAGGCACCACAAAGGAGTCTGGAGATAGTCACGAAACATGAGGTAAGTCGGAAAGCAAAAGACCTATATTCTATGATATCACTTATAGGCGTTATCTAATACCTGACACAAATGAACATATATCCACAGAGAAAGACACTCACAGACTTAGAAAATAAAACTATGCTCAACTAAAAGGAAAGGTGGGGGGAATGGATAAATTAAGATTAGTGTTACTATATGTATACAAACACATATTATATACATATCTCAAAAATATCGACCATATAGCAAGGGAGGTCTGCGGAACCCTCTGTAACATTTTACATGGGAAGAGGATCTGTACTTGAATAGACATATATAATGTACAAATGAACCAGAGTGTGTTCACCTGGGACAAACAATATTCTAACCTTTAGCCCAATTAAAACACCTTTAAAAACCAAGAAGAAATAATGAGACATAAACTTATGGGGGTTTCTCCACGCACATTCTAATGTAATTTACAACCTAGGAACACGACTTCCAGAAAGGCTCTGCTGCCCTACCACCCAGATTTGGGAATGGAGAAATGCTGCCTCCTTGAGGCCACTTCCCACAACAGCAGCTTTAAACCCGTTGCTCTAGGTCACTAAATATTCACAAAACTTGAAGTTCGGGAAATGAGACCTGCTCTCTAAAAAAACTCTGGGGTGGAAAATCGCCCAAAAAATTCAAAAGAGGGCAACCTTCCAAGACGACAATTTCAAGAGTTATACTGTACTCCCAATTGTTTCCTTTTTTTAACAGAAAAGAAAACAGCGGAGAAAAATGATGAGTTTTACGAATTTTCAAAGACTTGCAAACCCAAATTACAAAAACCTATGAGCTCACAGCAGCCAGAAGGGCCATTAGCATAAATGCTGCAAACAATAAATGATGAAGCGATTGTGGAGAAATGCGTACCCTCGATTCTAAGGGGGACGTGGTAAGAGCCACTAATGAAAACACAAAGAAGGTGCTTTGAAAAGGGAAACACGGTGCTACCAGTCAGTGAATCACACCCACTGCTGGGCCTATCACCTGAGAAAATGAGAATCAAAAAGTCACAGGCTGGCAATCCTGCACTCCAACAATATTTACCATAGCCAACACTTGGAAGCAATGAAAATGTCCATCAACCGAGGAATGCACAAAGAAGAAGTGGTCCACGTACACAGTGGAAAATTACTCCAATAAAAAATAAAAATTAAATTTAAAAATCCAACACAACTAAGGAGACATCAGCTTGTGTGGGTTTGTCCGGGCACACTCCACTCTAGTTTATAACCGAGAAACACCACAGGCCGCAAGGGCTTTTGCCTAGTTACCAGGGTGGGGAACATAGAAAGGCTGCCGCCCTCTGGCAGTTACCTGCAAAAGCAGTTTTAAAGCCTGTGCTAATGGTCATTTCATATGAATAAGTACTGCAGAAGTGTAAATGAACCCTGCCCTCAAAATGTCTTCAGGGAGGTAAAGGCCAAAACATTTCAAAATGTGACACATACTTTAAGAGAACACTTTGAAGAACTAAGGGGTAATCACAGCTTGAAAAATAAAAAGGACATGCCTTAAAGCTCAATTTCAACGGATTATGACGCACATGCGAATTCAACCACAAAGAGGTATCAGCTCACACTTGTCAGAATAACCATCAGCAAGAAAACTACAAACAATAAATGCTGAAGGTGTTGTGGAGAAATGCATACCCTCAACTGCAAGTGGGACATAAGTTGGAAAGGGCCACAAACTAGAACAGAATGGGGGTGCCTTAAAAACGTAAACATTGAGCTACCATACGATCCAGCAGGCCCACTCCTCCACCTATAATCTAAGAAGAGAGAATTGGAAAGACACAGGCAGGCAAATCTGCATTGCACAGTATTAAAATAGCCAAGATATGGAAGTAACCAAAAAGTCCACCAACAGATGGGTGGACAAAGAAGTACTCCTCCATGTACAGATGGAATATTCGCTAGTGAAAAAAATGAAACAATGCCATTTGCAGCGCCATAGTTGAGTCTAGACGTAATCACGCCACGTGTAGTCAGTGAAAAAGCAAAATACATATATCCTATGATATCACTTTCAGGAGTTACTTAAAAATTGATACCAATGAAGATATTTCCACAGAGAAAGGCAATCACAGATTCATTAAAAAACTTATGGTTCACCAAATAGAAAGGGATGAGGATTGGATACATTACCACATTGGGGTTAACAGAGATATACAAACCATGTGAAATATATAACCACCAAAGATGTACGGAAGACCAGGAGAAGACTACTCAACCTTGTGTCATAACCTACATGGGAAAAGGATGCGAGGAAGAAAAGATACACGTATATGTGTGAAAGACCCACATCTTGCACACCTAGAGCAAACAAACCAATGTAATCAAATCTGCTGGGATAAAAAATAAAAAGTAAATTACAAATATGAACAAGAAGTAATGAGACATAAAATTAAAGGGCTTTTTCCTGGCACATTCCATTCTAATTTACAACCTAGAACACCAGTTCCATTAAGCCTCTGTTTCCCCAGTTACCAAATTTGGTAAAGAAGAAATGCTGCCACCTTGTGGCCGTGTCCTGCAAGAGCAGCTTTAAACTCACAGCTAATGGTTACTTAACATTCACAAGGACTCAGGGCTGTAAAGGACACCTGCCCTAAAAAATTGTGCTGAAGTAGTGAATGGACAAAAAAATTCAAAACAGGCAGATGTTTCAAGAAGAGAGTATGAAGAGTTATGTTTTACTCACGCTCTTTTAAAAAAAAAGGAAAATGGATAAAAGCTCAACCTCAGGGCGTGTTAGACCCATGTAATCTAATCTACAAAAAGTTTCAACTTACACCAGTCGACTGACCACCAGCAAAAAGTATACGAACAATAAATGCTGAAGGGGTTTTAGAGAACTGTGTACCCTCTACCTGCTGGTGAGACGTAAAGGGGTAACAGCCAATAATGAGAAAAGAAAGGAGCTGTGTTTAAAAGTAACAATGGTGGTACCATTCAATCCCCAGGCGCACCATTGGACCTCTCACCTGAGAAGACAAGAATCGAGAAGACACAGGCCGCAAAAGCTGCAGTGCAGCCTTATTCACAATAGCCAAGACAGTGAAGCAATCAAAATGTCCAACAACAGGTGAATGGATAAAGAAGAAGTGGTCCATGTACACAATGGAATATTAACCATGGAAAACAATGAACCATTGCTCTTTGAGGCACCACAAATGAGTCTGCAGATAATCATGAAAGATGAGGTAAGTTGGAAAGCAAAAGACCTGTATTCTATGATATCACTTATAGGCGTTCTCTAATAACTGACACAAATGAACATATTTCCACAGAGAAAGACACTCACAGATTTAGAAAACAAACTATGCTCATCTAAAACGAAAGGTGGGGGGAATGGATAAATTAAGATTAGTGTTACTATATGTATACAAACACATATTATCTATATATCTCAAAAAGACCGACCATATAGGAAGGGAAGTCAGCAGAACCTTCTGTACCATTTTACATGGGAAGAGGATCTGTAGTTGAATAGATATATATAATGTGCAAATGAACCAGATTGTGTACACCTAGGACAAACAATATTCTAAGCTTTACCCCAATTAAAAAAAAATTTTAAACCAAGAAGAAATAATGAGACATAAACTTATGGGGCTTTCTCCATGCACATTCCAATGTAATTTACAACCTAGGAACACGACTTCCAGAAAGGCTCTGCTGCCCTAGTACCCAGATTTGGGAATGGAGAAATGCTGCCTGCTTCAGGTCACTTCCCACAACAGGAGCTTTAAAACCATTGCTAAAGGTCACTAAATATTCACAAAACTTGCAGTTCGGGAAATGAGACCTGCTCTCTAAAAAAACTCTGGGGTGGAAAATCGACCAAAAAATTCAAAAGAGGGCAACCTTCCAAGAAGACAATATCAAGAGTTATATTGTACTCCCAATTGTTCCCTTTTTTTAACAGAAAAGAAAACGGCGGTGAAAAATGATGAGTTTTACGAATTTTCCACGCCATGCAAACCCAAATTACAAAACCCTATCAGCTCACAGCAGCCAGTAGGGCCATTAGCATAAATGCTGCAAACAATAAATGCTGAAGCGATTGTGGAGAAATGTGTACCCTCCATTCTAAGGGGGACGTGGTAAGTGCCACTAATGAAAACACAAAGAAGGTGTTTTGAAAAGGGAAAAACGGTGCTACCAGTCAGTCAATCACAACCACTGCTGGGCCTATCGCCTGAGAAAATGAGAATCAAAAAGTCACAGGCTGGCAATCCTGCACTCCAACAATATTTACCATAGCCAACACTTGGAAGCAATGAAAATGTCCATCAACCGAGGAATGCACAAAGTAGAAGTGGTCCACGTACACAGTGGAAAATTACCCCAATAAAAAATTAAAATTAAAATTAAAAATCCAACAAAAGTAAGGAGACATCAGCTTGTGTGGGTTGTTCCGGGGACACTCCACTCTAATTTATAACCGAGAAACACCAGAGGCCGCAAGGGCTTTTCCCTAGTTACTAGGGTGGGGAACACAGAAAGGCTGCCGCCCTCTGGCAGTTACCTGCAAATGCAGCTTTAAAGCCTGTGCTAATGGTCATTTCATAGGAACAAGTACTGCAGAACTGTAAGTGAAACCTTCCCTCAAAATGTCTTCAGGGAGGTAATGGCCAAAACATTTCAAAATGTGACACATACTTTAAGAGAACACTTTGAAAAACTAAGGGGTAATCACAGCTTGAAAAATAAAAAGGACATGCCTTCAAGCTCAATTTCAACAGATTATGAGGCACGTGCGAATTCAGCCCCAAAGAGGTATCAGATCACACTTGTGAGAATAACCATCAGCAAGGAAACTACAAACAATAAATGCTGAAGGTGTTGTAGAGAAATGCAAACCCTCAACTTCAAGGGGGACGTAACTTGGAAAGGGCCACGAACTAGAACAGAATGGAAGTGCCTTAAAAAGGTAAACATTGAGCTACCATATGATCCAGCAGGCCCACTCCTCCACCTATAATCTAAGAAGAGAGAATTGGAAAGACACAGGCAGGCAAATCTGCATTGCACAGTATTACAATAGCCAAGATATGGAAGTAACCAAAAAGTCCACCAACAGATGGGTGGACAAAGAAGAACTCCTCCATGTATAAGTGGAATATTCTCTAGTGAAAAAAATGAAACAATGCCATTTGCAGCACCATAGATGAGTCTAGACGTAATCACGCCACCTGTAGTAAGTGAGAAAGCAAAAGACACATATCCTATTATATCACTTTTAGGAGTTACTTAAAATTGATACCAAGGAAGATATTTCCACAGAGAAAGGCAATCACAGATTCATTAAAATCTTATGGTTCACCAAATAGAAAGGGATGAGGATTGGAAACATTACCACATTGGGGTTAACAGAGATATACAAACCATGTGAAATATATAATCACCAAAGACGTACGGAAGACGTCTCAACATTGTGTCATAACCTACATGGGAAAAGGATGCGAGGAAGAAAAGATACACGTATATGTGTGAAAGACCCACATCTCGCACACGTAGAGCAAACAAACCAATGTAATCAAATCTGCTGGGATAAAAAATAAAAAGTAAATTACAAATATGAACAAGAAGTAATGAGACACAAACGTAAAGGGCTTTTTACTGGCACATTCCATTCTAATTTACAACTTAGAACACCACTTCCATTAAGCCTCTGTTTCCCCAGTTACCAAATTTGGTAAAGAAGAAATGCTGCCACCTTGTGGCCGTGTCCTGCAAGAGCAGCTTTAAACTCACAGCTAATGGTTACTTAACATTCACAAGGACTCAGGGCTGTAAAGGACACCTGCCCTAAAAAATTGTGCTGAAGTAGTGAATGGACAAAAAAATTCAAAACAGGCAGATGTTTCAAGAAGAGAGTATGAAGAGTTATGTTTTACTCACGCTCTTTTAAAAAAAAAAGGAAAATGGATAAAAACTCAACCACAGGGTGTGTTAGACCCATGCAATCTAATCTACGAAAAGTTTCAACTTACACCAGTCGACTGACCATCAGCAAAAATTATACGAACAATAAATGCCGAAGTGGCTTTAGAGAACTGTGTACCCTCTACCTGCTGGTGAGACGTAAAGGGGTAACAGCCAATAATGAGAAAAGAAAGGAGCTGTGTTTAAAAGTAAAAATGGAGGTACCATTCAATCCCCAGGCGCACCATTGGACCTCTCACCTGAGAAGACAAGAATCGAGAAGACACAGGCTGCAAAAGCTGCAGTGCAGCCTTATTCACAATAGCCAAGACAGTGAAGCAATCAAAATGTCCAACAAGAGGTGAATGGATAAAGAAGAAGTGGTCCATGTACACAATGGAATAATAGCTATGGAAAACAATGAACCATTGCTCTCTGAGGCACCACAAATGAGTCTGCAAATTATCACGAAACATGAGGTAAGTCGGAAAGCAAAAGACCTATATTCTATGATATCACTTATAGGCGTTATCTAATAACTGACCAAAATGAACATATTTCCACAGAGAAAGACACTCACGGACTTAGAAAACAAACTATGCTCATCTAAAAGGAAAGGTGGGGGGAATGGATAAATTAAGATTAGTGTTACTATATATATGCAAACACATATTATATACATATCTCAAAAAGACCGACCATATAGCAAGGGAGGTCTGCGGAACCCTCAGTAACATTTTACATGGGAAGAGGGTCTGTACTTGAATAGACAAATATAATGTACAAATGAACCAGATTGTGTACACCTCGGACAAACAATATTCTAAGCTTTACCCCAAATAAAAAAAAATTTTAAAACCAAGAAGAAATAATGAGACATAAACTTATGGGGGTTTCTCCATGCACAATCCAATGTAATTTACAAACTAGGAACACGACTTCCAGAAAGGCTCTGCTGCCCTAGTACCCAGTTATGGGAATGGAGATATGCTGCCTGCTTGAGGCCACTTCCCACAACAGCAGCTTTAAACACATTGCTAAAGGTCACTAAATATTCACCAAACTTGCAGTTCGGTAAAAGACACCTGCTTTCTAAAAAAATTCTGGGGTGGAAAATCGACCAAAAATTTCAAAAGAGGGCAACCTTCCAAGAACACAATTTCAAGAGTTATATTGTACTCCCAATTGTTTCCTTTTATTTAACAGAAAAGAAAAGGGTGGAGAAAAATGATGAGTTTTCCGAATTTTCAAAGACATGCAAACCCAAATTACAAAAACCTATCAGCTCACAGCAGCCAGAAGGGCCATTAGCATAAATGCTGCAAACAATAAATGCTGAAGCGATTGTGGAGAAATGCGTACCCTGGATTCTAAGGGGGACGTGGTAAGAGACACTAATGAAAACACAAAGAAGGTGCTTTGAAAAGGGAAACACGGTGCTACCAGTCAATGAATCACACCCACTGCTGGGCCTATCACCTGAGAAAATGAGAATCAAAAAGTCACAGGCTGGCAATCCTGCACTCCAACAATATTTACCCTAGCCAACACTTGGAAGCAATGAAAATGTCCATCAACCAAGGAATGTACAAAGTTGAAGTGGTCCATGTACACAGTGGAAAATTACTCCAATAAAAAATAAAAATTAAATTTAAAAAACCAACAAAAGTAAGGAGACATCAGCTTGTGTGGGTTTATCCGGGCACACTCCACTCTAATTTATAACCGAGAAACACCACAGGCCGCAATGGCATTTCCATAGGTACCAGGGTGGGGAACATAGGAAGGCTGCCACCCTCTGGCAGTTACCTGCAAAAGCAGCTTTAAAGCCTGTGCTAATGGTCATTTCCTAGGAACAAGTACTGCAGTACTGTAAATGAAACCTGCCTTCAAAATGTCTTGAGGGAGGTAATGGCCAAAACATGTCAAAATGTGACACATACTTTAAGAGAACACTTTGAAGAACTAAGGGGTAATCACAGCTTGAAAAGTAAAAAGGACATGCCTTAAAGCTCAATTTCAACAGATTATCAGGCACATGCAAATTCAACCACAAAGAGGTAGCAGCTCACACTTGTCAAAATAACCGACAGCAAGAAAACTACAAACAATAAATGCTGAAGGTGTTGTGGAGGAATGCATACCCTGAACTTTAAGTGGGATGTAACTTGGAAAGTGCCACTAAAGAGAACAGAATGGAGGTGCCTTAAAAATGTGAACATTGAGCTACCATATGACCCAGCAATCTCACTACTGGGTATACACCCAGAGAAAACCATAAATCATAAATACACATGCACCCGAATGTTTACTACAGCACTATTTACAATAGCCTGGTCATGGAAGCATCCTAAATGCCCATCAACAGACGAATGGATAAAGAAGTTGTGGTACATATATTGAATGGGATATTACTCAGCCACAAAAAGGAACCAAATTGAGTCATTTGTTGTGACGTGGCTGGATCTAGAGACTGTCATACAGAGTGAAGTAAGTCAGAAAGAGAAAAACAAATATTGTATATTAACGCAGGTATGTGGAACCTAGAAAATTGGTACAGATGAGCCAGTTTGCAGGGCGGAAGTTGAGACACAGATGTAGAGCGGAGACACATGGACACCACGGGGGGGAAAATGTGGTGGGGTGGGGATGGTGTTGTGCTGAATTGGGCGATTGGCATTGACATGTATACACAGATGTGTATAAAATTGATGACTGATAAGAACCTGCAGTATACAAAAACAAACAAAACAACTAATACTAAACTTTCATTCGGTTTTTTGTATGGAAATATGTTAATATAAATGTTTCAGACATTACATGAAATTTCTAAAAATCTTATATGTTCTGGTATAATGTTATAATTCATAATCTTGGTTATTACTTTAAAATGTATATCTCAGAAATAACTAATTTTCTTGTCAACTGCATTATTATAAACTTTCATCAAATCTTTAACCGTGGTCATTTTTAAGTCTTTTGTCATTTACAGACAGTTCTGGGTGTACTCTGATGCTTTTGCAAATATGTTCCTATAAAAGGGTTTCATCCTCATGAAATTCATGGAAAAGACTCTGACAAGTACAGGTTTCTGGTAACTACTGTACTGCTGAACTGAATGAATAAGCATTTTCAGAACTCTAATGATAAAACTAATGAACTCATAAAAGTGCTAACAAAAGATCAAGATGAAAAAAAATTAATTACATGGGAATGAGTGAACTGATGACGATAAGTATAATTTTTGTTACTTTCTGTTTGAATTAAAAAAAAATCCCACAAGGACTCAGAGGCAAAGAATATACAAATCAATTTTCACTGCAAAGTAAAGCAGCTGCTACAGTGAAGGATTACTGGACTGAATGTCAATATTTTGACATAGTATGAGTGTGTTTCATGTTTGGTAATTGCAATCATTGTTGCTTTTGTTGTGATCATCCATGTACAATGCTTGATGTCAGTCTATTTATCTCTTATAAAAATAAAATACAGTGTGTGTGTTTGGAAATAAAAACGAATAAGAACTAATGAGACATAAACTTATGGGGATTTCTCCTGGCAAACTCCATTCTAATTTACAACCTAAGACAACGACTTCCAGAAAGGCTCTGCTGCCCTAGTACCTAGATTGGGGAATGGCGAAATGTTGCCTCCTTTTGGCCGTTTCCCACAACAGCAGCGTTAAACCCACTGCAAACAGTCACTAAATATTCACCAACTGGCAGTTCTGTAAATGACACCTGCCTTCCAAAAAAATTCTGGGGTCAAAAATCGAACAAAAAATTCAAAAGAGGGCAAACTTCAAAGAAGATAATTTCAAGAGGTATATTGTGCTCACAGATTTTTCTTTTGATAAAAGGAAAAGATGTGGAAAAATGATGAATCTTAGGAATTTTGAAAGATATGCAAACCCAAATTACAAATACCTATCAGATCACAGCAGTCAGAATGGCCATCAGCAAAAATGGTGCAAACAATAAATGCTGAAGCGATTGTGGAGAAATGCGTACCCTCGTTTCTAAGGGGGACATTGTAAAAGCCACTAATAAAAACACATTGGAGGTGCTTTGAAAAAGTAAACACTGAGTGACCAGTCCATCAATCACACCCACTGCTGGGCCTATCACCAGAGAAAATGAGAATCAAAAAGTCACATGCTGGCAATCCTGCACTCCAGCAATATTTACCATAGCCAACACTTGGAAGCAATGAAAATGTCCATCAACAGAGGAATGCAACAAGAAGTGGTCCATGTACAAAATAGAATATTAACTCCAATAATAAATATAAATTAAATTTAAAAATCCAACAAAAATAAGGAGACGTCAGATTTTGTGCATTTATCTGGGCACATTCTACTCTAATTTACAACTGAGGAACACCACTGGCCATAAAGTCTGTTTCCCTAGTATCAGCGTGGGGAATGTAGAAAGGTAGCAGCCCTGTGGCCGTTACCTGCAAAAGCAGTTTAAAGCCTGTGCTAATGGTCACTTCATATGAACAAGTACTGTAGGGCTGAAAATGAAACCTGCCCTCAAAATGTCTTGAGGGAGGTAATGGCCAAAACATTTCAAAATTTGACACATACTTTAAGAAACCACTTTGAAGAACTAAGCTGTAATTACAGCTTGAAAAATAAAAATGACTTGCCTTAAAGCTCAATTGCAACGGAATATGAGACACATGCAAATTCAACCGTAAAGAGGTGTCAGCTCACACCCGTCAGAATAACGATCAGCAAAAACTACAAATAATAAATGCTGAAGGTGTTGTGGAGAAATGCATACCCTCAACTTTAAGTGGGACGTAACCTGCAAAGAGCCACTAATGATAACAGAATAGAGGTACCTTTAAAAGGTAAACACTGAGCTACCATATGACCTAGCAGACCTATTCCTGGACCTATAACTAACGAAGACAGAATTGGAAGGACACAGGCAGGCAAATCTGCAATGCATACTATTACAATAGCCAATATATGGAAGTAACCAAAAAGTCCACTGACAAATGGGTGGACAAAGAAGAACTGCTACATGTACAGATGGAATATGAGCTAGTGAAAAAATGAAACAATGCCATTTGCAGCACCATAGATGAGTCTAGAGGTAATCACACAACTTGTAGTAAGTGAGAAAGTGAAAGATACATATCCTATCATATCAGATATAGGTGTTACCTAAAAATTGATACAAACGAAGATATTTCCACAGAGAAAGGCAATCACAGTTTCATTAAAGAAACTTATGGTTCACCACATGGAAAGGTGTGAGGATTGGATACATTACCATATTGAGGTTAACAGAGACATACAAACACATGTGAAATATATAATCACCAAAGACCTACAGAATACCAAGAGAAGACTACTCTACATTGTGTCATAACCTACTTGGGAAAAGGATCCGAAGAAGAATAGATATATGTATATGTGTGAAAGAACCACATCTTGCACACCTAGAAGAAACAAAACGTTGTAATCAAGTTTGCTGTGACAAAAAATAAAAATTAACTTAAAAATACGAACAAGAAGTAATGAGACATAAACTTAAAGGGCTTTTTCCTCGCACATTCTATTCTAATTTGCAACCTAGACCATCACTTCCAATAAGGCTCTGTTGCCATAGTAACCAGATTTGGTAAAGGAGAAATGCTGCCGCCTTGTGGCCGTTTCCCGCAAGAGCCGCTTTAAACCCACAGCTAATGGTCACTTAAAATTCACAAGGACTCAGGGCTGTAAAGGACACCTGCTATCAAAAATTGTGCTGAGGTAGGGAACGGACAAACAAATTTAATACAGGCAAATTTTTCAATAAAATACTATGAAGAGGTAAGTATTACTCACTGTCTTTAAAAAAAAGGAGAATGGATTAAGGCTCAACCTCAGGAATTATTAGACTCATGCAATCTTATCAACAAAAGGGTTTTCAATCACACTAGTCGACTGACCATCAGCAAAAAGTCTACAAACCATAAATGCTGATGTGGTTGTAGAGAATTGTGTATCCTCTAGCTGCTGGTGAGATGCAAAGTGGTTAACAGCTAGTAATGAGAACAGAAAAGAGCTGCGTTTAAAAGTAAAAATTTAGGTACCATTCAATCCAGCAGGTGCACCATTGGACCTCTCACCTGAGAAGACAAGTATCGAGAAGACACAGGTTGTAAAAGCTGCAGTGCAGCATTATTCACAATAGCCAAGGCAGTGAAGTGATAAAAATGTCCATCAACAAGTGAATGGATATAGAATAAGTGGTCCATGTACACAATGGAATATTAGCCATGGAAAACAATGAAACCCTGCTCTTTGAGGCACCACAAATGAGCCTGGAGATAATCACAAATCATGAGGTAAGTCGGAAAGCAAAAGACTTATAGCCTATGATATCACTTATAGGCGTTATCTAATAACTGACACAAATGAACACAATTCACAGAGAAATACACTCACAAACGTAGAAAACCAACTTTGCTCATCTAAAGGGAAAGGTGGGGGGAATGGATAAATTAAGATTCGTGTTACTATATGATATGGATATGATCCAAATACATATTATATACATATTACAAAAAGACCGACCATATAACAAGGGAGGTCTACAGAACACTCCGTAATAATTTACATGGGAAGAGGATCTCTACATAAACAGATATAAATAATGTGTAAATGAACCAGAGTGTGTACACCTTGGAGAAACAACATTCTAACCAGTACCCTGATTTAAAAAATTAAAACAACGAAAAAGAATTAATCAGACATAAACTTATGGGGCGTTTTCCAGCCCATTCCATTGAAATTTACAACCTAGGAAAACGACTTCCAGAACGGCTCTGCTGCCCTAGTAACCAGATTTGGTAATGGAGAAATGCTGCTGACTTGTGGCTGTTTCGAACAACAGCAGCTTAAACCTAGTGCTAATGGTCCCTAAATATTCACACTCATTGCAGGCCTGTAAATGACACCTACATTTCAAAACAATCCTGGGGTTGAAAATTGACCAAAAAATTCAAAAGAGGGCCACGTTCCAGGAAGACACTTTCAAGACGGATATTGTACTCACACTTTTTTTTTCTTTTTTCTTTTAACAGAAAAGAAAAAGGCGTGGAAAAATGATGAATTTTAGAATATTTAACGACATGCATACCCATATTACAAATACCTATCTGCTCACAGCAGTCAGAATGGCCATTAGCAAAAATACTGCAAAAAATAAATGCTGAAGGGAATGTGGAGAAATGCGTACCCTCGGTTGTAAGGGGGGGCATGTAAAGAGTCACTAATGAAAACACAATGTAGGTGCTTTGAAAAGGGAAACATTGAGCTACCAGTCAATCAATCAAAACCACTGCTGGACCTATCACCTGAGAAAATGAGAATCAAAAAGTCACAGGCTGGCAATCCTTCACTCCAGCAATATTTACCATAGCCAACACTTGGAAGCAATGAAAATGTCCATCAACCGAGGAATGCACCAAGAAGAAGTGGTCCATGTACACAATGGAATATTACTCCAATACTAAATATAAATTAAATTTAAAAAAATACAAACAAAAGTAAGGAGACATCAGCATTTGTGGGTTTATCCGGGCACATTGCACTCTAAATTATAACCGAGGAACACCACAGGCCGGAAGGTCTGTTTCCCTAGTTACCAGAGTGGGGAACGTAGAAAGGCTGCCGCCCTCTGGCCGTTACCTGCAAAAGCAGCTTTAAAGCCTGTGCTAATGGTCACTTCATATGAACAAGTAATGCAGGGCTGTAAATGAAAACTGCCCTCAAAAATGTCTCGAGGGAGGTAATGGCCAAAAATTTTCAAAATGTGACACATACTTTAAGAAAACACCTTGAAGAACTAAGCTGTAATCACTGTTTGATAAATAAAAAGGACATGCTTTCAAGCTCAATTTCAACAGATTATGGGATACATGCAAATTCAACCACAAAGGGGTATCAGCTCACACCTGTCAGAATAACCCTCAGCAAGAAAACTACAAACAATAAATACTGAAGGTGTTTTGGAGAAATGCATACCCTCAACTTTAAGTTGGACGTAACCTGGAAAGAGCCACTAATGAGAACTGAATGGTGGTGCCTTTAAAACGTACACACTGAGTTACCATATGATATAGCAAGCCCATTCCTTGGACTATAACATAAGAAGATAGAACTGGAAAGACACAGGCAAGCAAATGTGTATTGCAGCAGTATTACAATAGCCAAAACACGGAGACAACCAAAAAGTCCATCAAGAGGTGCATGGCCAAAGAGGAACTGGCACACGTACAGATGGAATATTAGCCAGGGAAAAAAATAAAACAATGCCATTTGCAGCACCATGTATGATTCTTGAGGTAATCAGGCAAATTGTACTAAGTCAGAAAGCAAAAGACACATATCCTATAATATCACTTATAGATCTTAGCTAAAAATTGATACCAATGAAGATATTTCCACAGAGAAATGCAATCACAGATTCACTAAACTAACTTATGGTTCACCAAATGGAAAGGTGTGAGGATTGGATACATTAGGATATTGGGGTTAACATAGATATAGAAACAAATGTGAAATGTGTAATCACCAAAGACCTACTTAATACTAAAAGAAGATTACTCAACATTGTATCATAACCTACTTGGGAAAATGATCCAAAGAAGAATAGATATATGTATATGTTTAAAAGAACCACATCTTGCACACCTAGAAGAAATAAAACATTTTAATCAAATTTGCTCTGATAAAAAATAAAAATTAAATTAAAAAAAGAACAAGAAGTAATGAGAAATAAACTTAAGGGGCTTTTTGCTGGCACATTGCATTCTAATTTACAACCAGAACATGACTTCCATTAAGGCTCTGTCATCACTAATAAAGCAGCTTTATAATCAATGTTGAAGGTAGCTTAAAAGAAGTCTCACTAATTATTGATAGTAACAAGAAAACAAAGAAAAGTAAAAATCTCACTGCAAAAAGTATACATAGAGTAAGTCAAGGTAGATCAAACACTTATTAAACTTCTGTAAAGAATAAAAGACAACAGTAGTATGTTTTTTTAAGAAGAGAGGGCCCAAATAAATCTGAAATGAAAGAGTTGATGTTACAACAGACCCCACAGAAATACAAAGTATCCTAAGATACACACAGGGTAATTCAGGGCTCAGATTGGACATAGCCCACTCTCCAGTCCCCTGTACATGACTTACAGGAGCCTCAGGAACTGAGGAGGGGGTCCCTGAGGAGAGGCTCAAGATAGAATATGGTAGGCATTAACATGGCTCCATTCATCTTAAACATGCCTGAACTACATTCACACGAGATGATTTTGTCCTGTATGTACATCGGCACCTCTAGTTGGAACTGCAGATCTTTGGCTTCACCACCTCAACTGACAGCAATAGCTTCACCTGCTGTGGACCGTCTCCTATAGGATTTCTAGAACCACAAAGCATCGAAGCTTCACAGGACCCAGAGTCTGTGCGACTCCACGCAGAATCTCAGAGTCTCAACTCCACTCAGATACTCCACTCTTGGAGGGCACACACAAAGTAGTGAGCACATCAGAACCCAGGGGAAGGAGCAGTGACCCCGTAAGAGAATGACCAGAACTACCTGATAGTTTTAGAGGGTCTCCTGCAGAGGCAGGTGGTAGCTGTGGCTGTGGCTCACCGTGAGGACAACGACACTGGCAGCAGAAGTTCTGGGAAATACTCCTTGGTGTGAGCCCTCCCAGAGTCTGCCATTAACCCCACCAAGAGCAAGGTAGGCTCCAGTGCTGGGTCACCTCAGGCGAAACTACCAACAGGGAGGGAACCCAGCTCAATGCATCAGCAGATAAGTGGATTAAACTTT
This sequence comes from Balaenoptera physalus, assembly GCF_965194825.1. NCBI lineage: Eukaryota > Metazoa > Chordata > Mammalia > Artiodactyla > Balaenopteridae > Balaenoptera > Balaenoptera physalus. The sequence goes on from NW_028126564.1 coordinate 631,445, forward strand.
TTATTAAAGTTTTATTTAATCTGCAGACAAGCAGATTAAAGCTTTGCCCACCAAAGCAACACCCAGCTCTACCCACCAACAGTCCCTCCCATCAGGAAGCTTGCACAAGCCTCTAAGATAGACTCATCCACTGGAGAGCAGACAGGAGAAGCAAGAAGAACTACAATTCTGCAGCCTGTGGAAGGAAAACCACATTCACAGAAAGATAGACAAAATGAAAAGGCAGAGGACTTTATACCAGATTAAGGAACAAGATAAAACCCTAGGAAAAAAAACGAAATGAGGTGGAGATAGGGAACCTTCCAGAAAAAGAATTCAGAATAATGATAGTGAACATGATCCAAGACCTTGGCAAAAGAATGGAGGCAAAGATCGAGAAGATGCAAGAAATGCTTAACAAAGACCTAGAAGAATTAAGGAGCAAACACCTAGAAGAATTAAAGAACAAACAAACAGAGGTGAACAATATAATAACTGAAATGAAAAATACACCAGAAGGAATCAGTAGCAGAATAACTGTGGCAGAAGAACGGATAAGTGACCTGGAAGACAGAAAGGTGGAAATCACTGCCATGGAACAGAATAAAGAAAAAGAATGAAAATAAATGAAGACACCCTAAGAGTCCTCTGGGATAACATTAAACGCAACAACATTCACATCATAGGGGTCCCAGAAGGAGAAGAGAGAGAGAAAGGACCCGAGAATACATTTGAAGAGATTATAGTCGAAAACTTCCCTAGCATGGGAAAAGAAATAGCCACCCAAGTCCAGGAAGTGCAGAGAGTCCCAGTCAGGATAAATCAAAGGAGAAAATTGCCAAGACACATAGTAACCAAATTGACAAAAATTGAAGACAAAGAAAAATTATTGAAAGCAACAAGGGAAAAATGACAAATAACATACAAGGGAACTCCCATAAGGATAACAGCTGATTTCTCAGCAGAAAATCTACAAGCCAGAAGGGAGTGGCATAAATTTAAAGTGATGAAAGGGAAGAACCTACAACCAAGAGTACTCCACCCAGCAAGGATCTCATGCAGATTTGACAGAGAAATCATAAGCCCTACAGACAAGCAAAAGCTAAGAGAATTCAGCACCATGAAACCAGCTCTACACCAAATGCTAAAGGAACTTCTCTAAGTGGGAAACACAAGAGAAGAAAAGGACCCACCAAGACAAACCCAAAACAATTAAGAAAATAGTAATAGGAACATACATATCAATAATTACCTTAAACGTGAATGGACTAAATGTTCCAACCAAAAGACACAGGCTCCCTGAATGGATACAAAAACAAGACCCATATATATGCTGTCTACAAGAGACCCATTTCAGACTTAGGGACACATACAGACTGAAAGTGAGGCGATGGAAAAATATATTCTATGCAAATGAAAATCAAAAGAAAGCTGGAGTAGCAATACTCATAGCAGATAAAATAGACTTTAAAATAAAGAATGTTACAAGAGACAAGGAAAGACACTACATAATGGTCAAGGGATCAATCCAAGAAGAAGATATAACAATTATAAATATATATGTGCCCAACATAGGAGCACCTCAATACATAAGGCAACTGCTAACAGCTATAAAAGAGGGAATCAACAGTAACACAATAATAGCAGGGGATTTTAACAGCTCACTTACACCAGTGGAGATCATCCAGACAGAAAATTAATAAGGAAACACAAGCTTTAAATGACACAATAGACCAGATATGGTTAATTGATATTTATAGGACATTCCATCCAAAAACAGCAGATTACACGTTCTTCTCAACTGCACACGGAACATTCTCCAGGATAGATCACATCTTGGGTCACAGATAGAGCCTCAGTAAATTTAAGAAAACTGAAATCATATCAAGCAGCTGTTCCGACCACAATGCTATGAGATTAGAAATCAATAACAGGGACAAAACCGTAAAAAACACAAACGCATGGAGGCTAAACAATACGTTACTAAATAACCAAGAGATCACTGAAGAAATAAAAGAGGAAATCAAAAACTACCTAAAGACAAATGACAAGAAACACACGATGATCCAAAACCTATGGGATGCAGCAAAAGCAGTTCTAAGAGGGAAGTTTATAGCAATACAAGCCTACCTCAAGAAACAAGAAAAATCTCAAATAAACAATCTAACCTTACACCTAGAGGAACTAGAGAAAGAAGAACAAAACCAAAAGTTAGTAGAATGAAAGAAATCATAAAGATCAAAGCAGAAATAAATGAAATAGAAGCAAAGAAAACGAAAGCAAAGATCAATAAAACTAAAAGCCGGTTCTTTGAGAAGATAAACAAAAATGATAAACCTTTAGCCAGACTCAAGAAAAAGAGGGAGAGGAATCAAATCAACAAAATTAGAAGTGAAAAAGGAGAAGTTACAACAGACACCACAGGAATACAAAGCATCCTAAGAGACTACTACAAGCAACTCTATGCCAATAAAATGGACAACCTGGAAGAAATGGACAAATTCTTAGAAAGGGATAACCTTCCAAGACTGAACCAGGAAGAAATAGAAAATATGAACAAACCTATCACAAGCAATGAAATTGAAACTGTGATTTAAAATCTTCCAACAAACAAAAGTCCAGAACCAGATGGCATCACAGGTGAATTCTGTCAAACATTTAGAGAAGAGCTAACACCCAACCTTCTCAAATTCTTCAAAACAATTGCAGGGGAAGGAACACTCCCAAACTCATTCTATGAGACCACCGTCACCCTGATACCAAAACCAGACAAAGATACTACAAGGAAAGAAAATTATAGACCAATATCACTGATGAATATAGATGTAAAAATCCTCAACAAAATACTAGCAAACAGAATCGAACAACACATTAAAAGGATCAAACACCATGATCAAGTGGGGTTTATCCCAGGGATGCAAGGATTCTTCAATATACACAAATCAATGTGATACACCATATTAACAAATTGTAGAATAAAACCATATGATCATCTCAATAGATGCAGGAAAAGATTTTGAGAAAATTCAACACCCATTTACGATAAAAACTCTGCAGAGTGTGGGCATAGAGGGAAACTACCTCAACATAATAAAGGCCATATATGACAAACCCACAGCAAACATCATTCTCAACGGTGAAAAACTGAAAACGTTTCCTCTAAGATCAGGAACAAGACGAGGATGTCCACTCTCACCATTACTATTCAACATAGTTTTGGAAGTCCTAGCCATGGCAATCAGAGAAGAAAAAGAAATAAAAGAAATACAAAAAGGAAAAGAAGAAGTAAAATTGTCACTGTTTGCAAATGACATCATGTCATAGATAGAGAATCCTAAAGATGCCACCAGAAAACCACTGGAGCTAATCAATGAATTTGGTAAAGTTGCAGGATACAAAATTAATGCACAGAAATTGCTTGCATTCCTATACGCTAACAATGAAAGAACAGAAAGAGAAATTAAGGAAACAATCCCATTACCACTGCAAAAAAAAGATTAAACTACCTAGGAATAAACCTACCTAAGGAAGTAAAAGACCTGTACTCAGAAAACTATAAGACACTGATGAAAGAAATCAAAGATGATATAAACAGATGGAGACATATACCATGTTCTTGGATTAGAAGAATCAATATTGTGAAAATGACTATACTACCCAAAGCAATCTACAGATTCAATGCAATCCCTACCAAATTACCAATGGCATTTTCTACAGAACTAGAAAAAAAAATCTTAAAATTTGTAGGGAGACACAAAAGACCCCGGATAGCCAAAGCAGTCTTGAGGGGAAAAAAAAAGAGCTGGAGGAATCAGACTTCCAGACTTCAGACTATATTACAAAGCTACAGTAATCAAGATGATATAGTAGTGGCACAAAAACAGAAATATAGATCAATAGAACAGGATAGAAAGCACAGAGATAAACCCACATACCTATGGTCCACTAATCTATGACAAAGGAGGCAAGGGTATACAATGGAGAAAAGACAGTGTCTTCAGTAAGTGGTGCTGGGAAAACTGGACAGCTACATGTAAAAGAATGAAATTAGAACACTCCCTAACACCATACACAAAAATAAACTCAAAATGGATTAGAGACCTAAATGTAAGACCAGCCACTATAAAACTCTTAGAGGAAAACATAAGCAGAACAGTCTATGACATAAATCACAGCAAGATCCTTTTTGACCCACCTCCTAGAGAAATGGAAATAAAAACAAAAATAAAAATGGGACTTAATGAAATTTAAAATCTTTTGCACAGCAAAGGAAAACATAAGCAAGATGAAAAGACAACCATCAGAATGGGAGAAAATATTTTCAAATGAAGCAAATGGCAAAGGATTAACCTCCAAAAAGCAGCTCCTGTAGCTCAATATCACAAAACGAAACAACCCAATCCAAAAATGGGCAGAAGACCTAAATAAACATTTCTCCAAAGAAGATATACAGGTTGCCAACAAACACATGAAAGGATGTTGAACATCACTAATTATTAGAGAAATGCAAATCAAAACTACAATGAGGTATCACCTCAAACCAGTCAGAATGGCCATCATCAAAAATTCTACCAACAATAAATGCTGGAGAGGCATTTATTGGAGAAAAGGGAACCCTCTTGCACTGTTGGTGGGAATGTAAATTGATATAGCCACTAGGGAGAACGGTATGGGGGTTCCTTAAAAACTAAAAATAGAACAACCGTACAACCCAGCAATCCCACTACTGGACATTTACCCTGAGAAAACCATAATTCAAAAAGAGTCATGTACCACAATGTTCATTGTAGCTCTATTTACAATAGCCAGGACATGGAAGCAACCGAAGTGTCCATCAACAGATAACTGGATAAAGAAGATGTGGCACATATATACAATGGAACATTATTCAGCCATAAAAAGAAACAAAACTGAGTTATTTGTAGTGAGGTGGATGGATCTAGAGTCTGTCCTACAGAGTGAAGTAAGTCAGAAAGAGAAAAACAAATACCGTATGCTAACACATATATATGGAATCTAAAAGAAAAAAAGTTTATGAAAAACCTAGGGGCAGGAAAGGATTAAGGACACCGACGTAGAGAAAGGACTTGAGGACACGGGGAAGGGGAAGTGTAAGCTGGGACAAAGTGAGAGAGTGGTATGGACATATATACACTACCAAGTGTAAAATTGATAGCTACTGGGAAGCAGCCACATAGCACAGGGATATCAGCTCGGTGTTTTGTGACCACCTAAAGGGGTGGGATAAGGGAGTGAGAGGGAGGTGCAAGAGGGAGTGGATATGGTGTTATATGTATACGTATAGCTGATTCACTTTTTTATACAGCAGAAACTAACACACAATTGTAAAGCAATTATACTCCAATAAAGATGTAAAAGGAAAAAAAGCCCAGAGATAAACCTACACACCTATGGTCCACTAATCTATGACAAAGGAGGCAAGGATATACAATGGAGAAAAGACAGTCTCTTCAATAAGTGGTGCTGGGAAAAATGGACAGCTACATGTAAAAGAATGAAATTAGAACACTCCCTAACACCATACACAAAAAATAAACTCAAAATGGATTAGAGACCGAAATGTAAGACCGGACACTATAAAACTCTTAGAGGAAAACATAGGAAGAATACTCTTTGACAAAAATCACAACAAGATCTTTTTTGATCCACCTACTAGAGTAATGGAATAAAAAACAAAAATAAACAAATGGGAGCAAATGAAACCTAAAAGCTTTTGCAAAGCAAAGGAAACTACAAACAAGACGAAAAGACAACCTCAGAATGGGAGAAAATATTTGCAAACGAATCAATGGACAAAGGATTAATCTCCAATATATATAAACAGCACATGCAGCTCAACAGTAAAAAAACAAACAACCCAATCCAAAAATGGGCAGATGACCTAAATAGACATTTGTCCTGAGAAGACATACAGATGGCCAAGAAGCACATGAAAAGCTGCTCAACATCACTAATTATTAGAGAAATATAAACCAAAACTACAATGAGGTATCACCTCACACAAGTTAGAATGGGCATCATCAGAAAATCTACAAACAACAAATGCTGGAGAGGGTGTGGAGAAAAGGGAACCCTCTTACACTATTTGTGGGAATGTAAATTGATACAGTCACTATGGAGAACAGTATGGAGGTTCCTTAAAAAACTAAAAATAGGATTAACATATGACCCAGCAATCCCACTACTGGGCATATACCCAGAGAAAACCATTATTCAAAAAGTCACATTCACCACAATGTTCATTGTAGCACTATTTACAATAGCCAGGTCATGGAAGCAACCTAAATGCCCATAGATAGACAAATGGAAAATATGTGGTACATATATAAAATGGAATATTACTCAGCCATAAAAAGGAACGAAATTGGGTCATTTGTAGAGACGTGGATAGATCTAGAGACTGTCATACAGAGTGAAGTAAGTCAGAAAAAGAAAAACAAATATCGTATATTAACGCATACATGTGGAACCTAGAAAAATGGTACAGATGAACCGGTTTGCAAGGCAGAAATAGAGACACAGATGTAGAGAACAAATGTATGGTCACCAAGGGGGGAAAGAGGCAGGGTGGTGGTGGTGGGATGAATTGCGAGCCTGGGATTGACATATATACACTTATATGTATAAAATAGATAACCAATAAGAACCTGCTGTATAAAAAAATGAATAAAATAAAATTTAAAAATTAAAAAATAATATTTAAAAACATAAAACAGAAAAAAAAGTTCTGTCCTTCCCATAGACGTATTTATATGAATGAATTATTTCCATGCTTATATCTATAAATACAAAAAGAGGAATAAAACCTACCTTGAACCAAAAAAGAAAAAAAAAAACAGAACCCATTGGTCATACAGAGGAAAACCCTATCAGGGCACTTGCTCCAGTGGTAAACAATTCTGAAGTTGGTCAGAGGTGGGGAATCGTCTCCCATGCAGCCAGCAGCTCCCCCGCAAGGAGTGTCCTCATTGCAAAGCTGGGGGACCGTGAGGAGGCGTCTCTGAGTAAACGTGAGCTGAGCCTCAGGCCAGCTGCTGCTGAACTTTTCCCACCCTTCCCAGGTAAAACACCTGAATGTGTGCAAAGACTTTAAAGCCTAGAGGAAAGGGCTTGGAGTCACACCAGCGACAGCACGCAGGCCGACTTGGTGCCTGCAGGCCAGCCAGGACGGTCCTGGCCCCGGGCGCTCTTCTGGAAGCTTTCCATTTCCCTGCCTGAGGTACCCCTCCTGTCCCGGTCCCTACTGCTTTTTTCCTTCCTCACCTCTGCCCGGGGAGAAATTCCAGCAGCAGGTATGGGTGACACATCGTCTTCTTTAGCAGGTGGCAGCCCGGCAAAGCCTGCAGAAAGTCCAGCAGAGCCCCACTCACACGGGGCCGCTCATAGAGCCCTGGGCCCTACTCCCTCCCACCAGCACAACCCCGAGACTGCTGACGGGGCAGAGAATATGGCGTCAGGCACAGCTGCAGAGGCTTTTGCTGCCTGGAGGGGTGTTTATATTGACCTCAACCCAGGCACACCTGGGAAGGGCTGGCCGGCCAGGTCAGGCTGCCCAGGTCAGCCAATCCTCGCCCCTCAGGGGCTCAGAGTTGCAGAAAATGGGCCTTGCTGCACCGGCCAGATCCAAGGAACAGGTGTAGGGTCCCGAGAGTCAGGATAGACAAGGGGCGGCAGCCCTGGCTTGTTTTCTAATCATTTTATCTGGTCCATGAGTGGAAGACAACTTCAAGAAGACCCTCTCCTAATGAGAGGAACCCTGGAGTCAGGGAGAGGAGGGTTGGTGGGTGGAGACAGAGGCCTGGTGCCCCGGCTGCAGTGGAAGCCCCTGGAAGACCAGGTGGAGGGAGGCTGCACAGAGTGAAGCCTAGGGTCACAGACATGTCGGAGCTGCTGTTTGTTAGTTCAAGCCCTGCTCTGAGGTGCTCTGTGTCAGCTCTGAGCGACAGGTGTGCTGGGGGTGCTCTGCAATGAGGGCTATGTGCACGGTTCCTGTGTGCCCAGCTCTGCCGGGGTACCTGTCCAAGGGAGCTGCATATCCAGGGAGGGGCCTGCCCACGAGAGCCCCGTGAGCTGCTGGGTACCTGCCCAGGTGAGCTCCATATCCAAGGAGTGGCCTGCCCACGAGAGCCCCGTGGGCTGCTGGGTACCTGCACAGGTGAGCTCCATATCCTGGGAGGGGCCTGACCACGAGAGCCCCATGGGCTGCTGGGTACCTGCCCAGGTGAGCTCCATATCCAAGGAGTGGCCTGCCCACGAGAGCCCCGTGAGCTGCTGGGTATCTGCCCAGGTGAGCTCCATATCCTGGGAGGGGCCTGACCACGAGAGCCCCGTGGGCTGCTGGGTACCTGCCCAGGTGAGCTCCATATCCTGGGAGGGGCCTGACAATGAGAGCCCCGTGGGCTGCTGGGTACCTGCACAGGTGAGCTCCATATCCTGGGAGGGGCCTAACCACGAGAGCCCCGTGGGCTGCTGGCTACCTGCACAGGTGAGCTCCATATCCTGGAAGGGGCCTGACCATGAGAGCCCCGTGGGTTGCTGGGGACCTGGTAAAGGACGCCAGGACAGTCAGTGAAGCCACAGAGGATATACATCCAGTAGTTCCTAATTCCTACACCCTGCTGGTCATTCTACCATCCACCAGGACATGGTATTCTGTATTAGACTTCAATGATGCCTTCTTCTGTATTCCATTAGTCCCAGAGTCACAAGAAATTTTGGCTGTGAGTGGCAGGACTCAACAAAAACAATACTGCTTGGCCGTCCTGCCCCAGGGGTTCAAAAATTCCCACACCATCTTTGGGGAAACGTTAGGTAAAACCCTAAAAGATCTACCTCTGGAGAAGTGAACCCTCCTTCAATATGCAGACGACATTCTGGGCTTCCCTGGTGGCGCAGTGGTTGAGAATCTGCCTGCCAATGCAGGGGACACAGGTTCGAGCCCTGGTCTGAGAAGATCCCATATGCCGCGGAGCAACTAGGCCCGTGAGCCACCATTACTGAGCCTGCGCGTCTGGAGCCTGTGCTCCACAATAAGAGAGGCTGCGATAGTGAGAGGCCCGCGCACCGCAATGAAGAGTGGCCCCCGCTTGCCGCAACTAGAAAAAGCCCTCGCACAGAAACGAAGACCCAACACAGCCATAAATAATAAATAAATAAATTAAAAAAAAAATATGCAGACGACATTCTGATCGCCAGCCCTACTAAGGAGGCCTCTGGACTACGTAGCCAATAAAAGATAGAAGGTGTCCAAGAAAAAGGCTCAAATATCACAGACTAAGGTGACCTGCCTGGGCTTCATTCTCACAGAAGATCGGAGAAGCCCATCCCAGGAAAGGGAAGAAGCCATTTGCAGCCTCACCCTTCCTAAAACTAGAAGACAGCTTAGGGGTTCCTGGGGAGACCGGGGTTTGCTGCATCTGGATCCCTAACTACAGTCTAATACCTGGGCCTCTATATGAAACATTGAAAGGAAAGGATGATGATCCTTTTGAATAGAATCCAGAAGGGGCCTTTCAAGAATGGAAAGAGCAGTCAATTCAGACCCTTGCCCTGGACCTCCCTAATTTAGCTAAACCCTTTGACCTTTACATTCCTGGTCGAAGGCGAATCGCCCTTGGAGTTTTAGTGCCAAAACTGGGACCACTTGAAATGGAACAACGCAAGAATGCCCTCCAGGCATTGGCCAGCCACCCCATCCGACCAGGATACTGGGGGTATCTAAAAACCTGGAAATGAGCAGCCCGCAAGGCCAGCTCCCTCCTAAGGGTAAAGGACGCCACTTGGTGATCCTAAACACCCACCATGCCCTGAAGTTGCAGGGATCGCTCCGTGGGCACAATGACCTCGAGTGAGGAGGCCCTCCAACTCCAACCTCCAGAGAGACAACCTGGGGCAACAGGCCCCCATGACGACTCGTGTGACCATCACTTGACCTGGAGCTTCTCTCAGAAAACCACAAGAGTGTGCCCCAAAAGAACAGACTATTGCTTGCAGGACTTACTGCACCCAGAGCGGAGCTAATAAACCTGGCAGGGGACCCGTAAATAACGCTGCCACCATAGAAAAGCCTACAGACACCATGGTGACGGCGACCAATGAGACCAGATGTACTCCTGGTTACTTCAAAAGGGCGGTGACTGAGTGGCCGTCATGGTCCTGGATCACCACCGGCCCTGGACTGTCTGGGAGTTGAGCAGGCAGGGCTCTGACACCTGGTGCTGTTTGTACGTTAATTCAGTGGCCTAACTGAAGAAAGCACAGACTACTGGTCAGAGCATCTAGGCTGGCAGAAACCGTCAGCCTAAGGGGGCCGAACCAATGTGGAACAGGGTAAAACCGGCCCCCCCAGCGTCCCTGCGCATCTCTTTCCTGGACCCTTAAAGGTCATTAGAATCTATAAAACTTCCAACGCTGGTGCTCAGGCAGACGAGCAGTGAGGGAGGAGGCCTGGGGAAAATCAACCTCACCTGGCGGCTGCTGGGGAGAAGTCCTGCCCCTCCCCCCGGGTATGAGGACACCCAACTCAGCACGAAGCATTTACAGAAGAGGTGTCTGCACCCTCAGCGCCCCAAGAATGTGGAATGGGACAAGAGGCAGAGGAGGGGTTTGTCACCGGCAAAGCCCAATAAAAATTCCTGGGAGATAAAAATAGAATCTGGGCAATAAAATAAAGTCTAACCTTTTTTTCCTTTGTGCTTTTTCTAATTTCACTTGTTCCTAGGTTTCCACAGGCAGAGGTCCCACACCTGGCACTTCAGACCCGATTTCCTAGTGCAAAATGGCTGGGCCCACACCTCAGCTCTCGGTGCCCTGTGCAGACTCTGCCACATAGAGCCTGAGCTCCAGCCAACCCAGCCCTTGAGAGCTCCGCTGCGTCCCTCCCGCTGACGCTGACGGGATCCCTACACAGCAGCCCGGCCCACAGCCCGCGGGGGAGCGCACGCTCTCACCTCTCCATTCTCTGATCAAAATATAAAGTTTTCCTTTGCTTCTGAACCAAACTCAGTCTCGATCTGTTGGCTCCAATGACACTGGGCAGGGGGACCCTTGTTGGGGCCGACTCTGCAGGATCAGTAACAGAATTTGAGAACATTGTAACTTCAATGAACAGATGTGTGAGCCAAATATTGTAACTTCAATGAACAGATGTGTGAGCCAAATATTGTAACTTCAATGAACAGATGTGTGAGCCAGATATTGTAACTTCAATGAACAGATGTGTGAGCCAGATATTGTAACTTCAATGAACAGATGTGTGAGCCAAATATTGTAACTTCAATGAACAGATGTGTGAGCCAAATATTGTAACTTCAATGAACAGATGTGTGAGCCAAACTGTACTTAACATAGAGCGGTGTATAAGGCTCGTGTAAAATGAGGTATTTCTAACACTTCCATTTGATATTTCCATCACTTTATTATAAGCAAGTTCAGTGGAGGGGTTTGTCGTATTTGTCAGGTCAACATTAGAGAAATGCAGTGATTTCTTTCCAAGGATGTGGATCTACTAAACTTGGCTGAAGTTTCAATCTTGTTTTGAATGATTTTCCATTGAAAATGATACCTCTCTTTCAGCTCCTAGATTTCTGAGAAGTATAAAATCTTGTATTTTTTTATTACCAAAGGGGAAAGGTGGGAGGAGGGATAAATTAACAGTTTCGGATTAACATATACACACTGCTATGTATAAAATATATCATCAACAAGGAACTGCTGTATAGCACAGGGAACTATACTCAATATTTTGTAATAACCCCTAAGGGGAAATAATCTGAAAAACAATAGATATCAATATCGACATCATCTATCAACAACAGATAAAATGGAAACTAAAGGAGGCCGATGGTGAGCGTTTCTGACCATGAAGACTTCAATCCTCTAAAGTTCGGACTCTGCCTACAGCCCAGTCCCTTAATGAACATACATGTACCAGTAGCTTAAAAATTCCCCAGATTGGGGTTCGGAGAGACACTGATTTGAAAGAATCCTTGGTGTTCTCCTTACATACATGGGAACTTTCCTAGAGCTAAAACATGCCTGTGACACCCAGAAGATGGTACACGATTGGATCAGGAAGATTTTGGAAAAGGCACCTCATCTCCTAATCCCCTGGTTGTCGGGTTCACCCCTCCAGCCTCTTTCGTAACATTCTCCACACTTGAGGATGTCAGCACCTTCAACATCCTGTTGCACAGAGTTTGGAATTTGTCCACAGGATGAAGGGGAAGGAGGAGAAACAATGAGAGACAAGCCCTAGATGTTCGAACAGGCACAGGTAACTCTAATTTCCCATCAAACAGAAGACTTAACCACAGGCTCAGCCTGCCCACGGAACCAGTATAAGGCCTAAAGGAATCCTGTGGTTTTGCAGCCAGCTCACAAAAAAGCGAGTTGAAAAACGCAGCTCAGGGGCACTGCAATTCACAAACATGCAGAGTTATAAATGATCACTCTCGTCCAAAAATATATTGAGGGAAGGCAACGAAGACGATTTGAAAGCAAGGCAGAATGGCAGGAAACAAATTTCAGGAGGTAAATTCGAATCGCCTTTAAAGCACATGAAAAGCGGTAAAACGTCGACAATGATGCGCTTGGCCAAAGAGGGCATATACCTTTTTTCCTGAATATATTCAGGAAAAAACGCATATGCCTTTTTTTGCTAACCAAGCAAGCCAGAAAGGCTAATGAGCACTACAAAGAAGTCTCACTTCCCAGGGGTCAAAAGGGCCATTCTAAAAGAGTGTAAAACCCAGAAATGCAGGACAGGCCATGGAGAAAAGGGAGCCTTGTTAGGGTGATGGGCGGGATGTAATTTGCCAACGGCCACTCTGGAGAAGTGTATGGTGTTTCCTAAAACATCTAAAAAACACAGCTAGAGAGCATAGGGCACTTCAACGCATGGGAGTATAAATTGGGAAAAATAAAAAAAACAACACACAGGCACCCTAAAGTTTAGGGCTGCTCTGTTTACAAGAACCTCCACTTCAGTACACCTTTAATATTCCAGGATAGAGAAAAATGGATAAAGAAGTTGTGGTACTTATGTACAATGGAATATCACTCAGCATTAAATCAATGTCATATGGCTACTAGAAGCATGATGAGTGGATTTAGGTACGGTGTTTCTAAGTGAAATAAGTCACATAGAAAAAGAAACATATCATAAGATATCACTTATAGAGGGAATGTAAAAACCGCCACCCTTGAACTGAATTCCAAAACAGAACAGAGTCACACGTTTAGAAAACACACTATGGCTGCTTAACGGGAAAGGTGAGGTGGGGTGATGCATAAAACAAGGGTTTCAAATTAGCTCAGATACCGTTCCATAAACCCAATATGTAATAGACAAGACCTACTCCTTGCTCAGTGAACTGGACTCAACAACCCCTATTCACGGCAAAGAATATATCTGACTAGTAAGAATCTTAAAACCTATATATTGATATCTCTCTGTAAGTGAGTCAAGTAGGTGTAAAGCAGCATAAACACAGTAGTGAAAATCAGCTAAACCCCATTCTAAAAATAAATTACGAAAAAAACCCCAACAAATACAAAGAAAGAGAGAGAAATTAGTAAAAAGGTCGTGCAGGGGCAGTGAAGCAACCTGGATTGACCATATCTACACCCACGGCTGGGTTACACATAAGGCTGGACACTCTTGGGGCTGAGAGGATTGGTGAGGGTGGGTGAGCAAACGCAGACCCTTTAAAGTAATACTGCGAGGTACCCATCCCATGGGTCCCAAATCTCCAGGTTCAAGGGCATCTTCCTACATCAAAAAGATGCATGGGAAACCCAGAAGATGGTACACCGTGTGATCGGGAAAGGTTTCCAAAATGCACCTCATTTCTCATCTCCTTGTGCTCGGGTTCGCCATTCCAGCCGCTTTACTAGCAATCTCCCTTCTTGGAAAATCAGCACGTTTAACCTCCTGTTCCGTACAGGTTACAATTTGTCCTGAGGATGAACGGGAAGAGGGGGAACCAATGAGAGACTAGCTCTAGGTGTTGAGACAGGCAGAGGTCACTCTATTTTCCCATCAGGAAGAAGAATTAAGCACAGGCTCAGCCTGCCGCCCGGGACCTGAATAGGGCCTGAAGCAATCCTGCGATTTTGCGGCCACCTCCCAAGAAAGCGAGTTGAAAAATGGAGCTCAGGGGCACTGCAATTCACAAACCTGCAGACTTATAAATGATCACTCTCGTCCACAAATATATTGAGGGAAGGCAACGAAGAGGATTTGAAAGCAAGGCAGAATTGCAGGAAACAGATTTCAGGAGGTAGATTCGAATCGCCTTTAAAGCACAGGAAAAGCGGCAAATCCTCGACAATGATGCCCTTGGCCAAAAAGGGCGTATGCATTTTTTCCTGAACATATTCAGGAAAAAACGCATACGCCCTTTTTGGCCAACCAAGCAACCTGGAAAGGGAAATCAGCGCTACAAAGAAGTCTCGCTTCCCATCGGTCAAAAGGGCCATGCTGAATAAAGTGTCAAAACCAGAAATGCAGGACAGGCCATGGAGAAATGGGAGCCTTGCTACGCTGATGGGCGGGATGTAAATTGCCAACAGCCACTCCGGAGAAGTGTACGGTGTGTCCTGAAACATCTAAAAAACTCAGCTTAGAGAGCATAGGGCACTTCCACTCATGGGTGTATAAATTGGGAAAACTAAAAATCAGCAAGACACAGGCACCCCAAAGTTTAGGGCTGCTCTGTTGACAAGAACCTCCAATTCGTTACACCTTAAATATCCCAGGAAAGAGAAAAATGGATAAAGAAGTTGTGGTCCTTATGTACAATGGAATATCACTCAGCCATAAAATCAACGTCATAAGGCTAGTAGCAGCATGATGAGTGGATTTAGGTACGACGATTCTAAGTGAAATAAGTGACACAGAAAAAGACACTTATCATAAGATATCACTTATAGAGGGAATGTAAAAACCGCTACCCTTGAACTGAATTACAAAACAGAACGGAGTCACACGTTTAGAAAACACACTATGGCTGCTTAACGGGAAAGGTGAGGTGGGGTGATGCATAAACAAGTGTTTCAAATTAGCTCAGATACCGTTCCATAAACCCAATATGTAATAGACAAGACCTACTATTGCTCAGTGAACTGGACTCAACACCCCCTATTCACCACCCAAGAATATATCTGACTAGTAAGGATCTTAAAACCTATGTATTGACATCTCTCTGTAAGTGAGTCAAGTGGGTGTAAAGCGGCATAAGCACAGCAGTGAAAAGCAGCTAAACCCCATTTTAAAAATCAATTACTTTCAAAAACCCGTGAAACAAAGACAGTGAAAGAGAGAGAAATTCTTACAAAATTCGTTCAGGGCCTGTGATGCCACCTGGATTGACCATATCCAGACAGACACCAGACTGAGACATAAGGGTGGACTCTCTTGGGGCTGAGAGGTTTGGTGAGGTTGGGTGAGCAAACACAGACCCTTTAAAGTAATACTGCGTGGTACCCATCCCATGGGTCCCAAATCTCCAGGTTGAAGGGCATGTTCCTACATCGAAGACATGCATGAGAAACCCAGAAGATGGTACACCGTGTGATCGGGAAAGGTTTCTAAAACGCACCTCATTTCTCATCTCCTTGTGCTCGGGTTCGCCATTCAAGCCGCTTTACTAGCAATCTCCCTCCTTGGAGAATCAGCACCTTTAACCTCCTGTTCTGTACAGGTTGCAATTTGTCCTGAGGATGAACGGGAAGGAGGGGAACCAATGACAGACTAGCTCTAGGTGTTGGGACAGGCACAGGTCACGCTATTTTCCCATCAGGAAGAAGAATTAACCACAGGTTAAGCCTGCCGCCCGGGATCAGAATAGGGCCTGAAGCAATCCTGCGCTTTTGCGGCCAGCTCCCAAGAAAGCGAGTTGAAAAATGGAGCTCAGGGGCACTGCAATTCACAAACCTGCAGACTTATAAATGATCACTCTCGTCCACAAATATATTGAAGGAAGGCAACGAAGAGGATTTGAAAGCAAGGCAGAATTGCAGGAAACAGATTTCAGGAGGGAGATTCGAATCGCCTTTAAAGCACAGGAAAAGCGGCAAAACCTCGACAATGATGCCCTTGGCCAAAAAGGGCGTATGCGTTTTTTCCTGAATATATTCAGGAAAAAACGCATACGCCCTTTTTGGCCAACCAAGCAACCTGGAAAGGGAAATCAGCGCTACAAAGAAGTCTCGCTTCCCATCGGTCAAAAGGGCCATGCTGAATGAAGTGTCAAAACCAGAAATGCAGGACAGGCCATGGAGAAACGGGAGCCTTGCTATGCTGATGGGCGGGATGTAAATTGCCAACAGCCACTCTGGAGAACTTTACGGTGTGTCCTGAAACATCTAAAAAAATAAGCTTAGAGAGCATAGGGCACTTCCACTCATGGGTGTATAAATTGGGAAAACTAAAAATCAGCAAGACACAGGCACCCCAAAGTTTAGGGCTGCTCTGTTGACAAGAACCTCCAATTCGTTACACCTTAAATATCCCAGGAAAGAGAAAAATGGATAAAGAAGTTGTGGTCCTTATGTACAATGGAATATCACTCAGCCATAAAATCAACGTCATAAGGCTAGTAGCAGCATGATGAGTGGATTTAGGTACGACGATTCTAAGTGAAATAAGTGACACAGAAAAAGACACTTATCATAAGATATCACTTATAGAGGGAATGTAAAAACCGCTACCCTTGAACTGAATTACAAAACAGAACGGAGTCACACGTTTAGAAAACACACTATGGCTGCTTAACGGGAAAGGTGAGGTGGGGTGATGCATAAACAAGTGTTTCAAATTAGCTCAGATACCGTTCCATAAACCCAATATGTAATAGACAAGACCTACTATTGCTCAGTGAACTGGACTCAACACCCCCTATTCACCACCCAAGAATATATCTGACTAGTAAGTATCTTAAAACCTATGTATTGACATCTCTCTGTAAGTGAGTCAAGTGGGTGTAAAGCGGCATAAGCACAGCAGTGAAAAGCAGCTAAACCCCATTTTAAAAATCAATTACTTTCAAAAACCCGTGAAACAAAGACAGTGAAAGAGAGAGAAATTCTTACAAAATTCGTTCAGGGCCTGTGATGCCACCTGGATTGACCATATCCAGACAGACACCAGACTGAGACATAAGGGTGGACTCTCTTGGGGCTGAGAGGTTTGGTGAGGTTGGGTGAGCAAACACAGACCCTTTAAAGTAATACTGCGTGGTACCCATCCCATGGGTCCCAAATCTCCAGGTTGAAGGGCATGTTCCTACATCGAAGACATGCATGAGAAACCCAGAAGATGGTACACCGTGTGATCGGGAAAGGTTTCTAAAACGCACCTCATTTCTCATCTCCTTGTGCTCGGGTTCGCCATTCAAGCCGCTTTACTAGCAATCTCCCTCCTTGGAGAATCAGCACCTTTAACCTCCTGTTCTGTACAGGTTGCAATTTGTCCTGAGGATGAACGGGAAGGAGGGGAACCAATGACAGACTAGCTCTAGGTGTTGGGACAGGCACAGGTCACGCTATTTTCCCATCAGGAAGAAGAATTAACCACAGGTTAAGCCTGCCGCCCGGGATCAGAATAGGGCCTGAAGCAATCCTGCGCTTTTGCGGCCAGCTCCCAAGAAAGCGAGTTGAAAAATGGAGCTCAGGGGCACTGCAATTCACAAACCTGCAGACTTATAAATGATCACTCTCGTCCACAAATATATTGAAGGAAGGCAACGAAGAGGATTTGAAAGCAAGGCAGAATTGCAGGAAACAGATTTCAGGAGGGAGATTCGAATCGCCTTTAAAGCACAGGAAAAGCGGCAAAACCTCGACAATGATGCCCTTGGCCAAAAAGGGCGTATGCGTTTTTTCCTGAATATATTCAGGAAAAAACGCATACGCCCTTTTTGGCCAACCAAGCAACCTGGAAAGGGAAATCAGCGCTACAAAGAAGTCTCGCTTCCCATCGGTCAAAAGGGCCATGCTGAATGAAGTGTCAAAACCAGAAATGCAGGACAGGCCATGGAGAAACGGGAGCCTTGCTATGCTGATGGGCGGGATGTAAATTGCCAACAGCCACTCTGGAGAACTTTACGGTGTGTCCTGAAACATCTAAAAAAATAAGCTTAGAGAGCATAGGGCACTTCCACTCATGGGTGTATAAATTGGGAAAACTAAAAATCAGCAAGACACAGGCACCCCAAAATTTAGGGCTGCTCTGTTGAGAAGAACCTCCACTTCGTTACACCTTAAATATCCCAGGAAAGAGAAAAATGGATAAAGAAGTTGTGCTCCTTATGTACAATGGAATATCACTCAGCCATGAAATCAACGTCATAAGGCTAGTAGAAGCATGATGAGTGGATTTAGGTACGACGATTCTAAGTTAAATAAGTCACACAGAAAAAGACACTTATCATAAGATATCACTTATAGAGGGAATGTAAAAACCGCTACCCTTGAACTGAATTACAAAACCGAACAGAGACACACGTTTAGAAAACACACTATGGCTGCTTAACGGGAATGGTGAGGTGGGGTGATGCATAAAATAAGGGTTTCAAATTAGCTCACATAACGCTCCATAAACCCAATATGTAATAGACAAGACCTACTCCTTGCTCAGTGAATAGGACTCAAGACACCCTATTCACCGCCCAAGAATATATCTGACTAGTAAGAATCTTAAAACCTAAGTATTGATATCTCTCTGTAAGGGAGTCAAGTGGGTGTAAAGTGGCATAAACACAGCAGTGAAAAGCAGCTAAACCCCATTATAAAAATCAAATACTTTTAAAAACCTGTGAAACAAAGACAGTGAAAGAGAGAGAAATTCTTACAAAATTCGTTCAGGGGCTGTGATGCCACCTGGATTGACCATATCTAGACCCACAGCTGATTGAGACATACGGGTGGACACTCTTGGGGCTGAGAGGTTTGGTGAGGTTGGGTAAGGAAACGCAGACCCTTTCTAATAATACTGGGTCGTACCCATCCCATGGGTCCCAAATCTCCAGGTTCAAGGACATCTTCCTACATCGAAAACATGCATGAGAAACCCAGAAGATGGTACACCCTGTGATCGGGAAAGGTTTCTAAAACGCACCTCATTTCTCATCTCCTTGTGCTCGGGTTCGCCATTCCAGCCGCTTTACTAGCAATCTCCCTCCTTGGAGAATCAGCACCATTAACCTCCTGTTCCGTAGAGGTTGCAATTTGTCCTGAGGATGAACGGGAAGAGGGGAAACCAATGAGAGACTAGCTCTAGGTGTTGGGATAGGCACAGGTCACGCTATTTTCGCATCAGGAAGAAGAATTAACCACAGGCTCAGCCTGCCGGCCGTTAACAGAATAGGGCCTGAAGCAATCCTGCACTTTTGCGGCCAGCTCCCAAGAAAGCGAGTTGAAAAATGGAGCTCAGGGGCACTGCAATTCACAAACCTGCAGACTTATAAATGATCACTCTCGTCCACAAATATATTGAGGGAAGGCAACGAAGAGGATTTGAAAGCAAGGCAGAATTGCAGGAAACAGATTACAGGAGGTAGATTCGAATCGCCTTTAAAGCAGAGGAAAAGCGGCAAAACCTCGACAATGATGCCCTTGGCCAAAAAGGGCGTATGCTTTTTTTCCTGAATATATTCAGGAAAAAACGCATACGCCCTTTTTTGGCCAACCAAGCAACCTGGAAAGGGAAATCAGCGCTACAAGGAAGTCTCGCTTTCCAACGGTCAAATGGGCCATGCTGAATAAAGTGTCAAAACCAGAAATGCAGGACAGGCCATGGAGAAACGGGAGCCTTGCTACGCTGATGGGCGGGATCTATATTGCGAACAGCCACTCTGGAGAAGTGTACGGTGTGTCCTGAAACATCTAAAAAAATAAGCTTAGACAGAATAGGGCACTTCCACTCATGGGCGTATAAATTGGGAAAACTAAAAATCAGCAAGACACAGGCACCCCAAAGTTTAGGGCTGCTCTGTTGACAAGAACCTCCACTTCGTTACACCTTAAATATCCCAGGAAAGAGAAAAATGGATAAAGAAGTTGTGGTCCTTATGTACAATGGAATATCACTCAGCCATGAAATCAACGTCATAAGGCTAGTAGCAGCATGATGAGAGGATTTAGGTATGACGATTCTAAGTGAAATAAGTCACACAGAAAAAGACACTTATCATAAGATATCACTTATAGAAGGAATGTAAAAACCGCTACACTTGAACTGAATTACAAAACAGAACAGAGTCACACGTTTAGAAAACACACTATGGCTGCTTAACGGAAAAGCTGAGGTGGGGTGATTCGTAAAACAAGGGTTTCAAATTAGCTCAGATACCGTTCCATAAACCCAATATGTAATAGACAAGACCTACTCCTTGCTCAGTGAACTGGACTCAACACCCCCTATTCACCGCCCAAGAATATATCTGACTATTAAGAATCTTAAAAGCTATGTATTGATATCTCTCTGTAAGTGAGTCAAGTGGGTGTAAAGCGGCATAAACACAGCAGTGAAAAGCAGCTAAACCCATTTTAAAAACAATTACTTTTAAAAACACGTGAAACAAAGACAGTGAAAGAGAGAGAAATTCTTACAAAATTCGTTCACGGGCTGTGATGCCACCTGGATTGACCATATCTAGACCCACAGCTATTTGAGATATAAGGGTGGACACTCTTGGGGCTGAGAGCTTTGGTGAGGTTGGGTTAGGAAACACAGACCCTTTAAAGTAGTACTGTGTGGTACCCATCCCATGGGTCCCAAATCTCCAGGTTCAAGGGCATCTTCCTACATCGAAAACATGCATGAGAAACCCAGAAGATGGAACACCCTGTGATCGGGAAATGTTTCTAAAACGCACCTCATTTCTCATCTCCTTGTGCTCGGGTTCGCCATTCCAGCCGCTTTACTAGCAATCTCCCTCTTTGGAGAAGCAGCACCTTTAACCTCCTTTTCCGTAGATGTTGCAATTTGTCCTGAAGATGAACGGGAAGAGGGGGAACCAATGACAGACTAGCTCTAGGTGTTGGGACAGGCACAGGTCACGCTATTTACCCATCAGGAAGAAGAATTAACCACAGGCTCAGCCTGCCGCCCGGGACCAGAATAGGGCCTGAAACAATCCTGCACTTTTGCGGCCAGCTCCCAAGAAAGCGAGTTGAAAAATGGAGCTCAGGGGCACTGCAATTCACAATCCTGCAGACTTATAAATGATCACTCTCGTCCACAAATATATTGAGGGAAGGCATCGAAGCGGATATGAAAGCAAGGCAGAATTGCAGGAAACAGATTTCAAGAGGTAGATTCGAATCGCCTTTAAAGCAGAGGAAAAGCGGCAAAACCTCGACAATGATGCCCTTGGCCAAAAAGGGCGTATGCGTTTTTTCCTGAATATATTCAGGAAAAAACGCATACGCCCTTTTTGGCCAACCAAGCAACCTGGAAAGGGAAATCAGCGCTACAAAGAAGTCTCGCTTCCCAACGGTCAAAAGGGCCATGCTGAATAAAGTGTCAAAACCAGAAATGCAGGACAGGCCATGGAGAAACGGGAGCCTTGCTACGCTGATGGGCGGGATCTATATTGCCAACAGCCACTCTGGAGAAGTGTACAGTGTGTCCTGAAACATCTAAAAAAATAAGCTTAGACAGAATAGGGCACTTCCACTCATGGGCGTATAAATTGGGAAAACTAAAAATCAGCAAGACACAGGCACCCCAAAGTTTAGGGCTGCTCTGTTGACAAGAATCTCCACTTCGTTACACCTTAAATATCCCAGGAAAGAGAAAAATGGATAAAGAAGTTGTGGTCCTTATGTACAATGGAATATCACTCAGCCATGAAATCAACGTCATAAGGCTAGTAGCAGCATGATGAGAGGATTTAGGTACGACGATTCTAAGTGAAATTAGTCACACAGAAAAAGACACTTATCATAAGATATCACTTATAGAAGGAATGTAAAAACCGCTACACTTGAACTGAATTACAAAACAGAACAGAGTCACACGTTTAGAAAACACACTATGGCTGCTTAACGGGAAAGCTGAGGTGGGGTGATGAGTAAAACAAGGGTTTCAAATTAGCTCAGATACCGTTCCATAAACCCAATATGTAATAGACAAGACATACTCCTTGCTCAGTGAATTGGACTCAACACCCCCTATTCACCGCCCAAGAATATATCTGACTATTCAGAATCTTAAAAGCTATGTATTGATATCTCTCTGTAAGTGAGTCAAGTGGGTGGAAAGCGGCATAAACACAGCAGTGAAAAGCAGCTAAACCCCATTTTAAAAATCAATTACTTTTAAAAACACGTGAAACAAAGACAGTGAAAGAGAGAGAAATTCTTACAAAATTCGTTCACGGGCTGTGATGCCACGTGGATTGACCATATCTAGACCCACAGCTGATTGAGATATAAGGGTGGACACTCTGGGGGCTGAGAGGATTGGTGAGGTTGGGTGAGGAAACGCAGACCCTTTAAAGTAATACTGCGTGGTACCCATCCCATGGGTCCCAAATCTCCAGGTTCAAGGGCATCTTCCTACATCAAAAACATGCATGAGAAACCCAGAAGATTGTACACCCTGTGATCTAGAAAGGTTTCTAACACGCACCTCATTTCTCATCTCCTTGTGCTCGGGTTCGCCATTCAAGCCGCTTTACTAGCAATCTCCCTCCCTGGAGAAGCAGCACCATTAACCTCCTGTTCCGTAGATGTTGCAATTTGTCCTGAGGATGAACGGGAAGAGGGGGAACCAATGACAGACTAGCTCTAGGTGTTGGGACAGGCACAGGTCACTCTATTTTCTCATCAGGAAGAAGAATTAACCACAGGTTCAGCCTGCCGCCCGGGACCAGAATAGGGCCTGAAGCAATCCTGCGCTTTTGCGGCCAGCTCCCAAGAAAGCGAGTTGAAAAATGGAGCTCAGGGGCACTGCAATTCACAAACCTGCAGACTTCTAAATGATCACTCTCGTCCACAAATATATTGAGGGAAGGCAACGAAGAGGATGTGAAAGCAAAGCAGAATTGCAGGAAAAAGATTTCAGGAGGTAGAGTCGAATAGCCTTTAAAGCACTGGAAAAGCAGCAAATCCTCGACAATGATAACCTTGGCTAAATTGGGCGTATGCGTTTTTTTCTGAATATATTCAGGAAAAAACGCATACGCCCCTTTTGGCCAACCAAGCAACCTGGAAAGGGAAATCAGCGCTACAAAGAAGTCTTGCTTCAAATCGGTCAAATGGGCCATGCTGAATAAAGTGTCAAAACCAGAAATGCAGGACAGGCCATGGAGAAAAGGGAGCCTTGCTATGCTGATTGGCGGGATGTAAATGGCCAACAGCCACTCTGAAGAAGTGTACGGTGTGTCCTGAAACATCTAAAAAACTCAGCTTAGAGTGCATAGGGCACTTCCACTCATGGGCGTATAAATTGGAAAAACTAAAAATCAGCAAGACACAGGCACCCCAAAGTTTAGGGCTGCTCTGTTGAGAAGAACCTCTACTTCGTTACACTTTAAATATCCCAGGAAAGAGAAAAATGGATAAAGAAGTTGTGGTCCTTATGTACAATGGAATATCACTCAGCCATGAAATCAACGTCATAAGGCTAGTAGCAGCATGATGAGTGGATTTAGGTACGACGATTCTAAGTGAAATAAGTCACACAGAAAAAGACACTTATCATAAGATATCACTTATAGAGGAAATGTAAAAACCGCTACCCTTGAACTGAATTACAAAACAGAACAGAGTCACACGTTTAGAAAGCACACTATGGCTGCTTAAAGGGAAAGGTGAGGTGGGTTGATGCATAAAAAAAGGGTTTCAAATTAGCTCAGATACCGTTCCATAAACACAATATGTAATAGACACGACCTACTCTTTGCTCAGTGAACTGGACTCAACACCCCCTATTCACCGCCCAAGAATATATCTGACTAGTAAGAATCTTAAAAGCTATGTATTGATATCTCTCTGTAAGTGAGTCAAGTGGGTGTAAAGCGGCATAAACACAGCAGGGAAAAGCAGCTAAACCCCATCTTAAAAATCAATTACTTTTAAAAACCCGTGTAACAAAGACAGTGAAAGAGAGAGAAATTCTTACTAAATTCGTTCAGGGGCTGTGATGCCACCTGGATTGACCATATCTAGACCCACAGCTGATTGAATCATAAGGATGGACACTCTTGGGCTGAGAGGTTTGGTGAGGTTGGGTGAGCAAACGCAGACCCTTTAAAGTAATACTGCATGGTACCCAACGCATGGGTCCCAAATCTCCAGGTTCAAAGGCATCTTCCTACATCGAAAACATACATGAGAAACCCAGAACATGGAACACCGTGTGATCGGGAAAGGTTTCTAAAACGCACCTCATTTCTCATTTCCTTGTGCTCGGGTTCGCCATTCCAGCCGCTTTACTAGCAATCTCCCTCCTTGGAGAATCAGCACCTTTAACCTCCTGTTCCGTAGAGGTTGCAATTTTTCCTGAGGATGAACGGGAAGAGGGGGAACCAATGAGTGACTAGCTCTAGGTGTTGGGATAGGCACAGGTCACGCTATTTTCCCATCAGAAAGAAGAATTAACCACAGGCTCAGCCTGCCGGCCGTTAACAGAATAGGGCCTGAAGCAATCCTTCACTTTTGCGGCCAGCTCCCAAGAAAGCGAGTTGAAAAATGGAGCTCAGGGGCACTGCAATTCACAAACCTGCAGACTTATAAATGATCACTCTCGTCCACAAATATATTGAGGGAAGGCAACGAAGAGGATTGGAAAGCAAGGCAGAATTGCAGGAAACAGATTACAGGAGGTAGATTCGAATCGCTTTTAAAGCAGAGGAAAAGCGGCAAAACCTCGACAATGATGCCCTTGGCCAAAAAGGGCGTATGCGTTTTTTCCTGAATATATTCAGGAAAAAACGCATACGCCCTTTTTGGCCAACCAAGCAACCTGGAAAGGGAAATCAGCGCTACAAAGAAGTCTCGCTTCCCATCGGTCAAAAGGGCCATGCTGAATAAAGTGTCAAAACCAGAAATGCAGGACAGGCCATGGAGAAACGGGAGCCTTGCTACGCTGATGGGCGGAATGTATATTGCCAACAGCCACTCTGGAGAAGTGTACGGTGTGTCCTGAAACATCTAAAAAATTCAGCTTAGACAGCATGGGGCACTTCCACTCATGGGCGTATAAATTGGGAAAACTAAAAATCAGCAAGACACAGGCACCCCAAAGTTTAGGGCTGCTCTGTTGACAAGAACCTCCACTTCGTTACACCTTAAATATCCCAGGAAAGAGAAAAATGGATAAAGAAGTTGTGGTCCTTATGTACAATGGAATATCACTCAGCCATGAAATCAACGTCATAAGGCTAGTAGCAGCATGATGAGTGGATTTAGGTACGACGATTCTAAGTGAAATAAGTCACACAGAAAAAGACACTTATCATAAGATATCACTTATAGAGGGAATGTAAAAACCGCTACCCTTGAACTGAATTACAAAACAGAACAGAGTCACACGTTTAGAAAACACACTATGGCTGCTTAACGGGAAAGGTGAGGTGGGGTGATGGATAAAACAAGGGTTTCAAATTAGCTCAGATACCGTTCCATAAACCCAATATGTAATAGACAAGACCTACTCCTTGCTCAGTGAACTGGACACAACACCCCCTATTCACCGCCCAAGAATATATCTGACTAGTAAGAATCTTAAAAGCTATGTATTGATATCTCTCTGTAAGTGAGTCAAGTGGGTGTAAAGCGGCATAAACACAGCAGTGAAAAGCAGGTAAACCCCATTTTAAAAATCAATTACTTTTAAAAACCCGTGAAACAAAGACAGTGAAAGAGAGAGAAATTCTTACAAAATTCGTTCACGGGCTGTGATGCCACCTGGATTGACCATATCTAGACCCACAGCTGATTGAGATATAAGGGTGGACACTCTGGGGGCTGAGAGGATTGGTGAGGTTGGGTGAGGAAACGCAGACCCTTTAAAGTAATACTGCGTGGTACCCATCCCATGGGTCCCAAATCTCCAGGTTCAAGGGCATCTTCCTACATCAAAAACATGCATGAGAAACCCAGAAGATTGTACACCCTGTGATCTAGAAAGGTTTCTAACACGCACCTCATTTCTCATCTCCTTGTCCTCGGGTTCGCCATTCAAGCCGCTTTACTAGCAATCTCCCTCCTTGGAGAAGCGGCACCTTTAACCTCCTGTTCCGTAGATGTTGCAATTTGTCCTGAGGATGAACGGGAAGAGGGGGAACCAATGAGAGACTAGCCGTAGGTTTTGGGACAGGCACAGGTCACGATATTTACCCATCAGGAAGAAGAATTAACCACAGGCTCAGCCTGCCGCCCGGGACCAGAATAGGGCCTGAAGCAATCCTGCACTTTTGCGGCCAGCTCCCAAGAAAGCGAGTTGAAAAATGGAGCTCAGGGGCACTGCAATTCACAAACCTGCAGACTTCTAAATGATCACTCTCGTCCACATATATATTGAGGGAAGGCAACGAAGAGGATTTAAAAGCAAGGCAGAATTGCAGGAAACAGATTTCAGGAGGTAGATTCGAATCGCCTTTAAAGCACAGGAAAAGCGGCAAATCCTCGACAATGATGCCCTTGGCCAAAAAGGGCGTATGCGTTTTTTCCTGAACATATTCAGGAAAAAACGCATACGCCCTTTTTGGCCAACCAAGCAACCTGGAAAGGGAAATCAGCGCTACAAAGAAGTCTCGCTTCCCAACGGTCAAAAGGGCCATGCTGAATAAAGTGTCAAAACCAGAAATGCAGGACAGGCCATGGAGAAACGGGAGCCTTGCTACGCTGATGGGCGGGATGTATATTGCCAACAGCCACTCTGGAGAAGTGTACGGTGTGTCCTGAAACATCTAAAAAAATCAGCTTAGACAGCATAGGGCACTTCCACTCATGGGCGTATAAATTGGGAAAACTAAAAATGAGCAAGACACAGGCACCCCAAAATTTAGGGCTGCTCTGTTGACAAGAACCTCCACTTCGTTACACCTTAAATATCCCAGGAAAGAGAAAAATGGATAAAGAAGTTGTGGTCCTTATGTACAATGGAATATCACTCAGCCATGAAATCAACGTCATAAGGCTAGTAGCAGCATGATGAGTGGATTTAGGTACGACGATTCTAAGTGAAATAAGTCACACAGAAAAAGACACTTATCAGAAGATATCACTTATAGAAGGAATGTAAAAACCGCTACACTTGAACTGAATTACAAAACAGAACAGAGTCACACGTTTAGAAAACACACTATGGCTGCTTAACGGGAAAGGTGAGGTGGGGTGATGGATAAAACAAGGGTTTCAAATTAGCTCAGATACCGTTCCATAAACCCAATATGTAATAGACAAGACCTACTCCTTGCTCAGTGAACTGGACTCAACACCCCGTATTCACCGCCCAAGAATATATCTGACTAGTAAGAATCTTAAAAGCTATGTATTGATATCTCTCTGTAAGTGAGTCAAGTGGGTGGAAAGCGGCATAAACACAGCAGTGAAAAGCAGCTATACCCCATTTTAAAAATCAATTACTTTTAAAAACCCGTGAAACAAAGACAATGAAAGAGAGAGAAATTCTTACAAAATTCGTTCACGGGCTGTGATGCCACCTGGATTGACCATATCTAGACCCACAGCTGATTGAGGTATAAGGGTGGACACTCTTGGGGCTGAGAGGTTTGGTGAGGTTGGGTGAGGAAACGCAGACCCTTTAAATAATACTGCGTGGTACCCATCCAATGGGTCCCAAATCTCCAGGTTCAAGGACATCTTCAAACATCGAAAACATGCATGAGAAACCCAGAAGATGGTACACCGTGTGATCGGGAAAGGTTTCTAAAACGCACCTCATTTCTCATCTCCTTGTGCTCGGGTTCGCCATTCCAGCCGCTTTACTAGCAATCTCCCTCCTTGGAGAATCAGCACCTTTAAACTCCTGTTCCGTACAGGTTGCAATTTGTCCTGAGGATGAACGGGAAGAGGGGGAACCAATGACAGACTAGCTCTAGGTGTTGGGACAGGCACAGGTCACTCTATTTTCTCATCAGGAAGAAGAATTAACCACAGGTTCAGCCTGCCGCCCGGGACCAGAATAGGGCCTGAAGCAATCCTGCGCTTTTGCGGCCAGCTCCCAAGAAAGCGAGTTGAAAAATGGAGCTCAGGGGCACTGCAATTCACAAACCTGCAGACTTCTAAATGATCACTCTCGTCCACAAATATATTGAGGGAAGGCAACGAAGAGGATGTGAAAGCAAGGCAGAATTGCAGGAAAAAGATTTCAGGAGGTAGAGTCGAATAGCCTTTAAAGCACTGGAAAAGCAGCAAATCCTCGACAATGATAACCTTGGCTAAATTGGGCGTATGCGTTTTTTTCTGAATATATTCAGGAAAAAACGCATACGCCCCTTTTGGCCAACCAAGCAACCTGGAAAGGGAAATCAGCGCTACAAAGAAGTCTTGCTTCAAATCGGTCAAATGGGCCATGCTGAATAAAGTGTCAAAACCAGAAATGCAGGACAGGCCATGGAGAAAAGGGAGCCTTGCTATGCTGATTATCGGGATGTAAATGGCCAACAGCCACTCTGAAGAAGTGTACGGTGTGTCCTGAAACATCTAAAAAACTCAGCTTAGAGTGCATAGGGCACTTCCACTCATGGGCGTATAAATTGGAAAAACTAAAAATCAGCAAGACACAGGCACCCCAAAGTTTAGGGCTGCTCTGTTGAGAAGAACCTCTACTTCGTTACACTTTAAATATCCCAGGAAAGAGAAAAATGGATAAAGAAGTTGTGGTCCTTATGTACAATGGAATATCACTCAGCCATGAAATCAACGTCATAAGGCTAGTAGCAGCATGATGAGTGGATTTAGGTACGACGATTCTAAGTGAAATAAGTCACACAGAAAAAGACACTTATCATAAGATATCACTTATAGAGGAAATGTAAAAACCGCTACCCTTGAACTGAATTACAAAACAGAACAGAGTCACACGTTTAGAAAGCACACTATGGCTGCTTAAAGGGAAAGGTGAGGTGGGTTGATGCATAAAAAAAGGGTTTCAAATTAGCTCAGATACCGTTCCATAAACACAATATGTAATAGACACGACCTACTCTTTGCTCAGTGAACTGGACTCAACACCCCCTATTCACCGCCCAAGAATATATCTGACTAGTAAGAATCTTAAAAGCTATGTATTGATATCTCTCTGTAAGTGAGTCAAGTGGGTGTAAAGCGGCATAAACACAGCAGGGAAAAGCAGCTAAACCCCATCTTAAAAATCAATTACTTTTAAAAACCCGTGTAACAAAGACAGTGAAAGAGAGAGAAATTCTTACTAAATTCGTTCAGGGGCTGTGATGCCACCTGGATTGACCATATCTAGACCCACAGCTGATTGAATCATAAGGATGGACACTCTTGGGCTGAGAGGTTTGGTGAGGTTGGGTGAGCAAACGCAGACCCTTTAAAGTAATACTGCATGGTACCCAACCCATGGGTCCCAAATCTCCAGGTTCAAAGGCATCTTCCTACATCGAAAACATGCATGAGAAACCCAGAACATGGAACACCGTGTGATCGGGAAAGGTTTCTAAAACGCACCTCATTTCTCATTTCCTTGTGCTCGGGTTCGCCATTCCAGCCGCTTTACTAGCAATCTCCCTCCTTGGAGAATCAGCACCTTTAACCTCCTGTTCCGTAGAGGTTGCAATTTTTCCTGAGGATGAACGGGAAGAGGGGGAACCAATGAGTGACTAGCTCTAGGTGTTGGGATAGGCACAGGTCACGCTATTTTCCCATCAGAAAGAAGAATTAACCACAGGCTCAGCCTGCCGGCCGTTAACAGAATATGGCCTGAAGCAATATTGCACTTTTGCGGCCAGCTCCCAAGAAAGCGAGTTGAAAAATGGAGCTCAGGGGCACTGCAATTCACAAACCTGCAGACTTATAAATGATCACTCTCGTCCACAAATATATTGAGGGAAGGCAACGAAGAGGATTGGAAAGCAAGGCAGAATTGCAGGAAACAGATTACAGGAGGTAGATTCGAATCGCTTTTAAAGCAGAGGAAAAGCGGCAAAACCTCGACAATGATGCCCTTGGCCAAAAAGGGCGTATGCGTTTTTTCCTGAATATATTCAGGAAAAAACGCATACGCCCTTTTTGGCCAACCAAGCAACCTGGAAAGGGAAATCAGCGCTACAAAGAAGTCTCGCTTCCCAACGGTCAAAAGGGCCATGCTGAATAAAGTGTCAAAACCAGAAATGCAGGACAGGCCATGGAGAAACGGGAGCCTTGCTACGCTGATGGGCGGGATGTATATTGCCAACAGCCACTCTGGAGAAGTGTACGGTGTGTCCTGAAACATCTAAAAAAATCAGCTTAGACAGCATGGGGCACTTCCACTCATGGGCGTATAAATTGGGAAAACTAAAAATCAGCAAGACACAGGCACCCCAAAGTTTAGGGCTGCTCTGTTGACAAGAACCTCCACTTCGTTACACCTTAAATATCCCAGGAAAGAGAAAAATGGATAAAGAAGTTGTGGTCCTTATGTACAATGGAATATCACTCAGCCATGAAATCAACGTCATAAGGCTAGTAGCAGCATGATGAGTGGATTTAGGTACGACGATTCTAAGTGAAATAAGTCACACAGAAAAAGACACTTATCATAAGATATCACTTATAGAGGGAATGTAAAAACCGCTACCCTTGAACTGAATTACAAAACAGAACAGAGTCACACGTTTAGAAAACACACTATGGCTGCTTAACGGGAAAGGTGAGGTGGGGTGATGCATAAAACAAGGGTTTCAAATTAGCTCAGATACCATTCCATAAACCCAATATGTAATAGACAAGACCTACTCCTTGCTCAGTGAACTGGACACAACACCCCCTATTCACCGCCCAAGAATATATCTGACTAGTAAGAATCTTAAAAGCTATGTATTGATATCTCTCTGTAAGTGAGTCAAGTGGGTGTAAAGCGGCATAAACACAGCAGTGAAAAGCAGCTAAACCCCATTTTAAAAATCAATTACTTTTAAAAACCCGTGAAACAAAGACAGTGAAAGAGAGAGAAATTCTTACAAAATTCGTTCACGGGCTGTGATGCCACCTGGATTGACCATATCTAGACCCACAGCTGATTGAGATATGAGGGTGGACACTCTGGGGCCTGAGAGGATTGGTGAGGTTGGGTGGGGAAACGCAGACCCTTTAAAGTAATACTGCGTGGTACCCATCCCATGGGTCCCAAATCTCCAGGTTCAAGGGCATCTTCCTACATCAAAAACATGCATGAGAAACCCAGAAGATTGTACACCCTGTGATCTAGAAAGGTTTCTAACACGCACCTCATTTCTCATCTCCTTGTCCTCGGGTTCGCCATTCAAGCCGCTTTACTAGCAATCTCCCTCCTTGGAGAAGCGGCACCTTTAACCTCCTGTTCCGTAGATGTTGCAATTTGTCCTGAGGATGAACGGGAAGAGGGGGAACCAATGAGAGACTAGCCGTAGGTTTTGGGACAGGCACAGGTCACGATATTTACCCATCAGGAAGAAGAATTAACCACAGGCTCAGCCTGCCGCCCGGGACCAGAATAGGGCCTGAAGCAATCCTGCACTTTTGCGGCCAGCTCCCAAGAAAGCGAGTTGAAAAATGGAGCTCAGGGGCACTGCAATTCACAAACCTGCAGACTTCTAAATGATCACTCTCGTCCACAAATATATTGAGGGAAGGCAACGAAGAGGATTTAAAAGCAAGGCAGAATTGCAGGAAACAGATTTCAGGAGGTAGATTCGAATCGCCTTTAAAGCACAGGAAAAGCGGCAAATCCTCGACAATGATGCCCTTGGCCAAAAAGGGCGTATGCGTTTTTTCCTGAACATATTCAGGAAAAAACGCATACGCCCTTTTTGGCCAACCAAGCAACCTGGAAAGGGAAATCAGCGCTACAAAGAAGTCTCGCTTCCCAACGGTCAAAAGGGCCATGCTGAATAAAGTGTCAAAACCAGAAATGCAGGACAGGCCATGGAGAAACGGGAGCCTTGCTACGCTGATGGGCGGGATGTATATTGCCAACAGCCACTCTGGAGAAGTGTACGGTGTGTCCTGAAACATCTAAAAAAATCAGCTTAGACAGCATAGGGCACTTCCACTCATGGGCGTATAAATTGGGAAAACTAAAAATGAGCAAGACACAGGCACCCCAAAATTTAGGGCTGCTCTGTTGACAAGAACCTCCACTTCGTTACACCTTAAATATCCCAGGAAAGAGAAAAATGGATAAAGAAGTTGTGGTCCTTATGTACAATGGAATATCACTCAGCCATGAAATCAACGTCATAAGGCTAGTAGCAGCATGATGAGTGGATTTAGGTACGACGATTCTAAGTGAAATAAGTCACACAGAAAAAGACACTTATCAGAAGATATCACTTATAGAAGGAATGTAAAAACCGCTACACTTGAACTGAATTACAAAACAGAACAGAGTCACACGTTTAGAAAACACACTATGGCTGCTTAACGGGAAAGGTGAGGTTGGGTGATGGATAAAACAAGGGTTTCAAATTAGCTCAGATACCGTTCCATAAACCCAATATGTAATAGACAAGACCTACTCCTTGCTCAGTGAACTGGACTCAACACCCTCTATTCACCGCCCAAGAATATATCTGACTAGTAAGAATCTTAAAAGCTATGTATTGATATCTCTCTGTAAGTGAGTCAAGTGGGTGGAAAGCGGCATAAACACAGCAGTGAAAAGCAGCTAAACCCCATTTTAAAAATCAATTACTTTTAAAAACCCGTGAAACAAAGACAATGAAAGAGAGAGAAATTCTTACAAAATTCGTTCACGGGCTGTGATGCCACCTGGATTGACCATATCTAGACCCACAGCTGATTGAGGTATAAGGGTGGACACTCTTGGGGCTGAGAGGTTTGGTGAGTTTGGGTGAGCAAACGCAGACCCTTTAAAGTAATACTGCGTGGTACCCATCCAATGGGTCCCAAATCTCCAGGTTCAAGGGCATCTTCCAACATCGAAAACATGCATGAGAAACCCAGAAGATGGTACACCGTGTGATCGGGAAAGGTTTCTAAAACGCACCTCATTTCTCATCTCCTTGTGCTCGGGTTCGCCATTCCAGCCGCTTTACTAGCAATCTCCCTCCTTGGAGAATCAGCACCTTTAAACTCCTGTTCCGTACAGGTTGCAATTTGTCCTGAGGATGAACGGGAAAAGGGGGAACCAATGACAGACTAGCTCTAGGTGTTGGGACAGGCACAGGTCACTCTATTTTCTCATCAGGAAGAAGAATTAACCACAGGTTCAGCCTGCCGCCCGGGACCAGAATAGGGCCTGAAGCAATCCTGCGCTTTTGCGGCCAGCTCCCAAGAAAGCGAGTTGAAAAATGGAGCTCAGGGGCACTGCAATTCACAAACCTGCAGACTTCTAAATGATCACTCTCGTCCACAAATATATTGAGGGAAGGCAACGAAGAGGATGTGAAAGCAAGGCAGAATTGCAGGAAAAAGATTTCAGGAGGTAGAGTCGAATAGCCTTTAAAGCACTGGAAAAGCAGCAAATCCTCGACAATGATAACCTTGGCTAAATTGGGCGTATGCGTTTTTTTCTGAATATATTCAGGAAAAAACGCATACGCCCCTTTTGGCCAACCAAGCAACCTGGAAAGGGAAATCAGCGCTACAAAGAAGTCTTGCTTCAAATCGGTCAAATGGGCCATGCTGAATAAAGTGTCAAAACCAGAAATGCAGGACAGGCCATGGAGAAAAGGGAGCCTTGCTATGCTGATTGGCGGGATGTAAATGGCCAACAGCCACTTTGAAGAAGTGTACGGTGTGTCCTGAAACATCTAAAAAAATCAGCTTAGACAGCATGGGGCACTTCCACTCATGGGCGTATAAATTGGGAAAACTAAAAATCAGCAAGACACAGGCACCCCAAAGTTTAGGGCTGCTCTGTTGACAAGAACCTCCACTTCGTTACACCTTAAATATCCCAGGAAAGAGAAAAATGGATAAAGAAGTTGTGGTCCTTATGTACAATGGAATATCACTCAGCCATGAAATCAACGTCATAAGGCTAGTAGCAGCATGATGAGTGGATTTAGGTACGACGATTCTAAGTGAAATAAGTCACACAGAAAAAGACACTTATCATAAGATATCACTTATAGAGGAAATGTAAAAACCGCTACCCTTGAACTGAATTACAAAACAGAACAGAGTCACACGTTTAGAAAGCACACTATGGCTGCTTAAAGGGAAAGGTGAGGTGGGTTGATGCATAAAAAAAGGGTTTCAAATTAGCTCAGATACCGTTCCATAAACACAATATATAATAGACACGACCTACTCTTTGCTCAGTGAACTGGACTCAACACCCCCTATTCACCGCCCAAGAATATATCTGACTAGTAAGAATCTTAAAAGCTATGTATTGATATCTCTCTGTAAGTGAGTCAAGTGGGTGTAAAGCGGCATAAACACAGCAGGGAAAAGCAGCTAAACCCCATCTTAAAAAACCATTACTTTTAAAAACCCGTGTAACAAAGACAGTGAAAGAGAGAGAAATTCTTACTAAATTCGTTCAGGGGCTGTGATGCCACCTGGATTGACCATATCTAGACCCACAGCTGATTGAATCATAAGGATGGACACTCTTGGGCTGAGAGGTTTGGTGAGGTTGGGTGAGCAAACGCAGACCCTTTAAAGTAATACTGCATGGTACCCAACCCATGGGTCCCAAATCTCCAGGTTCAAAGGCATCTTCCTACATCGAAAACATGCATGAGAAACCCAGAACATGGAACACCGTGTGATCGGGAAAGGTTTCTAAAACGCACCTCATTTCTCATTTCCTTGTGCTCGGGTTCGCCATTCCAGCCGCTTTACTAGCAATCTCCCTCCTTGGAGAATCAGCACCTTTAACCTCCTGTTCTGTAGAGGTTGCAATTTTTCCTGAGGATGAACGGGAAGAGGGGGAACCAATGAGTGACTAGCTCTAGGTGTTGGGATAGGCACAGGTCACGCTATTTTCCCATCAGAAAGAAGAATTAACCACAGGCTCAGCCTGCCGGCCGTTAACAGAATATGGCCTGAAGCAATCCTGCACTTTTGCGGCCAGCTCCCAAGAAAGCGAGTTGAAAAATGGAGCTCAGGGGCACTGCAATTCACAAACCTGCAGACTTATAAATGATCACTCTCGTCCACAAATATATTGAGGGAAGGCAACGAAGAGGATTTGAAAGCAAGGCAGAATTGCAGGAAACAGATTACAGGAGGTAGATTCGAATCGCTTTTAAAGCAGAGGAAAAGCGGCAAAACCTCGACAATGATGCCCTTGGCCAAAAAGGGCGTATGCGTTTTTTCCTGAATATATTCAGGAAAAAACGCATACGCCCTTTTTGGCCAACCAAGCAACCTGGAAAGGGAAATCAGCGCTACAAAGAAGTCTCGCTTCCCAACGGTCAAAAGGGCCATGCTGAATAAAGTGTCAAAACCAGAAATGCAGGACAGGCCATGGAGAAACGGGAGCCTTGCTACGCTGATGGGCGGGATGTATATTGCCAACAGCCACTCTGGAGAAGTGTACGGTGTGTCCTGAAACATCTAAAAAAATCAGCTTAGACAGCATGGGGCACTTCCACTCATGGGCGTATAAATTGGGAAAACTAAAAATCAGCAAGACACAGGCACCCCAAAGTTTAGGGCTGCTCTGTTGACAAGAACCTCCACTTCGTTACACCTTAAATATCCCAGGAAAGAGAAAAATGGATAAAGAAGTTGTGGTCCTTATGTACAATGGAATATCACTCAGCCATGAAATCAACGTCATAAGGCTAGTAGCAGCATGATGAGTGGATTTAGGTACGACGATTCTAAGTGAAATAAGTCACACAGAAAAAGACACTTATCATAAGATATCACTTATAGAGGGAATGTAAAAACCGCTACCCTTGAACTGAATTACAAAACAGAACAGAGTCACACGTTTAGAAAACACACTATGGCTGCTTAACGGGAAAGGTGAGGTGGGGTGATGGATAAAACAAGGGTTTCAAATTAGCTCAGATACCGTTCCATAAACCCAATATGTAATAGACAAGACCTACTCCTTGCTCAGTGAACTGGACACAACACCCCCTATTCACCGCCCAAGAATATATCTGACTAGTAAGAATCTTAAAAGCTATGTATTGATATCTCTCTGTAAGTGAGTCAAGTGGGTGTAAAGCGGCATAAACACAGCAGTGAAAAGCAGCTAAACCCCATTTTAAAAATCAATTACTTTTAAAAACCCGTGAAACAAAGACAGTGAAAGAGAGAGAATTTCTTACAAAATTCGTTCACGGGCTGTGATGCCACCTGGATTGACCATATCTAGACCCACAGCTGATTGAGATATAAGGGTGGACACTCTGGGGGCTGAGAGGATTGGTGAGGTTGGGTGAGGAAACGCAGACCCTTTAAAGTAATACTGCGTGGTACCCATCCCATGGGTCCCAAATCTCCAGGTTCAAGGGCATCTTCCTACATCAAAAACATGCATGAGAAACCCAGAAGATTGTACACCCTGTGATCTAGAAAGGTTTCTAACACGCACCTCATTTCTCATCTCCTTGTCCTCGGGTTCGCCATTCAAGCCGCTTTACTAGCAATCTCCCTCCTTGGAGAAGCGGCACCTTTAACCTCCTGTTCCGTAGATGTTGCAATTTGTCCTGAGGATGAACGGGAAGAGGGGGAACCAATGAGAGACTAGCCGTAGGTTTTGGGACAGGCACAGGTCACGATATTTACCCATCAGGAAGAAGAATTAACCACAGGCTCAGCCTGCCGCCCGGGACCAGAATAGGGCCTGAAGCAATCCTGCACTTTTGCGGCCAGCTCCCAAGAAAGCGAGTTGAAAAATGGAGCTCAGGGGCACTGCAATTCACAAACCTGCAGACTTCTAAATGATCACTCTCGTCCACAAATATATTGAGGGAAGGCAACGAAGAGGATTTAAAAGCAAGGCAGAATTGCAGGAAACAGATTTCAGGAGGTAGATTCGAATCGCCTTTAAAGCACAGGAAAAGCGGCAAATCCTCGACAATGATGCCCTTGGCCAAAAAGGGCGTATGCGTTTTTTCCTGAACATATTCAGGAAAAAACGCATACGCCCTTTTTGGCCAACCAAGCAACCTGGAAAGGGAAATCAGCGCTACAAAGAAGTCTCGCTTCCCAACGGTCAAAAGGGCCATGCTGAATAAAGTGTCAAAACCAGAAATGCAGGACAGGCCATGGAGAAACGGGAGCCTTGCTACGCTGATGGGCGGGATGTATATTGCCAACAGCCACTCTGGAGAAGTGTACGGTGTGTCCTGAAACATCTAAAAAAATCAGCTTAGACAGCATAGGGCACTTCCACTCATGGGCGTATAAATTGGGAAAACTAAAAATGAGCAAGACACAGGCACCCCAAAATTTAGGGCTGCTCTGTTGACAAGAACCTCCACTTCGTTACACCTTAAATATCCCAGGAAAGAGAAAAATGGATAAAGAAGTTGTGGTCCTTATGTACAATGGAATATCACTCAGCCATGAAATCAACGTCATAAGGCTAGTAGCAGCATGATGAGTGGATTTAGGTACGACGATTCTAAGTGAAATAAGTCACACAGAAAAAGACACTTATCAGAAGATATCACTTATAGAAGGAATGTAAAAACCGCTACACTTGAACTGAATTACAAAACAGAACAGAGTCACACGTTTAGAAAACACACTATGGCTGCTTAACGGGAAAGGTGAGGTTGGGTGATGGATAAAACAAGGGTTTCAAATTAGCTCAGATACCGTTCCATAAACCCAATATGTAATAGACAAGACCTACTCCTTGCTCAGTGAACTGGACTCAACACCCCCTATTCACCGCCCAAGAATATATCTGACTAGTAAGAATCTTAAAAGCTATGTATTGATATCTCTCTGTAAGTGAGTCAAGTGGGTGGAAAGCGGCATAAACACAGCAGTGAAAAGCAGCTAAACCCCATTTTAAAAATCAATTACTTTTAAAAACCCGTGAAACAAAGACAATGAAAGAGAGAGAAATTCTTACAAAATTCGTTCACGGGCTGTGATGCCACCTGGATTGACCATATCTAGACCCACAGCTGATTGAGGTATAAGGGTGGACACTCTTGGGGCTGAGAGGTTTGGTGAGGTTGGGTGAGCAAACGCAGACCCTTTAAAGTAATACTGCGTGGTACCCATCCAATGGGTCCCAAATCTCCAGGTTCAAGGGCATCTTCCAACATCGAAAACATGCATGAGAAACCCAGAAGATGGTACACCGTGTGATCGGGAAAGGTTTCTAAAACGCACCTCATTTCTCATCTCCTTGTGCTCGGGTTCGCCATTCCAGCCGCTTTACTAGCAATCTCCCTCCTTGGAGAATCAGCACCTTTAAACTCCTGTTCCGTACAGGTTGCAATTTGTCCTGAGGATGAACGGGAAAAGGGGGAACCAATGACAGACTAGCTCTAGGTGTTGGGACAGGCACAGGTCACTCTATTTTCTCATCAGGAAGAAGAATTAACCACAGGTTCAGCCTGCCGCCCGGGACCAGAATAGGGCCTGAAGCAATCCTGCGCTTTTGCGGCCAGCTCCCAAGAAAGCGAGTTGAAAAATGGAGCTCAGGGGCACTGCAATTCACAAACCTGCAGACTTCTAAATGATCACTCTCGTCCACAAATATATTGAGGGAAGGCAACGAAGAGGATGTGAAAGCAAGGCAGAATTGCAGGAAAAAGATTTCAGGAGGTAGAGTCGAATAGCCTTTAAAGCACTGGAAAAGCAGCAAATCCTCGACAATGATAACCTTGGCTAAATTGGGCGTATGCGTTTTTTTCTGAATATATTCAGGAAAAAACGCATACGCCCCTTTTGGCCAACCAAGCAACCTGGAAAGGGAAATCAGCGCTACAAAGAAGTCTTGCTTCAAATCGGTCAAATGGGCCATGCTGAATAAAGTGTCAAAACCAGAAATGCAGGACAGGCCATGGAGAAAAGGGAGCCTTGCTATGCTGATTGGCGGGATGTAAATGGCCAACAGCCACTTTGAAGAAGTGTACGGTGTGTCCTGAAACATCTAAAAAAATCAGCTTAGACAGCATGGGGCACTTCCACTCATGGGCGTATAAATTGGGAAA
The DNA here is from genome assembly GCF_965194825.1 of Balaenoptera physalus. NCBI lineage: Eukaryota > Metazoa > Chordata > Mammalia > Artiodactyla > Balaenopteridae > Balaenoptera > Balaenoptera physalus. The sequence continues at coordinate 670,747 of NW_028126564.1, forward strand.
ACTAAAAATCAGCAAGACACAGGCACCCCAAAGTTTAGGGCTGCTCTGTTGACAAGAACCTCCACTTCGTTACACCTTAAATATCCCAGGAAAGAGAAAAATGGATAAAGAAGTTGTGGTCCTTATGTACAATGGAATATCACTCAGCCATGAAATCAACGTCATAAGGCTAGTAGCAGCATGATGAGTGGATTTAGGTACGACGATTCTAAGTGAAATAAGTCACACAGAAAAAGACACTTATCATAAGATATCACTTATAGAGGGAATGTAAAAACCGCTACCCTTGAACTGAATTACAAAACAGAACAGAGTCACACGTTTAGAAAACACACTATGGCTGCTTAACGGGAAAGGTGAGGTGGGGTGATGGATAAAACAAGGGTTTCAAATTAGCTCAGATACCGTTCCATAAACCCAATATGTAATAGACAAGACCTACTCCTTGCTCAGTGAACTGGACACAACACCCCCTATTCACCGCCCAAGAATATATCTGACTAGTAAGAATCTTAAAAGCTATGTATTGATATCTCTCTGTAAGTGAGTCAAGTGGGTGTAAAGCGGCATAAACACAGCAGGGAAAAGCAGCTAAACCCCATCTTAAAAATCAATTACTTTTAAAAACCCGTGAAACAAAGACAGTGAAAGAGAGAGAAATTCTTACAAAATTCGTTCACGGGCTGTGATGCCACCTGGATTGACCATATCTAGACCCACAGCTGATTGAGATATAAGGGTGGACACTCTGGGGGCTGAGAGGATTGGTGAGGTTGGGTGAGGAAACGCAGACCCTTTAAAGTAATACTGCGTGGTACCCATCTAATGGGTCCCAAATCTCCAGGTTCAAGGGCATCTTCCTACATCAAAAACATGCATGAGAAACCCAGAAGATTGTACACCCTGTGTTCTAGAAAGGTTTCTAACACGCACCTCATTTCTCATCTCCTTGTCCTCGGGTTCGCCATTCAAGCCGCTTTACTAGCAATCTCCCTCCTTGGAGAAGCGGCACCTTTAACCTCCTGTTCCGTAGATGTTGCAATTTGTCCTGAGGATGAACGGGAAGAGGGGGAACCAATGAGAGACTAGCCGTAGGTTTTGGGACAGGCACAGGTCACGATATTTACCCATCAGGAAGAAGAATTAACCACAGGCTCAGCCTGCCGCCCGGGACCAGAATAGGGCCTGAAGCAATCCTGCACTTTTGCGGCCAGCTCCCAAGAAAGCGAGTTGAAAAATGGAGCTCAGGGGCACTGCAATTCACAAACCTGCAGACTTCTAAATGATCACTCTCGTCCACAAATATATTGAGGGAAGGCAACGAAGAGGATTTAAAAGCAAGGCAGAATTGCAGGAAACAGATTTCAGGAGGTAGATTCGAATCGCCTTTAAAGCACAGGAAAAGCGGCAAATCCTCGACAATGATGCCCTTGGCCAAAAAGGGCGTATGCGTTTTTTCCTGAACATATTCAGGAAAAAACGCATACGCCCTTTTTGGCCAACCAAGCAACCTGGAAAGGGAAATCAGCGCTACAAAGAAGTCTCGCTTCCCAACGGTCAAAAGGGCCATGCTGAATAAAGTGTCAAAACCAGAAATGCAGGACAGGCCATGGAGAAACGGGAGCCTTGCTACGCTGATGGGCGGGATGTATATTGCCAACAGCCACTCTGGAGAAGTGTACGGTGTGTCCTGAAACATCTAAAAAAATCAGCTTAGACAGCATAGGGCACTTCCACTCATGGGCGTATAAATTGGGAAAACTAAAAATGAGCAAGACACAGGCACCCCAAAATTTAGGGCTGCTCTGTTGACAAGAACCTCCACTTCGTTACACCTTAAATATCCCAGGAAAGAGAAAAATGGATAAAGAAGTTGTGGTCCTTATGTACAATGGAATATCACTCAGCCATGAAATCAACGTCATAAGGCTAGTAGCAGCATGATGAGTGGATTTAGGTACGACGATTCTAAGTGAAATAAGTCACACAGAAAAAGACAATTATCAGAAGATATCACTTATAGAAGGAATGTAAAAACCGCTACACTTGAACTGAATTACAAAACAGAACAGAGTCACACGTTTAGAAAACACACTATGGCTGCTTAACGGGAAAGGTGAGGTGGGGTGATCGATAAAACAAGGGTTTCAAATTAGCTGAGATACTGTTCCATAAACCCAATATGTAATACACAAGACCTACTCCTTTCTCAGTGAACTGGACTCAACACCCCCTATTCACCGCCCAAGAATATATCTGACTAGTAAGAATCTTAAAAGCTATGTATTGATATCTCTCTGTAAGTGAGTCAAGTGGGTGGAAAGCGGCATAAACACAGCAGTGAAAAGCAGCTAAACCCCATTTTAAAAATCAATTACTTTTAAAAACCCGTGAAACAAAGACAATGAAAGAGAGAGAAATTCTTACAAAATTCGTTCACGGGCTGTGATGCCACCTGGATTGACCATATCTAGACCCACAGCTGATTGAGGTATAAGGGTGGACACTCTTGGGGCTGAGAGGTTTGGTGAGGTTGGGTGAGCAAACGCAGACCCTTTAAAGTAATACTGCGTGGTACCCATCCAATGGGTCCCAAATCTCCAGGTTCAAGGGCATCTTCCAACATCGAAAACATGCATGAGAAACCCAGAAGATGGTACACCGTGTGATCGGGAAAGGTTTCTAAAACGCACCTCATTTCTCATCTCCTTGTGCTCGGGTTCGCCATTCCAGCCTCTTTACTAGCAATCTCCCTCCTTGGAGAATCAGCACCTTTAAACTCCTGTTCCGTACAGGTTGCAATTTGTCCTGAGGATGAACGGGAAGAGGGGGAACCAATGACAGACTAGCTCTAGGTGTTGGGACAGGCACAGGTCACTCTATTTTCTCATCAGGAAGAAGAATTAACCACAGGTTCAGCCTGCCGCCCGGGACCAGAATAGGGCCTGAAGCAATCCTGCGCTTTTGCGGCCAGCTCCCAAGAAAGCGAGTTGAAAAATGGAGCTCAGGGGCACTGCAATTCACAAACCTGCAGACTTCTAAATGATCACTCTCGTCCACAAATATATTGAGGGAAGGCAACGAAGAGGATTTAAAAGCAAGGCAGAATTGCAGGAAACAGATTTCAGGAGGTAGATTCGAATCGCCTTTAAAGCACAGGAAAAGCGGCAAATCCTCGACAATGATGCCCTTGGCCAAAAAGGGCGTATGCGTTTTTTCCTGAATATATTCAGGAAAAAACGCATACGCCCTTTTTGGCCAACCAAGCAACCTGGAAAGGGAAATCAGCGCTACAAAGAAGTCTCGCTTCCCAACGGTCAAAAGGGCCATGCTGAATAAAGTGTCAAAACCAGAAATGCAGGACAGGCCATGGAGAAACGGGAGCCTTGCTACGCTGATGGGCGGGATGTATATTGCCAACAGCCACTCTGGAGAAGTGTACGGTGTGTCCTGAAACATCTAAAAAAATCAGCTTAGACAGCATGGGGCACTTCCACTCATGGGCGTATAAATTGGGAAAACTAAAAATCAGCAAGACACAGGCACCCCAAAGTTTAGGGCTGCTCTGTTGACAAGAACCTCCACTTCGTTACACCTTAAATATCCCAGGAAAGAGAAAAATGGATAAAGAAGTTGTGGTCCTTATGTACAATGGAATATCACTCAGCCATGAAATCAACGTCATAAGGCTAGTAGCAGCATGATGAGTGGATTTAGGTACGACGATTCTAAGTGAAATAAGTCACACAGAAAAAGACACTTATCATAAGATATCACTTATAGAGGGAATGTAAAAACCGCTACCCTTGAACTGAATTACAAAACAGAACAGAGTCACACGTTTAGAAAACACACTATGGCTGCTTAACGGGAAAGGTGAGGTGGGGTGATGGATAAAACAAGGGTTTCAAATTAGCTCAGATACCGTTCCATAAACCCAATATGTAATAGACAAGACCTACTCCTTGCTCAGTGAACTGGACACAACACCCCCTATTCACCGCCCAAGAATATATCTGACTAGTAAGAATCTTAAAAGCTATGTATTGATATCTCTCTGTAAGTGAGTCAAGTGGGTGTAAAGCGGCATAAACACAGCAGTGAAAAGCAGCTAAACCCCATTTTAAAAATCAATTACTTTTAAAAACCCGTGAAACAAAGACAGTGAAAGAGAGAGAATTTCTTACAAAATTCGTTCACGGGCTGTGATGCCACCTGGATTGACCATATCTAGACCCACAGCTGATTGAGATATAAGGGTGGACACTCTGGGGGCTGAGAGGATTGGTGAGGTTGGGTGAGGAAACGCAGACCCTTTAAAGTAATACTGCGTGGTACCCATCCCATGGGTCCCAAATCTCCAGGTTCAAGGGCATCTTCCTACATCAAAAACATGCATGAGAAACCCAGAAGATTGTACACCCTGTGATCTAGAAAGGTTTCTAACACGCACCTCATTTCTCATCTCCTTGTCCTCGGGTTCGCCATTCAAGCCGCTTTACTAGCAATCTCCCTCCTTGGAGAAGCGGCACCTTTAACCTCCTGTTCCGTAGATGTTGCAATTTGTCCTGAGGATGAACGGGAAGAGGGGGAACCAATGAGAGACTAGCCGTAGGTTTTGGGACAGGCACAGGTCACGATATTTACCCATCAGGAAGAAGAATTAACCACAGGCTCAGCCTGCCGCCCGGGACCAGAATAGGGCCTGAAGCAATCCTGCACTTTTGCGGCCAGCTCCCAAGAAAGCGAGTTGAAAAATGGAGCTCAGGGGCACTGCAATTCACAAACCTGCAGACTTCTAAATGATCACTCTCGTCCACAAATATATTGAGGGAAGGCAACGAAGAGGATTTAAAAGCAAGGCAGAATTGCAGGAAACAGATTTCAGGAGGTAGATTCGAATCGCCTTTAAAGCACAGGAAAAGCGGCAAATCCTCGACAATGATGCCCTTGGCCAAAAAGGGCGTATGCGTTTTTTCCTGAACATATTCAGGAAAAAACGCATACGCCCTTTTTGGCCAACCAAGCAACCTGGAAAGGGAAATCAGCGCTACAAAGAAGTCTCGCTTCCCAACGGTCAAAAGGGCCATGCTGAATAAAGTGTCAAAACCAGAAATGCAGGACAGGCCATGGAGAAACGGGAGCCTTGCTACGCTGATGGGCGGGATGTATATTGCCAACAGCCACTCTGGAGAAGTGTACGGTGTGTCCTGAAACATCTAAAAAAATCAGCTTAGACAGCATAGGGCACTTCCACTCATGGGCGTATAAATTGGGAAAACTAAAAATGAGCAAGACACAGGCACCCCAAAATTTAGGGCTGCTCTGTTGACAAGAACCTCCACTTCGTTACACCTTAAATATCCCAGGAAAGAGAAAAATGGATAAAGAAGTTGTGGTCCTTATGTACAATGGAATATCACTCAGCCATGAAATCAACGTCATAAGGCTAGTAGCAGCATGATGAGTGGATTTAGGTACGACGATTCTAAGTGAAATAAGTCACACAGAAAAAGACACTTATCAGAAGATATCACTTATAGAAGGAATGTAAAAACCGCTACACTTGAACTGAATTACAAAACAGAACAGAGTCACACGTTTAGAAAACACACTATGGCTGCTTAACGGGAAAGGTGAGGTTGGGTGATGGATAAAACAAGGGTTTCAAATTAGCTCAGATACCGTTCCATAAACCCAATATGTAATAGACAAGACCTACTCCTTGCTCAGTGAACTGGACTCAACACCCCCTATTCACCGCCCAAGAATATATCTGACTAGTAAGAATCTTAAAAGCTATGTATTGATATCTCTCTGTAAGTGAGTCAAGTGGGTGGAAAGCGGCATAAACACAGCAGTGAAAAGCAGCTAAACCCCATTTTAAAAATCAATTACTTTTAAAAACCCGTGAAACAAAGACAATGAAAGAGAGAGAAATTCTTACAAAATTCGTTCACGGGCTGTGATGCCACCTGGATTGACCATATCTAGACCCACAGCTGATTGAGGTATAAGGGTGGACACTCTTGGGGCTGAGAGGTTTGGTGAGGTTGGGTGAGCAAACGCAGACCCTTTAAAGTAATACTGCGTGGTACCCATCCAATGGGTCCCAAATCTCCAGGTTCAAGGGCATCTTCCAACATCGAAAACATGCATGAGAAACCCAGAAGATGGTACACCGTGTGATCGGGAAAGGTTTCTAAAACGCACCTCATTTCTCATCTCCTTGTGCTCGGGTTCGCCATTCCAGCCGCTTTACTAGCAATCTCCCTCCTTGGAGAATCAGCACCTTTAAACTCCTGTTCCGTACAGGTTGCAATTTGTCCTGAGGATGAACGGGAAAAGGGGGAACCAATGACAGACTAGCTCTAGGTGTTGGGACAGGCACAGGTCACTCTATTTTCTCATCAGGAAGAAGAATTAACCACAGGTTCAGCCTGCCGCCCGGGACCAGAATAGGGCCTGAAGCAATCCTGCGCTTTTGCGGCCAGCTCCCAAGAAAGCGAGTTGAAAAATGGAGCTCAGGGGCACTGCAATTCACAAACCTGCAGACTTCTAAATGATCACTCTCGTCCACAAATATATTGAGGGAAGGCAACGAAGAGGATGTGAAAGCAAGGCAGAATTGCAGGAAAAAGATTTCAGGAGGTAGAGTCGAATAGCCTTTAAAGCACTGGAAAAGCAGCAAATCCTCGACAATGATAACCTTGGCTAAATTGGGCGTATGCGTTTTTTTCTGAATATATTCAGGAAAAAACGCATACGCCCCTTTTGGCCAACCAAGCAACCTGGAAAGGGAAATCAGCGCTACAAAGAAGTCTTGCTTCAAATCGGTCAAATGGGCCATGCTGAATAAAGTGTCAAAACCAGAAATGCAGGACAGGCCATGGAGAAAAGGGAGCCTTGCTATGCTGATTGGCGGGATGTAAATGGCCAACAGCCACTTTGAAGAAGTGTACGGTGTGTCCTGAAACATCTAAAAAAATCAGCTTAGACAGCATGGGGCACTTCCACTCATGGGCGTATAAATTGGGAAAACTAAAAATCAGCAAGACACAGGCACCCCAAAGTTTAGGGCTGCTCTGTTGACAAGAACCTCCACTTCGTTACACCTTAAATATCCCAGGAAAGAGAAAAATGGATAAAGAAGTTGTGGTCCTTATGTACAATGGAATATCACTCAGCCATGAAATCAACGTCATAAGGCTAGTAGCAGCATGATGAGTGGATTTAGGTACGACGATTCTAAGTGAAATAAGTCACACAGAAAAAGACACTTATCATAAGATATCACTTATAGAGGGAATGTAAAAACCGCTACCCTTGAACTGAATTACAAAACAGAACAGAGTCACACGTTTAGAAAACACACTATGGCTGCTTAACGGGAAAGGTGAGGTGGGGTGATGGATAAAACAAGGGTTTCAAATTAGCTCAGATACCGTTCCATAAACCCAATATGTAATAGACAAGACCTACTCCTTGCTCAGTGAACTGGACACAACACCCCCTATTCACCGCCCAAGAATATATCTGACTAGTAAGAATCTTAAAAGCTATGTATTGATATCTCTCTGTAAGTGAGTCAAGTGGGTGTAAAGCGGCATAAACACAGCAGGGAAAAGCAGCTAAACCCCATCTTAAAAATCAATTACTTTTAAAAACCCGTGAAACAAAGACAGTGAAAGAGAGAGAAATTCTTACAAAATTCGTCCACGGGCTGTGATGCCACCTGGATTGACCATATCTAGACCCACAGCTGATTGAGATATAAGGGTGGACACTCTGGGGGCTGAGAGGATTGGTGAGGTTGGGTGAGGAAACGCAGACCCTTTAAAGTAATACTGCGTGGTACCCATCTAATGGGTCCCAAATCTCCAGGTTCAAGGGCATCTTCCTACATCAAAAACATGCATGAGAAACCCAGAAGATTGTACACCCTGTGTTCTAGAAAGGTTTCTAACACGCACCTCATTTCTCATCTCCTTGTCCTCGGGTTCGCCATTCAAGCCGCTTTACTAGCAATCTCCCTCCTTGGAGAAGCGGCACCTTTAACCTCCTGTTCCGTAGATGTTGCAATTTGTCCTGAGGATGAACGGGAAGAGGGGGAACCAATGAGAGACTAGCCGTAGGTTTTGGGACAGGCACAGGTCACGATATTTACCCATCAGGAAGAAGAATTAACCACAGGCTCAGCCTGCCGCCCGGGACCAGAATAGGGCCTGAAGCAATCCTGCACTTTTGCGGCCAGCTCCCAAGAAAGCGAGTTGAAAAATGGAGCTCAGGGGCACTGCAATTCACAAACCTGCAGACTTCTAAATGATCACTCTCGTCCACAAATATATTGAGGGAAGGCAACGAAGAGGATTTAAAAGCAAGGCAGAATTGCAGGAAACAGATTTCAGGAGGTAGATTCGAATCGCCTTTAAAGCACAGGAAAAGCGGCAAATCCTCGACAATGATGCCCTTGGCCAAAAAGGGCGTATGCGTTTTTTCCTGAACATATTCAGGAAAAAACGCATACGCCCTTTTTGGCCAACCAAGCAACCTGGAAAGGGAAATCAGCGCTACAAAGAAGTCTCGCTTCCCAACGGTCAAAAGGGCCATGCTGAATAAAGTGTCAAAACCAGAAATGCAGGACAGGCCATGGAGAAACGGGAGCCTTGCTACGCTGATGGGCGGGATGTATATTGCCAACAGCCACTCTGGAGAAGTGTACGGTGTGTCCTGAAACATCTAAAAAAATCAGCTTAGACAGCATAGGGCACTTCCACTCATGGGCGTATAAATTGGGAAAACTAAAAATGAGCAAGACACAGGCACCCCAAAATTTAGGGCTGCTCTGTTGACAAGAACCTCCACTTCGTTACACCTTAAATATCCCAGGAAAGAGAAAAATGGATAAAGAAGTTGTGGTCCTTATGTACAATGGAATATCACTCAGCCATGAAATCAACGTCATAAGGCTAGTAGCAGCATGATGAGTGGATTTAGGTACGACGATTCTAAGTGAAATAAGTCACACAGAAAAAGACAATTATCAGAAGATATCACTTATAGAAGGAATGTAAAAACCGCTACACTTGAACTGAATTACAAAACAGAACAGAGTCACACGTTTAGAAAACACACTATGGCTGCTTAACGGGAAAGGTGAGGTGGGGTGATCGATAAAACAAGGGTTTCAAATTAGCTGAGATACTGTTCCATAAACCCAATATGTAATACACAAGACCTACTCCTTTCTCAGTGAACTGGACTCAACACCCCCTATTCACCGCCCAAGAATATATCTGACTAGTAAGAATCTTAAAAGCTATGTATTGATATCTCTCTGTAAGTGAGTCAAGTGGGTGGAAAGCGGCATAAACACAGCAGTGAAAAGCAGCTAAACCCCATTTTAAAAATCAATTACTTTTAAAAACCCGTGAAACAAAGACAATGAAAGAGAGAGAAATTCTTACAAAATTCGTTCACGGGCTGTGATGCCACCTGGATTGACCATATCTAGACCCACAGCTGATTGAGGTATAAGGGTGGACACTCTTGGGGCTGAGAGGTTTGGTGAGGTTGGGTGAGCAAACGCAGACCCTTTAAAGTAATACTGCGTGGTACCCATCCAATGGGTCCCAAATCTCCAGGTTCAAGGGCATCTTCCAACATCGAAAACATGCATGAGAAACCCAGAAGATGGTACACCGTGTGATCGGGAAAGGTTTCTAAAACGCACCTCATTTCTCATCTCCTTGTGCTCGGGTTCGCCATTCCAGCCTCTTTACTAGCAATCTCCCTCCTTGGAGAATCAGCACCTTTAAACTCCTGTTCCGTACAGGTTGCAATTTGTCCTGAGGATGAACGGGAAGAGGGGGAACCAATGACAGACTAGCTCTAGGTGTTGGGACAGGCACAGGTCACTCTATTTTCTCATCAGGAAGAAGAATTAACCACAGGTTCAGCCTGCCGCCCGGGACCAGAATAGGGCCTGAAGCAATCCTGCGCTTTTGCGGCCAGCTCCCAAGAAAGCGAGTTGAAAAATGGAGCTCAGGGGCACTGCAATTCACAAACCTGCAGACTTCTAAATGATCACTCTCGTCCACAAATATATTGAGGGAAGGCAACGAAGAGGATGTGAAAGCAAGGCAGAATTGCAGGAAAAAGATTTCAGGAGGTAGAGTCGAATAGCCTTTAAAGCACTGGAAAAGCAGCAAATCCTCGACAATGATAACCTTGGCTAAATTGGGCGTATGCGTTTTTTTCTGAATATATTCAGGAAAAAACGCATACGCCCCTTTTGGCCAACCAAGCAACCTGGAAAGGGAAATCAGCGCTACAAAGAAGTCTTGCTTCAAATCGGTCAAATGGGCCATGCTGAATAAAGTGTCAAAACCAGAAATGCAGGACAGGCCATGGAGAAAAGGGAGCCTTGCTATGCTGATTGGCGGGATGTAAATGGCCAACAGCCACTCTGAAGAAGTGTACGGTGTGTCCTGAAACATCTAAAAAACTCAGCTTAGAGTGCATAGGGCACTTCCACTCATGGGCGTATAAATTGGAAAAACTAAAAATCAGCAAGACACAGGCACCCCAAAGTTTAGGGCTGCTCTGTTGAGAAGAACCTCTACTTCGTTACACTTTAAATATCCCAGGAAAGAGAAAAATGGATAAAGAAGTTGTGGTCCTTATGTACAATGGAATATCACTCAGCCATGAAATCAACGTCATAAGGCTAGTAGCAGCATGATGAGTGGATTTAGGTACGACGATTCTAAGTGAAATAAGTCACACAGAAAAAGACACTTATCATAAGATATCACTTATAGAGGAAATGTAAAAACCGTTACCCTTGAACTGAATTACAAAACAGAACAGAGTCACACGTTTAGAAAGCACACTATGGCTGCTTAAAGGGAAAGGTGAGGTGGGTTGATGCATAAAAAAAGGGTTTCAAATTAGCTCAGATACCGTTCCATAAACACAATATGTAATAGACACGACCTACTCTTTGCTCAGTGAACTGGACTCAACACCCCCTATTCACCGCCCAAGAATATATCTGACTAGTAAGAATCTTAAAACCTATGTATTGATATCTCTCTGTAAGTGAGTCAAGTGGGTGTAAAGCGGCATAAACACAGCAGGGAAAAGCAGCTAAACCCCATCTTAAAAATCAATTACTTTTAAAAACCCGTGTAACAAAGACAGTGAAAGAGAGAGAAATTCTTACTAAATTCGTTCAGGGGCTGTGATGCCACCTGGATTGACCATATCTAGACCCACAGCTGATTGAATCATAAGGATGGACACTCTTGGGCTGAGAGGTTTGGTGAGGTTGGGTGAGCAAACGCAGACCCTTTAAAGTAATACTGCATGGAACCCAACGCATGGGTCCCAAATCTCCAGGTTCAAAGGCATCTTCCTACATCGAAAACATACATGAGAAACCCAGAACATGGAACACCGTGTGATCGGGAAAGGTTTCTAAAACGCACCTCATTTCTCATTTCCTTGTGCTCGGGTTCGCCATTCCAGCCGCTTTACTAGCAATCTCCCTCCTTGGAGAATCAGCACCTTTAACCTCCTGTTCCGTAGAGGTTGCAATTTTTCCTGAGGATGAACGGGAAGAGGGGGAACCAATGAGTGACTAGCTCTAGGTGTTGGGATAGGCACAGGTCACGCTATTTTCCCATCAGAAAGAAGAATTAACCACAGGCTCAGCCTGCCGGCCGTTAACAGAATAGGGCCTGAAGCAATCCTGCACTTTTGCGGCCAGCTCCCAAGAAAGCGAGTTGAAAAATGGAGCTCAGGGGCACTGCAATTCACAAACCTGCAGACTTATAAATGATCACTCTCGTCCACAAATATATTGAGGGAAGGCAACGAAGAGGATTGGAAAGCAAGGCAGAATTGCAGGAAACAGATTACAGGAGGTAGATTCGAATCGCTTTTAAAGCAGAGGAAAAGCGGCAAAACCTCGACAATGATGCCCTTGGCCAAAAAGGGCGTATGCGTTTTTTCCTGAATATATTCAGGAAAAAACGCATACGCCCTTTTTGGCCAACCAAGCAACCTGGAAAGGGAAATCAGCGCTACAAAGAAGTCTCGCTTCCCAACGGTCAAAAGGGCCATGCTGAATAAAGTGTCAAAACCAGAAATGCAGGACAGGCCATGGAGAAACGGGAGCCTTGCTACGCTGATGGGCGGGATGTATATTGCCAACAGCCACTCTGGAGAAGTGTACGGTGTGTCCTGAAACATCTAAAAAAATCAGCTTAGACAGCATGGGGCACTTCCACTCATGGGCGTATAAATTGGGAAAACTAAAAATCAGCAAGACACAGGCACCCCAAAGTTTAGGGCTGCTCTGTTGACAAGAACCTCCACTTCGTTACACCTTAAATATCCCAGGAAAGAGAAAAATGGATAAAGAAGTTGTGGTCCTTATGTACAATGGAATATCACTCAGCCATGAAATCAACGTCATAAGGCTAGTAGCAGCATGATGAGTGGATTTAGGTACGACGATTCTAAGTGAAATAAGTCACACAGAAAAAGACACTTATCATAAGATATCACTTATAGAGGGAATGTAAAAACCGCTACCCTTGAACTGAATTACAAAACAGAACAGAGTCACACGTTTAGAAAACACACTATGGCTGCTTAACGGGAAAGGTGAGGTGGGGTGATGGATAAAACAAGGGTTTCAAATTAGCTCAGATACCGTTCCATAAACCCAATATGTAATAGACAAGACCTACTCCTTGCTCAGTGAACTGGACACAACACCCCCTATTCACCGCCCAAGAATATATCTGACTAGTAAGAATCTTAAAAGCTATGTATTGATATCTCTCTGTAAGTGAGTCAAGTGGGTGTAAAGCGGCATAAACACAGCAGTGAAAAGCAGGTAAACCCCATTTTAAAAATCAATTACTTTTAAAAACCCGTGAAACAAAGACAGTGAAAGAGAGAGAAATTCTTACAAAATTCGTTCACGGGCTGTGATGCCACCTGGATTGACCATATCTAGACCCACAGCTGATTGAGATATAAGGGTGGACACTCTGGGGGCTGAGAGGATTGGTGAGGTTGGGTGAGGAAACGCAGACCCTTTAAAGTAATACTGCGTGGTACCCATCCCATGGGTCCCAAATCTCCAGGTTCAAGGGCATCTTCCTACATCAAAAACATGCATGAGAAACCCAGAAGATTGTACACCCTGTGATCTAGAAAGGTTTCTAACACGCACCTCATTTCTCATCTCCTTGTCCTCGGGTTCGCCATTCAAGCCGCTTTACTAGCAATCTCCCTCCTTGGAGAAGCGGCACCTTTAACCTCCTGTTCCGTAGATGTTGCAATTTGTCCTGAGGATGAACGGGAAGAGGGGGAACCAATGAGAGACTAGCCGTAGGTTTTGGGACAGGCACAGGTCACGATATTTACCCATCAGGAAGAAGAATTAACCACAGGCTCAGCCTGCCGCCCGGGACCAGAATAGGGCCTGAAGCAATCCTGCACTTTTGCGGCCAGCTCCCAAGAAAGCGAGTTGAAAAATGGAGCTCAGGGGCACTGCAATTCACAAACCTGCAGACTTCTAAATGATCACTCTCGTCCACATATATATTGAGGGAAGGCAACGAAGAGGATTTAAAAGCAAGGCAGAATTGCAGGAAACAGATTTCAGGAGGTAGATTCGAATCGCCTTTAAAGCACAGGAAAAGCGGCAAATCCTCGACAATGATGCCCTTGGCCAAAAAGGGCGTATGCGTTTTTTCCTGAACATATTCAGGAAAAAACGCATACGCCCTTTTTGGCCAACCAAGCAACCTGGAAAGGGAAATCAGCGCTACAAAGAAGTCTCGCTTCCCAACGGTCAAAAGGGCCATGCTGAATAAAGTGTCAAAACCAGAAATGCAGGACAGGCCATGGAGAAACGGGAGCCTTGCTACGCTGATGGGCGGGATGTATATTGCCAACAGCCACTCTGGAGAAGTGTACGGTGTGTCCTGAAACATCTAAAAAAATCAGCTTAGACAGCATAGGGCACTTCCACTCATGGGCGTATAAATTGGGAAAACTAAAAATGAGCAAGACACAGGCACCCCAAAATTTAGGGCTGCTCTGTTGACAAGAACCTCCACTTCGTTACACCTTAAATATCCCAGGAAAGAGAAAAATGGATAAAGAAGTTGTGGTCCTTATGTACAATGGAATATCACTCAGCCATGAAATCAACGTCATAAGGCTAGTAGCAGCATGATGAGTGGATTTAGGTACGACGATTCTAAGTGAAATAAGTCACACAGAAAAAGACACTTATCAGAAGATATCACTTATAGAAGGAATGTAAAAACCGCTACACTTGAACTGAATTACAAAACAGAACAGAGTCACACGTTTAGAAAACACACTATGGCTGCTTAACGGGAAAGGTGAGGTGGGGTGATGGATAAAACAAGGGTTTCAAATTAGCTCAGATACCGTTCCATAAACCCAATATGTAATAGACAAGACCTACTCCTTGCTCAGTGAACTGGACTCAACACCCCCTATTCACCGCCCAAGAATATATCTGACTAGTAAGAATCTTAAAAGCTATGTATTGATATCTCTCTGTAAGTGAGTCAAGTGGGTGGAAAGCGGCATAAACACAGCAGTGAAAAGCAGCTAAACCCCATTTTAAAAATCAATTACTTTTAAAAACCCGTGAAACAAAGACAATGAAAGAGAGAGAAATTCTTACAAAATTCGTTCAGGGGCTGTGATGCCACCTGGATTGACCATATCTAGACCCACAGCTGATTGAATCATAAGGATGGACACTCTTGGGCTGAGAGGTTTGGTGAGGTTGGGTGAGCAAACGCAGACCCTTTAAAGTAATACTGCATGGTACCCAACCCATGGGTCCCAAATCTCCAGGTTCAAAGGCATCTTCCTACATCGAAAACATGCATGAGAAACCCAGAACATGGAACACCGTGTGATCGGGAAAGGTTTCTAAAACGCACCTCATTTCTCATTTCCTTGTGCTCGGGTTCGCCATTCCAGCCGCTTTACTAGCAATCTCCCTCCTTGGAGAATCAGCACCTTTAACCTCCTGTTCCGTAGAGGTTGCAATTTTTCCTGAGGATGAACGGGAAGAGGGGGAACCAATGAGTGACTAGCTCTAGGTGTTGGGATAGGCACAGGTCACGCTATTTTCCCATCAGAAAGAAGAATTAACCACAGGCTCAGCCTGCCGGCCGTTAACAGAATAGGGCCTGAAGCAATCCTGCACTTTTGCGGCCAGCTCCCAAGAAAGCGAGTTGAAAAATGGAGCTCAGGGGCACTGCAATTCACAAACCTGCAGACTTATAAATGATCACTCTCGTCCACAAATATATTGAGGGAAGGCAACGAAGAGGATTTGAAAGCAAGGCAGAATTGCAGGAAACAGATTACAGGAGGTAGATTCGAATCGCTTTTAAAGCAGAGGAAAAGCGGCAAAACCTCGACAATGATGCCCTTGGCCAAAAAGGGCTTATGCGTTTTTTCCTGAATATATTCAGGAAAAAACGCATAAGCCCTTTTTGGCCAACCAAGCAACCTGGAAAGGGAAATCAGCGCTACAAAGAAGTCTCGCTTCCCAACGGTCAAAAGGGCCATGCTGAATAAAGTGTCAAAACCAGAAATGCAGGACAGGCCATGGAGAAACGGGAGCCTTGCTACGCTGATGGGCGGGATGTATATTGCCAACAGCCACTCTGGAGAAGTGTACGGTGTGTCCTGAAACATCTAAAAAAATCAGATTAGACAGCATGGGGCACTTCCACTCATGGGCGTATAAATTGGGAAAACTAAAAATCAGCAAGACACAGGCACCCCAAAGTTTAGGGCTGCTCTGTTGACAAGAACCTCCACTTCGTTACACCTTAAATATCCCAGGAAAGAGAAAAATGGATAAAGAAGTTGTGGTCCTTATGTACAATGGAATATCACTCAGCCATGAAATCAACGTCATAAGGCTAGTAGCAGCATGATGAGTGGATTTAGGTACGACGATTCTAAGTGAAATAAGTCACACAGAAAAAGACACTTATCATAAGATATCACTTATAGAGGGAATGTAAAAACCGCTACCCTTGAACTGAATTACAAAACAGAACAGAGTCACACGTTTAGAAAACACACTATGGCTGCTTAACGGGAAAGGTGAGGTGGGGTGATGGATAAAACAAGGGTTTCAAATTAGCTCAGATACCGTTCCATAAACCCAATATGTAATAGACAAAACCTACTCCTTGCTCAGTGAACTGGACACAACACCCCCTATTCACCGCCCAAGAATATATCTGACTAGTAAGAATCTTAAAAGCTATGTATTGATATCTCTCTGTAAGTGAGTCAAGTGGGTGTAAAGCGGCATAAACACAGCAGTGAAAAGCAGCTAAACCCCATTTTAAAAATCAATTACTTTTAAAAACCCGTGAAACAAAGACAGTGAAAGAGAGAGAAATTCTTACAAAATTCGTTCACGGCCTGTGATGCCACCCGGATTGACCATATCCAGACCCACAGCTGTTTGAGACATAAGGGTGGACTCTCTTGGGGCTGAGAGCTTTGTTGAGGTTGGGTGAGCAAACGCAGACCCTTTACAGTAATACTGCGTGGTACCCATCGATGGGTCCCAAATCTCCAGGTTCAAGGGAATCTTCCTACATCGAAAACATGCATGAGAAACCCAGAAGATGGTACACCGTGTGATCGGGAAACGTTGCTAAAAGGCACCTCATTTCTCATCTCCTTGTGCTCGGGTTCGCCATTCCAGCCGCTTTACTAGCAATCTCCCTCCTTGGAGAATCAGCACCTTTAACCTCCTGTTCCGTTCAGGTTGCAATTTCTCCTGAGGATGAACGGGAAGAGGGGGAACCAATGACAGACTAGCTCTAGGTGTTGGGACAGGCACAGGTCACTCTATTTTCCCATCAGGAACAAGAATTAACCACAGGTTCAGCCTGCCGCCCGGGACCAGAATAGGGCCTGAAGCAATCCTGCGCTTTTGCGGCCAGCTCGCAAGAAAGCGAGTTGAAAAATGGAGCTCAGGGGCACTGCAATTCACAAACCTGCAGACTTATAAATGATCACTCTCGTCCACAAATATATTGAGGGAAGGCAACGAAGAGGATTTGAAAGCAAGGCAGAATTGCAGGAAACAGATTTCAGGAGGTAGATTCGACTCGCCTTTAAAGCACAGCAAAAGCGGCAAATCCTCGACAATGATGCCCTTGGCCAAAAACGGCGTATGCGTTTTTTCCTGAACATATTCAGGAAAAAACGCATACGCCCTTTTTGGCCAACCAAGCAACCTGGAAAGGGAAATCAGCGCTACAAAGAAGTCTCGCTTCCCATCGGTCAAAAGGGCCATGCTGAATAAAGTGTCAAAACCAGAAATGCAGGACAGGCCATGGAGAAACGGGAGCATTGCTACGCTGATGGGTCGGATGTAAATTGCCAACAGCCACTCTGGAGAAGTGTACGGTGTGTCCTGAAACATCTAAAAAACTCAGCTTAGAGAGCATAGGGCACTTCCACTCATGGGCGTATAAATTGGGAAAACTAAAAATCAGCAAGACACAGGCACCCCAACGTTTAGGGCTGCTCTGTTGACAAGAACCTCCACTTCGTTACACCTTAAATATCTCAGGAAAGAGAAAAATGGAGAAAGAAGTTGTGGTCCTTATGTACAATAGAATATCACTCAGCCATGAAATCAACGTCATAAGGTTAGTAGCAGCATGATGAGTGGATTTAGGTACGACGATTCTAAGTGAAATATGTCACACAGAAAAAGACACTTATCATAAGATATCACTTATAGAGGGAATGTAAAAACCGCTACCCTTGAACTGAATTACAAAACAGAACAGAGTCACACGTTTAGAAAACACTCTATGGCTGCTTAACGGGAAAGGTGAGGTGGGGGGATGCATAAAACAAGGGTTTCAAATTAGCTCAGATACCGTTCCATAAACCCAATATGTAATAGACAAGCCCTACTCCTTTCTCAGTGAATTGGACTCAACACCCCCTATTCACCGCCCAAGAATATATCTGACTAGTAAGAATCTTAAAACCTATGTATTGATATCTCTCTGAACTTGAGTAAAGTGGGTGTAAAGCGGCATAAACACAGCAGTGAAAAGCAGCTAAACCCCATTTAAAAAATCAATTACTTTTAAAAACCCGTGAAACAAAGAAAGTGAAAGAGAGAGAAATTCTTACAAAATTCGTTCAGGGCCTGTGATGACACCCGGATTGACCATATCCAGACCCACAGCTGATTGAGACATAAGGATGGACTCTCTTGGGGCTGAGAGGTTTGGTGAGGTTGGGTGAGGAAACGCAGACCCTTTAATGTAATACTGCGTGGTACCCATCCCATGGGTCCCAAATCTCCAGGTTCAAGGGCGTCTTCCTACATCGAAAACATGCATGAGAAACCCAGAAAATGGTACACTGTGTGATCGGGAAAGGTTTCTAAAACGCACCTCATTTCTCATCTCCTTGTGCTCGGGTTCGCCATTCCAGCCGCTTTACTAGCAATCTCCCTCCTTGGAGAATCAGCACCTTTAACCTCCTGTTCCGTACAGGTTGCAATTTGTCCTGAGGATGAACGGGAAGAGTGGGAACCAATGACAGACTAGCTCTAGGTGTTGGGACAGGCACAGGTCACTCTATTTTCCCATCAGAAAGAAGAATTAACCACAGGCTCAGCCTGCCGCCCGGGACCAGAATAGGGCCTGAAGCAATCCTGCACCTTTGCGGCCAGCTCCCAAGAAAGCGAGTTGAAAGATGGAGCTCAGGGGCACTGCAATTCACAAACCTGCAGACTTATAAATGATCACTCTCGTCCACAAATATATTGAGGGAAGGCAACGAAGAGGATTTGAAAGCAAGGCAGAATTGCAGGAAGCAGATTTCAGGAGGGAGATTCGAATCGCCTTTAAAGCACAGGAAAAGCGGCAAATCCTCGCCAATGATGCCCTTGGCCAAAAAGGGCGTATGCTTTTTTTCCTGAACATATTCAAGAAAAAACGCATACGCCCTTCTTGGCCAACCAAGCAACCTGGAAAGGGAAATCAGTGCTACAAAGAAGTCTCGCTTCCCATCGGTCAAAAGGGCCATGCTGAATAAAGTGTCAAAACCAGAAATGCAGGACAGGCCATGGAGAAACGGGAGCCTTGCTATGCTGATGGGCGGGATGTAAATTGCCAACAGCCACTCTGGAGAAGTGTACGGTGTGTCCTGAAACATCTAAAAAACTCAGCTTAGAGAGCATAGGGCACTTCCACTCATGGGTGTATAAATTGGGAAAACTAAATATCAGCAAGACACAGGCACCCCAAAGTTTAGGGTTGCTCTGTTGACAAGAACCTCCACTTCGTTACACCTTAAATATCCCAGGAAAGAGAAAAATGGATAAAGAAGTTGTGGTCCTTATGTACAATGGAATATCACTCAGCCATGAAATCAACGTCATAAGGCTAGTAGCAGCATGATGAGTGGATTTAGGTACGACGATTCTAAGTGAAATAAGTCACACAGAAATAGACACTTATCATAAGATATCACTTATAGAGGGAATGTAAAAACCGCTACACTTGAACTGAATTACAAAACAGAACAGAGTCACACATTTAGAAAACACACTATGGCTGCTTAAGGGGAAAGGTGAGGTGGGGGGATGCATAAAACAAGGGTTTCAAATTAGCTCAGATACCGTTCCATAAACCCAATATGTAATAGACAAGACCTACTCCTTGCTCAGTGAATTGGACTCAACAAACCCTATTCACCGCCAAGAATATATCTGACTAGTAAGAATCTTAAAACCTATGTATTGATATCTCTCTGAAAGTGAGTCAAGTGGGTCTAAAGCGGCATAAACACAGCAGTGAAAAGCAGCTAAACCCCATTTAAAAAATCAATTACTTTTAAAAACCCGTGAAAGAAAGAAAGTGAAAGAGAGAGAAATTCTTACAAAATTCGTTCAGGGCCTGTGATGACACCCGGATTGACCATATCCAGACCCACAGCTGATTGAGACATAAGGATGGACTCTCTTGGGGCTGAGAGGTTTGGTGAGGTTGGGTGAGCAAACGCAGACCCTTTAAAGTAATACTGCGTGGTACCCATCCCATGGGTCCCAAATCTCCAGGTTCAAGAGCATCTTCCTACATCGAAAACATGCATGAGAAACCCAGAAGATGGTACACCGTGTGATCGGGAAAGGTTTCTAAAACGCACCTCATTTCTCATCTCCTTGTGCTCGGGTTCGCCATTCAAGCCACTTTACTAGCAATCTCCCTCCTTGGAGAATCAGCACCTTTAAACTCCTGTTCCGTTCAGGTTGCAATTTCTCCTGAGGATGAACGGGAAGAGGGGGAACCAATGACAGACTAGCTCTAGGTGTTGGGACAGGCACAGGTCACTCTATTTTCCCATCAGGAACAAGAATTAACCACAGGTTCAGCCTGCCGCCCGGGACCAGAATAGGGCCTGAAGCAATCCTGCGCTTTTGCGGCCAGCTCGCAAGAAAGCGAGTTGAAAAATGGAGCTCAGGGGCACTGCAATTCACAAACCTGCAGACTTATAAATGATCACTCTCGTCCACAAATATATTGAGGGAAGGCAACGAAGAGGATTTGAAAGCAAGGCAGAATTGCAGGAAACAGATTTCAGGAGGTAGATTCGACTCGCCTTTAAAGCACAGCAAAAGCGGCAAATCCTCGACAATGATGCCCTTGGCCAAAAACGGCGTATGCGTTTTTTCCTGAACATATTCAGGAAAAAACGCATACGCCCTTTTTGGCCAACCAAGCAACCTGGAAAGGGAAATCAGCGCTACAAAGAAGTCTCGCTTCCCATCGGTCAAAAGGGCCATGCTGAATAAAGTGTCAAAACCAGAAATGCAGGACAGGCCATGGAGAAACGGGAGCATTGCTACGCTGATGGGTCGGATGTAAATTGCCAACAGCCACTCTGGAGAAGTGTACGGTGTGTCCTGAAACATCTAAAAAACTCAGCTTAGAGAGCATAGGGCACTTCCACTCATGGGCGTATAAATTGGGAAAACTAAAAATCAGCAAGACACAGGCACCCCAACGTTTAGGGCTGCTCTGTTGACAAGAACCTCCACTTCGTTACACCTTAAATATCTCAGGAAAGAGAAAAATGGAGAAAGAAGTTGTGGTCCTTATGTACAATAGAATATCACTCAGCCATGAAATCAACGTCATAAGGCTAGTAGCAGCATGATGAGTGGATTTAGGTACGACGATTCTAAGTGAAATATGTCACACAGAAAAAGACACTTATCATAAGATATCACTTATAGAGGGAATGTAAAAACCGCTACCCTTGAACTGAATTACAAAACAGAACAGAGTCACACGTTTAGAAAACACTCTATGGCTGCTTAACGGGAAAGGTGAGGTGGGGGGATGCATAAAACAAGGGTTTCAAATTAGCTCAGATACCGTTCCATAAACCCAATATGTAATAGACAAGCCCTACTCCTTTCTCAGTGAATTGGACTCAACACCCCCTATTCACCGCCCAAGAATATATCTGACTAGTAAGAATCTTAAAACCTATGTATTGATATCTCTCTGAAAGTGAGTCAAGTGGGTGTAAAGCGGCATAAACACAGCAGTGAAAAGCAGCTAAACCCCATTTAAAAAATCAATTACTTTTAAAAACCCGTGAAACAAAGAAAGTGAAAGAGAGAGAAATTCTTACAAAATTCGTTCAGGGCCTGTGATGACACCCGGATTGACCATATCCAGACCCACAGCTGATTGAGACATAAGGATGGACTCTCTTGGGGCTGAGAGGTTTGGTGAGGTTGGGTGAGGAAACGCAGACCCTTTAATGTAATACTGCGTGGTACCCATCCCATGGGTCCCAAATCTCCAGGTTCAAGGGCGTCTTCCTACATCGAAAACATGCATGAGAAACCCAGAAAATGGTACACTGTGTGATCGGGAAAGGTTTCTAAAACGCACCTCATTTCTCATCTCCTTGTGCTCGGGTTCGCCATTCCAGCCGCTTTACTAGCAATCTCCCTCCTTGGAGAATCAGCACCTTTAACCTCCTGTTCCGTACAGGTTGCAATTTGTCCTGAGGATGAACGGGAAGAGTGGGAACCAATGACAGACTAGCTCTAGGTGTTGGGACAGGCACAGGTCACTCTATTTTCCCATCAGAAAGAAGAATTAACCACAGGCTCAGCCTGCCGCCCGGGACCAGAATAGGGCCTGAAGCAATCCTGCACCTTTGCGGCCAGCTCCCAAGAAAGCAAGTTGAAAAATGGACCTCAGGGGCACTGCAATTCACAAACCTGCAGACTTATAAATGATCACTCTCGTCCACAAATATATTGAGGGAAGGCAACGAAGAGGATTTGAAAGCAAGGCAGAATTGCAGGAAACAGATTTCAGGAGGGAGATTCGAATCGCCTTTAAAGCACAGGAAAAGCGGCAAATCCTCGCCAATGATGCCCTTGGCCAAAAAGGGCGTATGCTTTTTTTCCTGAACATATTCAAGAAAAAACGCATACGCCCTTCTTGGCCAACCAAGCAACCTGGAAAGGGAAATCAGCGCTACAAAGAAGTCTCGCTTCCCATCGGTCAAAAGGGCCATGCTGAATAAAGTGTCAAAACCAGAAATGCAGGACAGGCCATGGAGAAACGGGAGCCTTGCTATGCTGATGGGCGGGATGTAAATTGCCAACAGCCACTCTGGAGAAGTGTACGGTGTGTCCTGAAACATCTAAAAAACTCAGCTTAGAGAGCATAGGGCACTTCCACTCATGGGCGTATAAATTGGGAAAACTAAAAATCAGCAAGACACAGGCACCCCAACGTTTAGGGCTGCTCTGTTGACAAGAACCTCCACTTCGTTACACCTTAAATATCTCAGGAAAGAGAAAAATGGAGAAAGAAGTTGTGGTCCTTATGTACAATAGAATATCACTCAGCCATGAAATCAACGTCATAAGGTTAGTAGCAGCATGATGAGTGGATTTAGGTACGACGATTCTAAGTGAAATATGTCACACAGAAAAAGACACTTATCATAAGATATCACTTATAGAGGGAATGTAAAAACCGCTACCCTTGAACTGAATTACAAAACAGAACAGAGTCACACGTTTAGAAAACACTCTATGGCTGCTTAACGGGAAAGGTGAGGTGGGGGGATGCATAAAACAAGGGTTTCAAATTAGCTCAGATACCGTTCCATAAACCCAATATGTAATAGACAAGCCCTACTCCTTTCTCAGTGAATTGGACTCAACACCCCCTATTCACCGCCCAAGAATATATCTGACTAGTAAGAATCTTAAAACCTATGTATTGATATCTCTCTGAACTTGAGTAAAGTGGGTGTAAAGCGGCATAAACACAGCAGTGAAAAGCAGCTAAACCCCATTTAAAAAATCAATTACTTTTAAAAACCCGTGAAACAAAGAAAGTGAAAGAGAGAGAAATTCTTACAAAATTCGTTCAGGGCCTGTGATGACACCCGGATTGACCATATCCAGACCCACAGCTGATTGAGACATAAGGATGGACTCTCTTGGGGCTGAGAGGTTTGGTGAGGTTGGGTGAGGAAACGCAGACCCTTTAATGTAATACTGCGTGGTACCCATCCCATGGGTCCCAAATCTCCAGGTTCAAGGGCGTCTTCCTACATCGAAAACATGCATGAGAAACCCAGAAAATGGTACACTGTGTGATCGGGAAAGGTTTCTAAAACGCACCTCATTTCTCATCTCCTTGTGCTCGGGTTCGCCATTCCAGCCGCTTTACTAGCAATCTCCCTCCTTGGAGAATCAGCACCTTTAACCTCCTGTTCCGTACAGGTTGCAATTTGTCCTGAGGATGAACGGGAAGAGTGGGAACCAATGACAGACTAGCTCTAGGTGTTGGGACAGGCACAGGTCACTCTATTTTCCCATCAGAAAGAAGAATTAACCACAGGCTCAGCCTGCCGCCCGGGACCAGAATAGGGCCTGAAGCAATCCTGCACCTTTGCGGCCAGCTCCCAAGAAAGCGAGTTGAAAGATGGAGCTCAGGGGCACTGCAATTCACAAACCTGCAGACTTATAAATGATCACTCTCGTCCACAAATATATTGAGGGAAGGCAACGAAGAGGATTTGAAAGCAAGGCAGAATTGCAGGAAGCAGATTTCAGGAGGGAGATTCGAATCGCCTTTAAAGCACAGGAAAAGCGGCAAATCCTCGCCAATGATGCCCTTGGCCAAAAAGGGCGTATGCTTTTTTTCCTGAACATATTCAAGAAAAAACGCATACGCCCTTCTTGGCCAACCAAGCAACCTGGAAAGGGAAATCAGTGCTACAAAGAAGTCTCGCTTCCCATCGGTCAAAAGGGCCATGCTGAATAAAGTGTCAAAACCAGAAATGCAGGACAGGCCATGGAGAAACGGGAGCCTTGCTATGCTGATGGGCGGGATGTAAATTGCCAACAGCCACTCTGGAGAAGTGTACGGTGTGTCCTGAAACATCTAAAAAACTCAGCTTAGAGAGCATAGGGCACTTCCACTCATGGGTGTATAAATTGGGAAAACTAAATATCAGCAAGACACAGGCACCCCAAAGTTTAGGGTTGCTCTGTTGACAAGAACCTCCACTTCGTTACACCTTAAATATCCCAGGAAAGAGAAAAATGGATAAAGAAGTTGTGGTCCTTATGTACAATGGAATATCACTCAGCCATGAAATCAACGTCATAAGGCTAGTAGCAGCATGATGAGTGGATTTAGGTACGACGATTCTAAGTGAAATAAGTCACACAGAAATAGACACTTATCATAAGATATCACTTATAGAGGGAATGTAAAAACCGCTACACTTGAACTGAATTACAAAACAGAACAGAGTCACACATTTAGAAAACACACTATGGCTGCTTAAGGGGAAAGGTGAGGTGGGGGGATGCATAAAACAAGGGTTTCAAATTAGCTCAGATACCGTTCCATAAACCCAATATGTAATAGACAAGACCTACTCCTTGCTCAGTGAATTGGACTCAACAAACCCTATTCACCGCCAAGAATATATCTGACTAGTAAGAATCTTAAAACCTATGTATTGATATCTCTCTGAAAGTGAGTCAAGTGGGTCTAAAGCGGCATAAACACAGCAGTGAAAAGCAGCTAAACCCCATTTAAAAAATCAATTACTTTTAAAAACCCGTGAAACAAAGAAAGTGAAAGAGAGAGAAATTCTTACAAAATTCGTTCAGGGCCTGTGATGACACCCGGATTGACCATATCCAGACCCACAGCTGATTGAGACATAAGGATGGACTCTCTTGGGGCTGAGAGGTTTGGTGAGGTTGGGTGAGCAAACGCAGACCCTTTAAAGTAATACTGCGTGGTACCCATCCCATGGGTCCCAAATCTCCAGGTTCAAGAGCATCTTCCTACATCGAAAACATGCATGAGAAACCCAGAAGATGGTACACCGTGTGATCGGGAAAGGTTTCTAAAACGCACCTCATTTCTCATCTCCTTGTGCTCGGGTTCGCCATTCAAGCCACTTTACTAGCAATCTCCCTCCTTGGAGAATCAGCACCTTTAAACTCCTGTTCCGTTCAGGTTGCAATTTCTCCTGAGGATGAACGGGAAGAGGGGGAACCAATGACAGACTAGCTCTAGGTGTTGGGACAGGCACAGGTCACTCTATTTTCCCATCAGGAACAAGAATTAACCACAGGTTCAGCCTGCCGCCCGGGACCAGAATAGGGCCTGAAGCAATCCTGCGCTTTTGCGGCCAGCTCGCAAGAAAGCGAGTTGAAAAATGGAGCTCAGGGGCACTGCAATTCACAAACCTGCAGACTTATAAATGATCACTCTCGTCCACAAATATATTGAGGGAAGGCAACGAAGAGGATTTGAAAGCAAGGCAGAATTGCAGGAAACAGATTTCAGGAGGTAGATTCGACTCGCCTTTAAAGCACAGCAAAAGCGGCAAATCCTCGACAATGATGCCCTTGGCCAAAAACGGCGTATGCGTTTTTTCCTGAACATATTCAGGAAAAAACGCATACGCCCTTTTTGGCCAACCAAGCAACCTGGAAAGGGAAATCAGCGCTACAAAGAAGTCTCGCTTCCCATCGGTCAAAAGGGCCATGCTGAATAAAGTGTCAAAACCAGAAATGCAGGACAGGCCATGGAGAAACGGGAGCATTGCTACGCTGATGGGTCGGATGTAAATTGCCAACAGCCACTCTGGAGAAGTGTACGGTGTGTCCTGAAACATCTAAAAAACTCAGCTTAGAGAGCATAGGGCACTTCCACTCATGGGCGTATAAATTGGGAAAACTAAAAATCAGCAAGACACAGGCACCCCAACGTTTAGGGCTGCTCTGTTGACAAGAACCTCCACTTCGTTACACCTTAAATATCTCAGGAAAGAGAAAAATGGAGAAAGAAGTTGTGGTCCTTATGTACAATAGAATATCACTCAGCCATGAAATCAACGTCATAAGGCTAGTAGCAGCATGATGAGTGGATTTAGGTACGACGATTCTAAGTGAAATATGTCACACAGAAAAAGACACTTATCATAAGATATCACTTATAGAGGGAATGTAAAAACCGCTACCCTTGAACTGAATTACAAAACAGAACAGAGTCACACGTTTAGAAAACACTCTATGGCTGCTTAACGGGAAAGGTGAGGTGGGGGGATGCATAAAACAAGGGTTTCAAATTAGCTCAGATACCGTTCCATAAACCCAATATGTAATAGACAAGCCCTACTCCTTTCTCAGTGAATTGGACTCAACACCCCCTATTCACCGCCCAAGAATATATCTGACTAGTAAGAATCTTAAAACCTATGTATTGATATCTCTCTGAAAGTGAGTCAAGTGGGTGTAAAGCGGCATAAACACAGCAGTGAAAAGCAGCTAAACCCCATTTAAAAAATCAATTACTTTTAAAAACCCGTGAAACAAAGAAAGTGAAAGAGAGAGAAATTCTTACAAAATTCGTTCAGGGCCTGTGATGACACCCGGATTGACCATATCCAGACCCACAGCTGATTGAGACATAAGGATGGACTCTCTTGGGGCTGAGAGGTTTGGTGAGGTTGGGTGAGGAAACGCAGACCCTTTAATGTAATACTGCGTGGTACCCATCCCATGGGTCCCAAATCTCCAGGTTCAAGGGCGTCTTCCTACATCGAAAACATGCATGAGAAACCCAGAAAATGGTACACTGTGTGATCGGGAAAGGTTTCTAAAACGCACCTCATTTCTCATCTCCTTGTGCTCGGGTTCGCCATTCCAGCCGCTTTACTAGCAATCTCCCTCCTTGGAGAATCAGCACCTTTAACCTCCTGTTCCGTACAGGTTGCAATTTGTCCTGAGGATGAACGGGAAGAGTGGGAACCAATGACAGACTAGCTCTAGGTGTTGGGACAGGCACAGGTCACTCTATTTTCCCATCAGAAAGAAGAATTAACCACAGGCTCAGCCTGCCGCCCGGGACCAGAATAGGGCCTGAAGCAATCCTGCACCTTTGCGGCCAGCTCCCAAGAAAGCAAGTTGAAAAATGGACCTCAGGGGCACTGCAATTCACAAACCTGCAGACTTATAAATGATCACTCTCGTCCACAAATATATTGAGGGAAGGCAACGAAGAGGATTTGAAAGCAAGGCAGAATTGCAGGAAACAGATTTCAGGAGGGAGATTCGAATCGCCTTTAAAGCACAGGAAAAGCGGCAAATCCTCGCCAATGATGCCCTTGGCCAAAAAGGGCGTATGCTTTTTTTCCTGAACATATTCAAGAAAAAACGCATACGCCCTTCTTGGCCAACCAAGCAACCTGGAAAGGGAAATCAGCGCTACAAAGAAGTCTCGCTTCCCATCGGTCAAAAGGGCCATGCTGAATAAAGTGTCAAAACCAGAAATGCAGGACAGGCCATGGAGAAACGGGAGCCTTGCTATGCTGATGGGCGGGATGTAAATTGCCAACAGCCACTCTGGAGAAGTGTACGGTGTGTCCTGAAACATCTAAAAAACTCAGCTTAGAGAGCATAGGGCACTTCCACTCATGGGTGTATAAATTGGGAAAACTAAATATCAGCAAGACACAGGCACCCCAAAGTTTAGGGTTGCTCTGTTGACAAGAACCTCCACTTCGTTACACCTTAAATATCCCAGGAAAGAGAAAAATGGATAAAGAAGTTGTGGTCCTTATGTACAATGGAATATCACTCAGCCATGAAATCAACGTCATAAGGCTAGTAGCAGCATGATGAGTGGATTTAGGTACGACGATTCTAAGTGAAATAAGTCACACAGAAATAGACACTTATCATAAGATATCACTTATAGAGGGAATGTAAAAACCGCTACACTTGAACTGAATTACAAAACAGAACAGAGTCACACATTTAGAAAACACACTATGGCTGCTTAAGGGGAACGGTGAGGTGGGGGGATGCATAAAACAAGGGTTTCAAATTAGCTCAGATACCGTTCCATAAACCCAATATGTAATAGACAAGACCTACTCCTTGCTCAGTGAATTGGACTCAACAAACCCTATTCACCGCCAAGAATATATCTGACTAGTAAGAATCTTAAAACCTATGTATTGATATCTCTCTGAAAGTGAGTCAAGTGGGTCTAAAGCGGCATAAACACAGCAGTGAAAAGCAGCTAAACCCCATTTAAAAAATCAATTACTTTTAAAAACCCGTGAAACAAAGAAAGTGAAAGAGAGAGAAATTCTTACAAAATTCGTTCAGGGCCTGTGATGACACCCGGATTGACCATATCCAGACCCACAGCTGATTGAGACATAAGGATGGACTCTCTTGGGGCTGAGAGGTTTGGTGAGGTTGGGTGAGCAAACGCAGACCCTTTAAAGTAATACTGCGTGGTACCCATCCCATGGGTCCCAAATCTCCAGGTTCAAGAGCATCTTCCTACATCGAAAACATGCATGAGAAACCCAGAAGATGGTACACCGTGTGATCGGGAAAGGTTTCTAAAACGCACCTCATTTCTCATCTCCTTGTGCTCGGGTTCGCCATTCAAGCCGCTTTACTAGCAATCTCCCTCCTTGGAGAATCAGCACCTTTAACCTCCTGTTCCGTACAGGTTGAAATTTGTCCTGAGGATGAACGGGAAGGGGGCGAACCAATGACAGACTAGCTCTAGGTGTTGGGACAGGCACAGGTCACTTTATTTTCCCATCAGGAAAAAGAATTAACCACAGGTTCAGCCTGCCGCCCGTGACCAGAATAGTGCCTGAAGCAATCCTGCGCTTTTGCGGCCAGCTCCCAAGAAAGCGAGTTGAAAAATGGAGCTCAGGGGCACTGCAATTCACAAACCTGCAGACTTATAAATGATCACTCTCGTCCACAAATATATTGAAGGAAGGCAACGAAGAGGATTTGAAAGCAAGGCAGAATTGCAGTAAACAGATTTCAGGAGGTAGATTCGAATCGCCTTTAAAGCACAGGAAAAGCGGCAAATCCTCGACAATGATGCCCTTGGCCAAAAAGGGCGTATGCGTTTTTTCCTGAACATATTCAGGAAAAAACGCATACGCCCTTTTTGGCCAACCAAGCAACCTGGAAAGGCAAATCAGCGCTACAAAGAAGTCTCGCTTCCCAACGGTCAAAAGGGCCATGCTGAATAAAGTTTCAAAACCAGAAATGCAGGACAGGCCATGGAGAAACGGGAGCCTTGCTACGCTGATGGGCGGGATGTAAATTGCCAACAGCCACTCTGGAGAACTTTACGGTGTGTCCTGAAACTTCTAAAAAACTCAGCTTAGAGAGCATAGGGCACTACCACTCATGGGTGTATAAATTGGGAAAACTAAAAATCAGCAAGACACAGGCACCCCAAAGTTTAGGGCTGCTCTGTTGACAAGAACCTCCACTTCGTTACACCTTAAATATCCCAGGAAAGAGAAAAATGGATAAAGAAGTTGTGGTCCTTATGTACAATGGAATATCACTCAGCCATGAAATCAACGTCATAGGGCTAGTAGCAGCATGATGAGTGGATTTAGGTACGACGATTCTAAGTGAAATAAGTCACACAGAAAAAGACACTTATCATAAGATATCACTTATAGAGGGAATGTAAAAACCGCTACCCTTGAACTGAATTACGAAACAGAACAGAGTCACACGTTTAGAAAACACACTATGGCTGCTTAACGGGAAAGGTGAGGTGGGGTGATGCATAAAACAAGGGTTTCAAATTAGCTCAGATACCGTTCCATAAACCCAATATGTAATAGACAAGACCTACTCCTGGCTCAGTGAAATGGACTCAACACCCCCTATTCACCACCCAAGAATATATCTGACTAGTAAGAATCCTAAAACCTATGTATTGATATCTCTCTGTAAGTGAGTCAAGTGGGTGTAAAGCGGCATAAACACAGCAGTGAAAAGCAGCTAAACCCCATTTTAAAAATCAATTACTTTTAAAAACCCGTGAAACAAAGACAGTGAAAGAGAGAGAAATTCTTACAAAATTCGTTCAGGGCCTGTGATGCCACCCGGATTGACCATATCCAGACCCACAGCAGATTGAGACATAAGGGTGGACTCTCTTGGGGCTGAGAGGTTTCGTGAGGTTGGGTGAGCAAACGCAGACCCTTTAAAGTAATACTGCGTGGTACCCATCCCATGGGTCCCAAATCTCCAGGTTCAAGAGCATCTTCCTACATCGAAAACATGCATGAGAAACCCAGAAGATGGTACACCGTGTGATCGGGAAAGGTTTCTAAAACGCACCTCATTTCTCATCTCCTTGTGCTCGGGTTCGCCATTCAAGCCGCTTTACTAGCAATCTCCCTCCTTGGAGAATCAGCACCTTTAACCTCCTGTTCCGTACAGGTTGCAATTTGTCCTGAGGATGAACAGGAAGGGGGCGAACCAATGACAGACTAGCTCTAGGTGTTGGGACAGGCACAGGTCACTTTATTTTCCCATCAGGAAAAAGAATTAACCACAGGTTCAGCCTGCCGCCCGTGACCAGAATAGTGCCTGAAGCAATCCTGCGCTTTTGCGGCCAGCTCCCAAGAAAGCGAGTTGAAAAATGGAGCTCAGGGGCACTGCAATTCACAAACCTGCAGACTTATAAATGATCACTCTCGTCCACAAATATATTGAAGGAAGGCAACGAAGAGGATTTGAAAGCAAGGCAGAATTGCAGTAAACAGATTTCAGGAGGTAGATTCGAATCGCCTTTAAAGCACAGGAAAAGTGGCAAATCCTCGACAATGATGCCCTTGGCCAAAAAGGGCGAATGCGTTTTTTCCTGAACATATTCAGGAAAAAACGCATACGCCCTTTTTGGCCAACCAAGCAACCTGGAAAGGCAAATCAGCGCTACAAAGAAGTCTCTCTTCCCATCGGTCAAAAGGGCCATGCTGAATAAAGTGTCAAAACCAGAAATGCAGGACAGGCCATGGAGAAACGGGAGCCTTGCTACGCTGATGGGTCGGATGTAAATTGCCAAAGCCACTCTGGAGAAGTGTACGGTGTGTCCTGAAACATCTAAAAAACTCAGCTTAGAGAGCATAGGGCACTTCCACTCATGGGCGTATAAATTGGGAAAACTAAAAATCAGCAAGACACAGGCACCCCAAAGTTTAGGTCTGCTCTATTGACAAGAACCTCCACTTCGTTACACCTTAAATATCTCAGGAAAGAGAAAAATGGATAAAGAAGTTGTGGTCCTTATGTACAATGGAATATCACTCAGCCATGAAATCAACGTCATAAGGCTAGTAGCAGAATGATGAGGGGATTTAGGTACGACGATGCTAAGTGAAATAAGTCACACAGAAAAAGACACTTATCATAAGATATCACTTATAGAGGGAATGTAAAAACCGCTACCCTTGAACTGAATTACAAAACAGAACAGAGTCACACGTTTAGAAAACACTCTATGGCTGCTTAACGAGAAAGGTGAGGTGGGGTGATGCATAAAACAAGGGTTTCAAATTAGCTCAGATACCGTTCCATAAACCCAATATGTAATAGTCAAGACCTACTCCTTGCTCAGTGAACTGGACTCAACACCTCCTATTCACCGCCCAAGAGTATATCTCACTAGTAAGAATCTTAAAACCTATGTATTGATATCTCTCTGTAAGTGAGTCAAGTGGGTGTAAAGCGGCATAAAAACAGCAGTGAAAAGCAGCTAAACCCCATTTTAAAAATCAATTACTTTTAGAAACCCGTGAAACAAAGACAGTGAAAGACAGAGAAATTCTTACTAAATTCATTCAGGGCCTGTGATGACACCCGGATTGACCATATCCAGACCCTCAGCTGATTGAAACATAAGGGTGGACTCTCTTGGGGCTGTGAGGTTTCGTGAGGTTGGGTGAGCAAACGCAGACCCTTTAAAGTAATACTGCGTGGTACCCATCACATGGGTTCCAAATCTCCAGGTTCAAGGGCGTCTTCCTACATCGAAAACATGCATGAGAAACCCAAAAGATGGTACACCGTGTGATCGGGAAAGGTTTCTAAAACTACCTCATTTCTCATCTCCTTGTGCTCGGGTTCGCCATTCCAGCCGCTTTACTAGCAATCTCCCTCCTTGGAGAATCAGCACCTTTAACCTCCTGTTCCGTACAGGTTGCAATTTGTCCTGAGGATGAACGGGAAGAGTGGGAACCAATGACAGACTAGCTCTAGGTGTTGGGACAGGCACAGGTCACTCTATTTTCCCATCAGAAAGAAGAATTAACCACAGGCTCAGCCTGCCGCCCGGGACCAGAATAGGGCCTGAAGCTATCCTCCGCATTTGCGGCCAGCTCCAAGAAAGCGAGTTGAAAAATGGAGCTCAGGGGCACTGCAATTCACAAACCTGCAGACTTATAAATGATCACTCTCGTCCACAAATATATTGAGGGAAGGCAACGAAGAGGATTTGAAAGCAAGGCAGAATTGCAGGAAACAGATTTCAGGAGGTAGATTCGACTCGCCTTTAAAGCACAGCAAAAGCGGCAAATCCTCGACAATGATGCCCTTGGCCAAAAACGGCGTATGCGTTTTTTCCTGAACATATTCAGGAAAAAACGCATACGCCCTTTTTGGCCAACCAAGCAACCTGGAAAGGCAAATCAGCGCTACAAAGAAGTCTCGCTTCCCATCGGTCAAAAGGGCCATGCTGAATAAAGTGTCAAAACCAGAAATGCAGGACAGGCCATGGAGAAACGGGAGCCTTGCTACGCTGATGGGTCGGATGTAAATTGCCAACAGCCACTCTGGAGAAGTGTACGGTGTGTCCTGAAACATCTAAAAAACTCAGCTTAGAGAGCATAGGGCACTTCCACTCATGGGCGTATAAATTGGGAAAACTAAAAATCAGCAAGACACAGGCACCCCAACGTTTAGGGCTGCTCTGTTGACAAGAACCTCCACTTCGTTACACCTTAAATATCTCAGGAAAGAGAAAAATGGATAAAGAAGTTGTGGTCCTTATGTACAATGGAATATCACTCAGCCATGAAATCAACGTCATAAGGCTAGTAGCAGCATGATGAGTGGATTTAGGTACGACGATTCTAAGTGAAATATGTCACACAGAAAAAGACACTTATCATAAGATATCACTTATAGAGGGAATGTAAAAACCGCTACCCTTGAACTGAATTACAAAACAGAACAGAGTCACACGTTTAGAAAACACTCTATGGCTGCTTAACGGGAAAGGTGAGGTGGGGGGATGCATAAAACAAGGGTTTCAAATTAGCTCAGATAACGTTCCATAAACCCAATATGTAATAGACAAGACCTACTCCTGGCTCAGTGAAATGGACTCAACACCCCCTATTCACCACCCAAGAATATATCTGACTAGTAAGAATCCTAAAACCTATGTATTGATATCTCTCTGTAAGTGAGTCAAGTGGGTGTAAAGCGGCATAAACACAGCAGTGAAAAGCAGCTAAACCCCATTTTAAAAATCAATTACTTTTAAAAACCCGTGAAACAAAGACAGTGAAAGAGAGAGAAATTCTTACAAAATTCGTTCAGGGCCTGTGATGCCACCCGGATTGACCATATCCAGACCCACAGCAGATTGAGACATAAGGGTGGACTCTCTTGGGGCTGAGAGGTTTCGTGAGGTTGGGTGAGCAAACGCAGACCCTTTAAAGTAATACTGCGTGGTACCCATCCCATGGGTCCCAAATCTCCAGGTTCAAGAGCATCTTCCTACATCGAAAACATGCATGAGAAACCCAGAAGATGGTACACCGTGTGATCGGGAAAGGTTTCTAAAACGCACCTCATTTCTCATCTCCTTGTGCTCGGGTTCGCCATTCAAGCCGCTTTACTAGCAATCTCCCTCCTTGGAGAATCAGCACCTTTAACCTCCTGTTCCGTACAGGTTGCAATTTGTCCTGAGGATGAACAGGAAGGGGGCGAACCAATGACAGACTAGCTCTAGGTGTTGGGACAGGCACAGGTCACTTTATTTTCCCATCAGGAAAAAGAATTAACCACAGGTTCAGCCTGCCGCCCGTGACCAGAATAGTGCCTGAAGCAATCCTGCGCTTTTGCGGCCAGCTCCCAAGAAAGCGAGTTGAAAAATGGAGCTCAGGGGCACTGCAATTCACAAACCTGCAGACTTATAAATGATCACTCTCGTCCACAAATATATTGAAGGAAGGCAACGAAGAGTATTTGAAAGCAAGGCAGAATTGCAGTAAACAGATTTCAGGAGGTAGCTTGGAATCGCCTTTAAAGCACAGGAAAAGCGGCAAATCCTCGACAATGATGCCCTTGGCCAAAAACGGCGTATGCGTTTTTTCCTGAATATGTTATTCAGGAAAAAACGCATACGCCCTTTTTGGCCAACCAAGTAACCTGGAAAGGGAAATCAGCGCTACAAAGAAGTCTCGCTTCCCAACGGTCAAAAGGGCCATGCTGAATAAAGTGTCAAAACCAGAAATGCAGGACAGGCCATGGAGAAACGGGAGCCTTGCTACGCTGATGGGCGGGATGTAAATTGCCAACAGCCACTCTGGAGAAGTGTACGGTGTGTCCTGAAACATCTAAAAAACTCAGTTAAGAGAGCATAGTGCACTTCCACTCATGGGTGTATAAATTGGGAAAACTAAAAATCAGCAAGACACAGGCACCCCAAAGTTTAGGGCTGCTCTGTTGACAAGAACCTCCACTTCGTTAAACATTAAATATCCCAGGAAAGAGAAAAATGGATAAAGAAGTTGTGCTCCTTATGTACAATGGAATATCACTCAGCCATGAAATCAACGTCATAAGGCTAGTAGCAGCATGATGAGTGGATTTAGGTACGACATTTCTAAGTGAAATAAGTCACACAGAAAAAGACACTTATCATAAGATATCACTTATAGAGGTAATGTAAAAACCGCTACCCTTGAACTGAATTACAAAACAGAACAGAGTCACACGTTTAGAAAACACACTATGGCTGCTTAACGGGAAAGGTGAGGTGGGGTGATGCATAAAACAAGGGTTTCAAATTAGCTGAGATGTCGTTCCATAAACCCAATATGTAATAGACAAGACCTACTCCTTGCTCAGTGAACTGGACTCAACACCTCCTATTCAACGCCCAAGAATATATCTGACTAGTAAGAATCTTAAAACCTATGTATTGATATCTCTCTGTAAGTGAGTCAAGTGGGTGTAAAACGGCATAAACACAGCGGTGAAAAGCAGCTAAACCCCATTTTAAAAATCAATTACTTTTAAAAACCCGTGAAACAAAGACAGTGAAAGACAGAGAAATTCTTACAAAATTCGTTCAGGGCCTGTGATGCCACCCGGATTGACCATATCCAGACCCACAGCTGATTGAAACATAAGGGTGGACTCTCTTGGGGCTGAGAGGTTTCGTGAGGTTGGGTGAGCAAACGCAGACCCTTTAAAGTAATACTGCGTGATACCCATCTCATGGGTCCCAAATCTCCAGGTTCAAGGGCGTCTTCCTACATGGAAAACATGCATGAGAAACCCAAAAGATGGTACACCGTGTGATCGGGAAAGGTTTCTAAAACGCACCTCATTTCTCATCTTCTTGTGCTCGGGTTCGCCATTCCAGCCGCTTTACTAGCAATCTCCCTCCTTGGAGAATCAGCACCTTTAACCTCCTGTTCTGTACAGGTTGCAATTTGTCTTGAGGATGAACGGGAAGAGTGGGAACCAATGACAGACTAGCTCTAGGTGTTGGGACAGGCACAGGTCACTCTATTTTGCAATCAGGAAGAAGAATTAACCACAGGTTCAGCCTGCCGCCAGGGACCAAAATAGGGCCTGTAGCAATCCTGTGCATTTGCGGCCAGATCCAAAGAAAGCGAGTTGAAAAATGGAGCTCAGGGGCACTGCAATTCACAAACCTGCAGACTTATAAATGATCACTCTCGTCCACAAATATATTGAGGGAAGGCAACGAAGAGGATTTGAAAGCAAGGCAGAATTGCAGGAAACAGATTTCAGGAGGTAGATTCGAATCGCCTTTAAAGCACAGGAAAAGTGGCAAATCCTCGACAATGATGCCCTTGGCCAAAAAGGGCGTATGCGTTTTTTCCTGAACATATTCAGGAAAAAACGCATACGCCCTTTTTGGCCAACCAAGCAACCTGGAAAGGCAAATCAGCGCTACAAAGAAGTCTCTCTTCCCATCGGTCAAAAGGGCCATGCTGAATAAAGTGTCAAAACCAGAAATGCAGGACAGGCCATGGAGAAACGGGAGCCTTGCTACGCTGATGGGTCGGATGTAAATTGCCAAAGCCACTCTGGAGAAGTGTACGGTGTGTCCTGAAACATCTAAAAAACTCAGCTTAGAGAGCATAGGGCACTTCCACTCATGGGCGTATAAATTGGGAAAACTAAAAATCAGCAAGACACAGGCACCCCAAAGTTTAGGTCTGCTCTATTGACAAGAACCTCCACTTCGTTACACCTTAAATATCTCAGGAAAGAGAAAAATGGATAAAGAAGTTGTGGTCCTTATGTACAATGTAATATCACTCAGCCATGAAATCAACGTCATAAGGCTAGTAGCAGAATGATGAGGGGATTTAGGTACGACGATGCTAAGTGAAATAAGTCACACAGAAAAAGACACTTATCATAAGATATCACTTATAGAGGGAATGTAAAAACCGCTACCCTTGAACTGAATTACAAAACAGAACAGAGTCACACGTTTAGAAAACACTCTATGGCTGCTTAACGAGAAAGGTGAGGTGGGGTGATGCATAAAACAAGGGTTTCAAATTAGCTCAGATACCGTTCCATAAACCCAATATGTAATAGTCAAGACCTACTCCTTGCTCAGTGAACTGGACTCAACACCTCCTATTCACCGCCCAAGAGTATATCTCACTAGTAAGAATCTTAAAACCTATGTATTGATATCTCTCTGTAAGTGAGTCAAGTGGGTGTAAAGCGGCATAAAAACAGCAGTGAAAAGCAGCTAAACCCCATTTTAAAAATCAATTACTTTTAGAAACCCGTGAAACAAAGACAGTGAAAGACAGAGAAATTCTTACTAAATTCATTCAGGGCCTGTGATGACACCCGGATTGACCATATCCAGACCCTCAGCTGATTGAAACATAAGGGTGGACTCTCTTGGGGCTGTGAGGTTTCGTGAGGTTGGGTGAGCAAACGCAGACCCTTTAAAGTAATACTGCGTGGTACCCATCACATGGGTTCCAAATCTCCAGGTTCAAGGGCGTCTTCCTACATCGAAAACATGCATGAGAAACCCAAAAGATGGTACACCGTGTGATCGGGAAAGGTTTCTAAAACTACCTCATTTCTCATCTCCTTGTGCTCGGGTTCGCCATTCCAGCCGCTTTACTAGCAATCTCCCTCCTTGGAGAATCAGCACCTTTAACCTCCTGTTCCGTACAGGTTGCAATTTGTCCTGAGGATGAACGGGAAGAGTGGGAACCAATGACAGACTAGCTCTAGGTGTTGGGACAGGCACAGGTCACTCTATTTTCCCATCAGAAAGAAGAATTAACCACAGGCTCAGCCTGCCGCCCGGGACCAGAATAGGGCCTGAAGCTATCCTCCGCATTTGCGGCCAGCTCCAAGAAAGCGAGTTGAAAAATGGAGCTCAGGGGCACTGCAATTCACAAACCTGCAGACTTATAAATGATCACTCTCGTCCACAAATATATTGAGGGAAGGCAACGAAGAGGATTTGAAAGCAAGGCAGAATTGCAGGAAACAGATTTCAGGAGGTAGATTCGACTCGCCTTTAAAGCACAGCAAAAGCGGCAAATCCTCGACAATGATGCCCTTGGCCAAAAACGGCGTATGCGTTTTTTCCTGAACATATTCAGGAAAAAACGCATACGCCCTTTTTGGCCAACCAAGCAACCTGGAAAGGCAAATCAGCGCTACAAAGAAGTCTCGCTTCCCATCGGTCAAAAGGGCCATGCTGAATAAAGTGTCAAAACCAGAAATGCAGGACAGGCCATGGAGAAACGGGAGCCTTGCTACGCTGATGGGTCGGATGTAAATTGCCAACAGCCACTCTGGAGAAGTGTACGGTGTGTCCTGAAACATCTAAAAAACTCAGCTTAGAGAGCATAGGGCACTTCCACTCATGGGCGTATAAATTGGGAAAACTAAAAATCAGCAAGACACAGGCACCCCAACGTTTAGGGCTGCTCTGTTGACAAGAACCTCCACTTCGTTACACCTTAAATATCTCAGGAAAGAGAAAAATGGATAAAGAAGTTGTGGTCCTTATGTACAATGGAATATCACTCAGCCATGAAATCAACGTCATAAGGCTAGTAGCAGCATGATGAGTGGATTTAGGTACGA
The DNA here is from genome assembly GCF_965194825.1 of Balaenoptera physalus. Lineage (NCBI taxonomy): Eukaryota > Metazoa > Chordata > Mammalia > Artiodactyla > Balaenopteridae > Balaenoptera > Balaenoptera physalus. The sequence continues at coordinate 709,661 of NW_028126564.1, forward strand.
CGATTCTAAGTGAAATATGTCACACAGAAAAAGACACTTATCATAAGATATCACTTATAGAGGGAATGTAAAAACCGCTACCCTTGAACTGAATTACAAAACAGAACAGAGTCACACGTTTAGAAAACACTCTATGGCTGCTTAACGGGAAAGGTGAGGTGGGGTGATGCATAAAACAAGGGTTTCAAATTAGCTCAGATACCGTTCCATAAACCCAATATGTAATAGTCAAGACCTACTCCTTGCTCAGTGAACTGGACTCAACACCTCCTATTCACCGCCCAAGAGTATATCTCACTAGTAAGAATCTTAAAACCTATGTATTGATATCTCTCTGTAAGTGAGTCAAGTGGGTGTAAAGCGGCATAAAAACAGCAGTGAAAAGCAGCTAAACCCCATTTTAAAAATCAATTACTTTTAGAAACCCCTGAAACAAAGACAGTGAAAGACAGAGAAATTCTTACTAAATTCATTCAGGGCCTGTGATGACACCCGGATTGACCATATCCAGACCCTCAGCTGATTGAAACATAAGGGTGGACTCTCTTGGGGCTGTGAGGTTTCGTGAGGTTGGGTGAGCAAACGCAGACCCTTTAAAGTAATACTGCGTGGTACCCATCACATGGGTTCCAAATCTCCAGGTTCAAGGGCGTCTTCCTACATCGAAAACATGCATGAGAAACCCAAAAGATGGTACACCGTGTGATCGGGAAAGGTTTCTAAAACTACCTCATTTCTCATCTCCTTGTGCTCGGGTTCGCCATTCCAGCCGCTTTACTAGCAATCTCCCTCCTTGGAGAATCAGCACCTTTAACCTCCTGTTCCGTACAGGTTGCAATTTGTCCTGAGGATGAACGGGAAGAGTGGGAACCAATGACAGACTAGCTCTAGGTGTTGGGACAGGCACAGGTCACTCTATTTTCCCATCAGAAAGAAGAATTAACCACAGGCTCAGCCTGCCGCCCGGGACCACAATAGGGCCTGAAGCTATCCTCCGCATTTGCGGCCAGCTCCAAGAAAGCGAGTTGAAAAATGGAGCTCAGGGGCACTGCAATTCACAAACCTGCAGACTTATAAATGATCACTCTCGTCCACAAATATATTGAGGGAAGGCAACGAAGAGGATTTGAAAGCAAGGCAGAATTGCAGGAAACAGATTTCAGGAGGTAGATTCGACTCGCCTTTAAAGCACAGCAAAAGCGGCAAATCCTCGACAATGATGCCCTTGGCCAAAAACGGCGTATGCGTTTTTTCCTGAACATATTCAGGAAAAAACGCATACGCCCTTTTTGGCCAACCAAGCAACCTGGAAAGGCAAATCAGCGCTACAAAGAAGTCTCGCTTCCCATCGGTCAAAAGGGCCATGCTGAATAAAGTGTCAAAACCAGAAATGCAGGACAGGCCATGGAGAAACGGGAGCCTTGCTACGCTGATGGGTGAGATGTAAATTGCCAACAGCCACTCTGGAGAAGTGTACGGTGTGTCCTGAAACATCTAAAAAACTCAGCTTAGAGAGCATAGGGCACTTCCACTCATGGGCGTATAAATTGGGAAAACTAAAAATCAGCAAGACACTGGCACCCCAACGTTTAGGGCTGCTCTGTTGACAAGAACCTCCACTTCGTTACACCTTAAATATCTCAGGAAAGAGAAAAATGGATAAAGAAGTTGTGGTCCTTATGTACAATGGAATATCACTCAGCCATGAAATCAACGTCATAAGGCTAGTAGCAGCATGATGAGTGGATTTAGGTACGACGATTCTAAGTGAAATATGTCACACAGAAAAAGACACTTATCATAAGATATCACTTATAGAGGGAATGTAAAAACCGCTACCCTTGAACTGAATTACAAAACAGAACAGAGTCACACGTTTAGAAAACACTCTATGGCTGCTTAACGGGAAAGGTGAGGTGGGGGGATGCATAAAACAAGGGTTTCAAATTAGCTCAGATACCGTTCCATAAACCCAATATGTAATAGACAAGCCCTACTCCTTTCTCAGTGAATTGGACTCAACAGCCCCTATTCACCGCCCAAGAATATATCTGACTAGTAAGAATCTTAAAACCTATGTATTGATATCTCTCTGAAAGTGAGTCAAGTGGGTGTAAAGCGGCATAAACACAGCAGTGAAAAGCAGCTAAACCCCATTTAAAAAATCAATTACTTTTAAAAACCCGTGAAACAAAGACAGTGAAAGAGAGAGAAATTCTTACAAAATTCGTTCAGGGCCTGTGATGCTACCCGGATTGACCGTATCCAGACCCACAGCTGACTGAGACATAAGGATGGACTCTCTTGGGGCTGAGAGGTTTGGGGAGGTTGGGTGAGGAAACGCAGACCCTTTAATGTAATACTGCGTGGTACCCATCCCATGGGTCCCAAATCTCCAGGTTCAAGGGCGTCTTCCTACATCGAAAACATGCATGAGAAACCCAGAAAATGGTACACTGTGTGATCGGGAAAGTTTTGTAAAACGCACCTCATTTCTCATCTCCTTGTGCTCGGGTTCGCCATTCCAGCCGCTTTACTAGCAATCTCCCTCCTTGGAGAATCAACACCTTTAACCTCCTGTTCCGTACAGGTTGCAATTTGTCCTGAGGATGAACGGGAAGAGTGGGAACCAATGACAGACTAGCTCTAGGTGTTGGGACAGGCACAGGTCACTCTATTTTCCCATCAGAAAGAAGAATTAACCACAGGTTCAGCCTGCCGCCCGGGATCAGAATAGGTCCTGAAGCAATCCTGCGAATTTGCGGCCAGCTCCCAAGAAAGCGAGTTGAAAAATGGAGCTCAGGGGCACTGCAATTCACAAACCTGCAGACTTATAAATGATCACTCTCGTCCACAAATATATTGAGGGAAGGCAACGAAGAGGATTTGAAAGCAAGGCAGAATTGCAGGAAACAGATTTCAGGAGGTAGATTCGAATCGCCTTTAAAGCACAGGAAAAGCGGCAAATCCTCGACAATGATGCCCTTGGCCAAAAAGGGCGTATGCGTTTTTTCCTGAACATATTCAGGAAAAAACGCATACGCCCTTTTTGGCCAACCAAGCAACCTGGAAAGGCAAATCAGCGCTACAAAGAAGTCTCGCTTCCCATCGGTCAAAAGGGCCATGCTGAATAAAGTGTCAAAACCAGAAATGCAGGACAGGCCATGGAGAAACGGGAGCCTTGCTACGCTGATGGGTCGGATGTAAATTGCCAACAGCCAGTCTGGAGAAGTGTACGGTGTGTCCTGAAACATCTAAAAAACTCAGCTTAGAGAGCATAGGGCACTTCCACTCATGGGCGTATAAATTGGGAAAACTAAAAATCAGCAAGACACAGGCACCCCAAAGTTTAGGGCTGCTCTGTTGACAAGAACCTCCACTTCGTTACACCTTAAATATCCCAGGAAAGAGAAAAATGGATAAAGAAGTTGTGGTCCTTATGTACAATGGAATATCACTCAGCCATGAAATCAACGTCATAAGGCTAGTAGCAGCATGATGAGTGGATTTAGGTACGACGATTCTAAGTGAAATATGTCACACAGAAAAAGACACTTACCATAAGATATCACTTATAGGGGGAATGTAAAAACCGCTACCCTTGAACTGAATTACAAAACAGAACAGAGTCCACGTTTAGAAAACACTCTATGGCTTCTTAACGGGAAAGGTGAGGTGGGGTGATGCATAAAACAAGGGTTTCAAATTAGCTCAGATACCGTTCCATAAACCCAATATGTAATAGACAAGACCTACTCCTTGCTCAGTGAATTGGACTCAACAAACCCTATTCACCGCCCAAGAATATATCTGACTAGTAAGAATCTTAAAACCTATGTATTGATATCTCTCTGAAAGTGAGTCAAGTGGGTGTAAAGCGGCATAAACACAGCAGTGAAAAGCAGCTAAACACCATTTAAAAAATCAATTACTTTTAAAAACCCGTGAAACAAAGACATTGAAAGAGAGAGAAAGTCTTACAAAATTCGTTCAGGGCCTGTGATGCCACCCGGATTGACCATATCCAGACCCACAGCTGTTTGAGACATAAGGGTGGACTCTCTTGGGGCTGAGAGGTTTGTTGAGGTTGGGTGAGCAAACGCAGACCCTTTAAAGTAATACTGCGTGGTACCCATCGATGGGTCCCAAATCTCCAGGTTCAAGGGAATCTTCCTACATCGAAAACATGCATGAGAAACCCAGAAGATGGTACACCGTGTGATCGGGAAACATTGCTAAAAGGCACCTCATTTCTCATCTCCTTGTGCTCGGGTTCGCCATTCCAGCCGCTTTACTAGCAATCTCCCTCCTTGGAGAATCAGCACCTTTAACCTCCTGTTCCGTTCAGGTTGCAATTTCTCCTGAGGATGAACGGGAAGAGGGGGAACCAATGACAGACTAGCTCTAGGTGTTGGGACAGGCACAGGTCACTCTATTTTCCCATCAGGAACAAGAATTAACCACAGGTTCAGCCTGCCGCCCGGGACCAGAATAGGGCCTGAAGCAATCCTGCGCTTTTGCGGCCAGCTCGCAAGAAAGCGAGTTGAAAAATGGAGCTCAGGGGCACTGCAATTCACAAACCTGCAGACTTCTAAATGATCACTCTCGTCCACAAATATATTGAGGTAAGGAAACGAAGAGGATTTGAAAGCAAGGCAGAATTGCAGGAAACAGATTTCAGGAGGGAGATTCGAATCGCCTTTAAAGCACAGGAAAAGCGGCAAATCCTCGCCAATGATGCCCTTGGCCAAAAAGGGCGTATGCTTTTTTTCCTGAACATATTCAAGAAAAAACGAATACGCCCTTCTTGGCCAACCAAGCAACCTGGAAAGGGAAATCAGCGCTACAAGAAGTCTCGCTTCCCATCGGTCAAAAGGGCCATGCTGAATAAAGTGTCAAAACCAGAAATGCAGGACAGGCCATGGAGAAACGGGAGCCTTGCTATGCTGATGGGCGGGATGTAAATTGCCAACAGCCACTCTGGAGAAGTGTACGGTGTGTCCTGAAACATCTAAAAAACTCAGCTTAGAGAGCATAGGGCACTTCCACTCATGGGTGTATAAATTGGGAAAACTAAATATCAGCAAGACACAGGCACCCCAAAGTTTAGGGTTGCTCTGTTGACAAGAACCTCCACTTCGTTACACCTTAAATATCCCAGGAAAGAGAAAAATGGATAAAGAAGTTGTGGTCCTTATGTACAATGGAATATCACTCAGCCATGAAATCAACGTCATAAGGCTAGTAGCAGCATGATGAGTGGATTTAGGTACGACGATTCTAAGTGAAATAAGTCACACAGAAAAGGACACTTATCATAAGATATCACTTATACAGGGAATGTAAAAACCACTACACTTGAACTGAATTACAAAACAGAACAGAGTCACACATTTAGAAAACACACTATGGCTGCTTAAGGGGAAAGGTGAGGTGGGGGGATGCATAAAACAAGGGTTTCAAATTAGCTCAGATACCGTTCCATAAACCCAATATGTAATAGACAAGACCTACTCCTTGCTCAGTGAATTGGACTCAACACCCCCTATTCACGGCCCAAGAATATATCTGACTAGTAAGAATCTTAAAACCTATGTATTGATATCTCTCTGAAAGTGAGTCAAGTGGGTGTAAAGCGGCATAAACACAGCAGTGAAAAGCAGCTAAACCCCATTTAAAAAATCAATTACTTTTAAAAACCCGTGAAACAAAGAAAGTGAAAGAGAGAGAAATTCTTACAAAATTCGTTCAGGGCCTGTGATGACACCCGGATTGACCATATCCAGACCCACAGCTGATTGAGACATAAGGATGGACTCTCTTGGGGCTGAGAGGTTTGGTGAGGTTGGGTGAGGAAACGCAGACCCTTTAATGTAATACTGCGTGGTACCCATCCCATGGGTCCCAAATCTCCAGGTTCAAGGGCGTCTTCCTACATCGAAAACATGCATGAGAAACCCAGAAAATGGTACACTGTGTGATCGGGAAAGGTTTCTAAAACGCACCTCATTTCTCATCTCCTTGTGCTCGGGTTCGCCATTCCAGCCGCTTTACTAGCAATCTCCCTCCTTGGAGAATCAGCACCTTTAACCTCCTGTTCCGTACAGGTTGCAATTTGTCCTGAGGATGAACGGGAAGAGTGGGAACCAATGACAGACTAGCTCTAGGTGTTGGGACAGGCACAGGTCACTCTATTTTCCCATCAGAAAGAAGAATTAACCACAGGCTCAGCCTGCCGCCCGGGACCAGAATAGGGCCTGAAGCAATCCTGCACCTTTGCGGCCAGCTCCCAAGAAAGCGAGTTGAAAAATGGACCTCAGGGGCACTGCAATTCACAAACCTGCAGACTTATAAATGATCACTCTCGTCCACAAATATATTGAGGGAAGGCAACGAAGAGGATTTGAAAGCAAGGCAGAATTGCAGGAAACAGATTTCAGGAGGGAGATTCGAATCGCCTTTAAAGCACAGGAAAAGCGGCAAATCCTCGACAATGATGCCCTTGGCCAAAAAGGGCGTATGCGTTTTTTCCTGAACATATTCAGGAAAAAACGCATACGCCCTTTTTGGCCAACCAAGCAACCTGGAAAGGGAAATCAGCGCTACAAAGAAGTCTCGCTTCCCATCGGTCAAAAGGGCCATGCTGAATAAAGTGTCAAAACCAGAAATGCAGGACAGGCCATGGAGAAACGGGAGCCTTGCTACGCTGATGGGTCGGATGTAAACTGCCAACAGCCACTCTGGAGAAGTGTACGGTGTGTCCTGAAACATCTAAAAAACTCACCTTAGAGAGCATAGGGCACTTCCACTCATGGGCGTATAAATTGGGAAAACTAAAAATCAGCAAGACACAGGCACCCCAAAGTTTAGGGCTGCTCTGTTGACAAGAACCTCCACTTCGTTACACCTTAAATAACCCAGGAAAGAGAAAAATGGATAAAGAAGTTGTGGTCCTTATGTACAATGGAATATCACTCAGCCATGAAATCAACGTCATAAGGCTAGTAGCAGCATGATGAGTGGATTTAGGTACGACGATTCTAAGTGAAATATGTCACACAGAAAAAGACACTTATCATAAGATATCACTTATAGGGGGAATGTAAAAACCGCTACCCTTGAACTGAATTACAAAACAGAACAGAGTCACACGTTTAGAAAACACTCTATGGCTGCTTAACGGGAAAGGTGAGGTGGGGTGATGCATAAAACAAGGGTTTCAAATTAGCTCAGATACCGTTCCATAAACCCAATATGTAATAGAGAAGCCCTACTCCTTTCTCAGTGAATTGGACTCAACACCCCCTATTCACCGCCCAAGAATATATCTGACTAGTAAGAATCTTAAAACCTATGTATTGATATCTCTCTGAAAGTGAGTCAAGTGGGTGTAAAGCGGCATAAACACAGCAGTGAAAAGCAGCTAAACACCATTTAAAAAATCAATTACTTTTAAAAACCCGTGAAACAAAGACAGTGAAAGAGAGAGAAATTCTTACAAAATTCGTTCAGGGCCTGTGATGCCACCCGGATTGACCATATCCAGACCCACAGCTGTTTGAGACATAAGGGTGGACTCTCTTGGGGCTGAGAGCTTTGTTGAGGTTGGGTGAGCAAACGCAGACCCTTTACAGTAATACTGCGTGGTACCCATCGATGGGTCCCAAATCTCCAGGTTCAAGGGAATCTTCCTACATCGAAAACATGCATGAGAAACCCAGAAGATGGTACACCGTGTGATCGGGAAACGTTGCTAAAAGTCACCTCATTTCTCATCTCCTTGTGCTCGGGTTCGCCATTCCAGCCGCTTTACTAGCAATCTCCCTCCTTGGAGAATCAGCACCTTTAACCTCCTGTTCCGTTCAGGTTGCAATTTCTCCTGAGGATGAACGGGAAGAGGGGGAACCAATGACAGACTAGCTCTAGGTGTTGGGACAGGCACAGGTCACTCTATTTTCCCATCAGGAACAAGAATTAACCACAGGTTCAGCCTGCCGCCCGGGACCAGAATAGGGCCTGAAGCAATCCTGCGCTTTTGCGGCCAGCTCGCAAGAAAGCGAGTTGAAAAATGGAGCTCAGGGGCACTGCAATTCACAAACCTGCAGACTTCTAAATGATCACTCTCGTCCACAAATATATTGAGGTAAGGAAACGAAGAGGATTTGAAAGCAAGGCAGAATTGCAGGAAACAGATTTCAGGAGGGAGATTCGAATCGCCTATAAAGCACAGGAAAAGCGGCAAATCCTCGCCAGTGATGCCCTTGGCCAAAAAGGGCGAATGCTTTTTTTCCTGAACATATTCAAGAAAAAACGCATACGCCCTTCTTGGCCAACCAAGCAACCTGGAAAGGGAAATCAGCGCTACAAAGAAGTCTCGCTTCCCATCGGTCAAAAGGGCCATGCTGAATAAAGTGTCAAAACCAGAAATGCAGGACAGGCCATGGAGAAACGGGAGCCTTGCTATGCTGATGGGCGGGATGTAAATTGCCAACAGCCACTCTGGAGAAGTGTACGGTGTGTCCTGAAACATCTAAAAACTCAGCTTAGAGAGCATAGGGCACTTCCACTCATGGGTGTATAAATTGGGAAAACTAAATATCAGCAAGACACAGGCACCCCAAAGTTTAGGGTTGCTCTGTTGACAAGAACCTCCACTTCGTTACACCTTAAATATCCCAGGAAAGAGAAAAATGGATAAAGAAGTTGTGGTCCTTATGTACAATGGAATATCACTCAGCCATGAAATCAACGTCATAAGGCTAGTAGCAGCATGATGAGTGGATTTAGGTACGACGATTCTAAGTGAAATAAGTCACACAGAAAAAGACACTTATCATTAGATATCACTTATACAGGGAATGTAAAAACCGCTACACTTGAACTGAATTACAAAACAGAACAGAGTCACACATTTAGAAAACACACTATGGCTGCTTAAGGGGAAAGGTGAGGTGGGGGGATGCATAAAACAAGGGTTTCAAATTAGCTCAGATACCGTTCCATAAACCCAATATGTAATAGACAAGACCTACTCCTTGCTCAGTGAATTGGACTCAACAAACCCTATTCACCGCCCAAGAATATATCTGACTAGTAAGAATCTTAAAACCTATGTATTGATATCTCTCTGTAAGTGAGTCAAGTGGGTGTAAAGCGGCATAAACACAGCAGTGAAAAGCAGCTAAACCCCATTTAAAAAATCAATTACTTTTAAAAACCCGTGAAACAAAGACAGTGAAAGAGAGAGAAATTCTTACAAAATTCGTTCAGGGCCTGTGATGCCACCCGGATTGACCATATCCAGACCCACAGCTGATTGAGACATAAGGGTGGACTCTCTTGGGGCTGAGAGGTTTGGTGAGGTTGGGTGAGCAAACGCAGACCCTTTAAAGTAATACTGCGTAGTACCCATCAATGGGTCCCAAATCTCCAGGTTCAAGGGAAGCTTCCTACATCGAAAACATGCATGAGAAACCCAGAAGATGGTACACCGTGTGATCGGGAAAGGTTTCTAAAACGCACCTCATTTCTCATCTCCTTGTGCTCGGGTTCGCCATTCCAGCCGCTTTACTAGCAATCTCCCTCCTTGGAGAATCAGCACCTTTAACCTCCTGTTCCGTACAGGTTGCAATTTGTCCTGAGGATGAACGGGAAGAGGGGAACCAATGACAGACTAGCTCTAGGTCTTGGGACAGGCACAGGTCACTCTATTTTCCCATCAGGAACAAGAATTAACCACAGGTTCAGCCTGCCGCCCGGGACCAGAATAGGGCCTGAAGCAATCCTGCGCCTTTGCGGCCAACTCCCAAGAAAGCGAGTTGAAAAATGGACCTCAGGGGCACTGCAATTCACAAACCTGCAGACTTCTAAATGATCACTCTCGTCCACAAATATATTGAGGTAAGGAAACGAAGAGGATTTGAAAGCAAGGCAGAATTGCAGGAAACAGATTTCAGGAGGGAGATTTGAATCGCCTTTAAAGCACAGGAAAAGCGGCAAATCCTCGCCAATGATGCCCTTGGCCAAAAAGGGCGTATGCTTTTTTTCCTGAACATATTCAAGAAAAAACGCATACGCCCTTCTTGGCCAACCAAGCAACCTGGAAAGGGAAATCAGCGCTACAAAGAAGTCTCGCTTCCCATCGGTCAAAAGGGCCATGCTGAATAAAGTGTCAAAACCAGAAATGCAGGACAGGCCATGGAGAAACGGGAGCCTTGCTATGCTGATGGGCGGGATGTAAATTGCCAACAGCCACTCTGGAGAAGTGTACGGTGTGTCCTGAAACATCTAAAAAACTCAGCTTAGAGAGCATAGGGCACTTCCACTCATGGGTGTATAAATTGGGAAAACTAAATATCAGCAAGACACAGGCACCCCAAAGTTTAGGGTTGCTCTGTTGACAAGAATCTCCACTTCGTTACACCTTAAATATCCCAGGAAAGAGAAAAATGGATAAAGAAGTTGTGGTCCTTATGTACAATGGAATATCACTCAGCCATGAAATCAACGTCATAAGGCTAGTAGCAGCATGATGAGTGGATTTTGGTACGACGATTCTAAGTGAAATAAGTCACACAGAAAAAGACACTTATCATAAGATATCACTTATAGAGGGAATGTAAAAACCGCTACCCTTGAACTGAATTACAAAACAGAACAGAGCCACACGTTTAGAAAACACACTATGGCTGCTTAACGGGAAAGGTGAGGTGGGGGGATGCATAAAACAAGGGTTTCAAATTAGCTCAGATACCGTTCCATAAACCCAATATGTAATAGACAAGACCTACTCCTTGCTCAGTGAATTGGACTCAACAAACCCTATTCACCGCCCAAGAATATATCTGACTAGTAAGAATCTTAAAACCTATGTATTGATATCTCTCTGAAAGTGAGTCAAGTGGGTGTAAAGCGGCATAAACACAGCAGTGAAAAGCAGCTAAACCCCATTTAAAAAATCAATTACTTTTAAAAACCCGTGAAACAAAGACAGTGAAAGAGAGAGAAATTCTTACAAAATTCGTTCAGGGCCTGTGATGCCACCCGGATTGACCATATCCAGACCCACAGCTGATTGAGACATAAGGGTGGACTCTCTTGGGGCTGAGAGGTTTGGTGAGGTTGGGTGAGCAAACGCAGACCCTTTAAAGTAATACTGCGTAGTACCCATCAATGGGTCCCAAATCTCCAGGTTCAAGGGAAGCTTCCTACATCGAAAACATGCATGAGAAACCCAGAAGATGGTACACCGTGTGATCGGGAAAGGTTTCTAAAACGCACCTCATTTCTCATCTCCTTGTGCTCGGGTTCGCCATTCCAGCCGCTTTACTAGCAATCTCCCTCCTTGGAGAATCAGCACCTTTAACCTCCTGTTCCGTACAGGTTGCAATTTGTCCTGAGGATGAACGGGAAGAGGGGAACCAATGACAGACTAGCTCTAGGTCTTGGGACAGGCACAGGTCACTCTATTTTCCCATCAGGAACAAGAATTAACCACAGGTTCAGCCTGCCGCCCGGGACCAGAATAGGGCCTGAAGCAATCCTGCGCCTTTGCGGCCAACTCCCAAGAAAGCGAGTTGAAAAATGGACCTCAGGGGCACTGCAATTCACAAACCTGCAGACTTCTAAATGATCACTCTCGTCCACAAATATATTGAGGTAAGGAAACGAAGAGGATTTGAAAGCAAGGCAGAATTGCAGGAAACAGATTTCAGGAGGGAGATTTGAATCGCCTTTAAAGCACAGGAAAAGCGGCAAATCCTCGCCAATGATGCCCTTGGCCAAAAAGGGCGTATGCTTTTTTTCCTGAACATATTCAAGAAAAAACGCATACGCCCTTCTTGGCCAACCAAGCAACCTGGAAAGGGAAATCAGCGCTACAAAGAAGTCTCGCTTCCCATCGGTCAAAAGGGCCATGCTGAATAAAGTGTCAAAACCAGAAATGCAGGACAGGCCATGGAGAAACGGGAGCCTTGCTATGCTGATGGGCGGGATGTAAATTGCCAACAGCCACTCTGGAGAAGTGTACGGTGTGTCCTGAAACATCTAAAAAACTCAGCTTAGAGAGCATAGGGCACTTCCACTCATGGGTGTATAAATTGGGAAAACTAAATATCAGCAAGACACAGGCACCCCAAAGTTTAGGGTTGCTCTGTTGACAAGAATCTCCACTTCGTTACACCTTAAATATCCCAGGAAAGAGAAAAATGGATAAAGAAGTTGTGGTCCTTATGTACAATGGAATATCACTCAGCCATGAAATCAACGTCATAAGGCTAGTAGCAGCATGATGAGTGGATTTTGGTACGACGATTCTAAGTGAAATAAGTCACACAGAAAAAGACACTTATCATAAGATATCACTTATAGAGGGAATGTAAAAACCGCTACCCTTGAACTGAATTACAAAACAGAACAGAGCCACACGTTTAGAAAACACACTATGGCTGCTTAACGGGAAAGGTGAGGTGGGGGGATGCATAAAACAAGGGTTTCAAATTAGCTCAGATACCGTTCCATAAACCCAATATGTAATAGACAAGACCTACTCCTTGCTCAGTGAATTGGACTCAACAAACCCTATTCACCGCCCAAGAATATATCTGACTAGTAAGAATCTTAAAACCTATGTATTGATATCTCTCTGAAAGTGAGTCAAGTGGGTGTAAAGCGGCATAAACACAGCAGTGAAAAGCAGCTAAACACCATTTAAAAAATCAATTACTTTTAAAAACCCGTGAAACAAAGACAGTGAAAGAGAGAGAAATTCTTACAAAATTCGTTCAGGGCCTGTGATGCCACCCGGATTGACCATATCCAGACCCACAGCTGTTTGAGACATAAGGGTGGACTCTCTTGGGGCTGAGAGGTTTGTTGAGGTTGGGTGAGCAAACGCAGACCCTTTAAAGTAATACTGCGTGGTACCCATCGATGGGTCCCAAATCTCCAGGTTCAAGGGAATCTTCCTACATCGAAAACATGCATGAGAAACACAGAAGACGGTACACCGTGTGATCGGGAAACGTTGCTAAAAGGCACCTCATTTCTCATCTCCTTGTGCTCGGGTTCGCCATTCCAGCCGCTTTACTAGCAATCTCCCTCCTTGGAGAATCAGCACCTTTAACCTCCTGTTCCGTTCAGGTTGCAATTTCTCCTGAGGATGAACGGGAAGAGTGGGAACCAATGACAGACTAGCTCTAGGTGTTGGGACAGGCACAGGTCACTCTATTTTCCCATCAGGAACAAGAATTAACCACAGGTTCAGCCTGCCGCCCGGGACCAGAATAGGGCCTGAATCAATCCTGCGCTTTTGCGGCCAGCTCGCACGAAAGCGAGTTGAAAAATGGAGCTCAGGGGCACTGCAATTCACAAACCTGCAGACTTCTAAATGATCACTCTCGTCCACAAATATATTGAGGTAAGGAAACGAAGAGGATTTGAAAGCAAGGCAGAATTGCAGGAAACAGATTTCAGGAGGGAGATTCGAATCGCCTTTAAAGCACAGGAAAAGCGGCAAATCCTCGCCAATGATGCCCTTGGCCAAAAAGGGCGTATGCTTTTTTTCCTGAACATATTCAAGAAAAAACGCATACGCCCTTCTTGGCCAACCAAGCAACCTGGAAAGGGAAATCAGCGCTACAAAGAATTCTCGCTTCCCATCGGTCAAAAGGGCCATGCTGAATAAAGTGTCAAAACCAGAAATGCAGGACAGGCCATGGAGAAACGGGAGCCTTGCTATGCTGATGGGCGGGATGTAAATTGCCAACAGCCACTCTGGAGAAGTGTACGGTGTGTCCTGAAACATCTAAAAAACTCAGCTTAGAGAGCATAGGGCACTTCCACTCATGGGTGTATAAATTGGGAAAACTAAATATCAGCAAGACACAGGCACCCCAAAGTTTAGGGTTGCTCTGTTGACAAGAACCTCCACTTCGTTACACCTTAAATATCCCAGGAAAGAGAAAAATGGATAAAGAAGTTGTGGTCCTTATGTACAATGGAAATCACTCAGCCATGAAATCAACGTCATAAGGCTAGTAGCAGCATGATGAGTGGATTTAGGTACGAGGATTCTAAGTGAAATAAGTCACACAGAAAAAGACACTTATCATAAGATATCACTTATACAGGGAATGTAAAAACCACTACACTTGAACTGAATTACAAAACAGAACAGAGTCACACATTTAGAAAACACACTATGGCTGCTTAAGGGGAAAGGTGAGGTGGGGGGATGCATAAAACAAGGGTTTCAAATTAGCTCAGATACCGTTCCATAAACCCAATATGTAATAGACAAGACCTACTCCTTGCTCAGTGAATTGGACTCAACAAACTCTATTCACCGCCCAAGAATATATCTGACTAGTAAGAATCTTAAAACCTATGTATTGATATCTCTCTGAAAGTGAGTCAAGTGGGTGTAAAGCGGCATAAACACAGCAGTGAAAAGCAGCTAAACCCCATTTAAAAAATCAATTACTTTTAAAAACCCGTGAAACAAAGAAAGTGAAAGAGAGAGAAATTCTTACAAAATTCATTCAGGGCCTGTGATGACACCCGGATTGACCATATCCAGACCCACAGCTGATTGAGACATAAGGATGGACTCTCTTGGGGCTGAGAGGTTTGGTGAGGTTGGGTGAGGAAACGCAGACCCTTTAATGTAATACTGCGTGGTACCCATCCCATGGGTCCCAAATCTCCAGGTTCAAGGGCGTCTTCCTACATCGAAAACATGCATGAGAAACCCAGAAAATGGTACACTGTGTGATCGGGAAAGGTTTCTAAAACGCACCTCATTTCTCATCTCCTTGTGCTCGGGTTCGCCATTCCAGCCGCTTTACTAGCAATCTCCCTCCTTGGAGAATCAGCACCTTTAACCTCCTGTTCCGTACAGGTTGCAATTTGTCCTGAGGATGAACGGGAAGAGTGGGAACCAATGACAGACTAGCTCTAGGTGTTGGGACAGGCACAGGTCACTCTATTTTCCCATCAGAAAGAAGAATTAACCACAGGCTCAGCCTGCCGCCCGGGACCAGAATAGGGCCTGAAGCAATCCTGAACCTTTGCGGCCAGCTCCCAAGAAAGCGAGTTGAAAAATGGACCTCAGGGGCACTGCAATTCACAAACCTGCAGACTTATAAATGATCACTCTCGTCCACAAATATATTGAGGGAAGGCAACGAAGAGGATTTGAAAGCAAGGCAGAATTGCAGGAAACAGATTTCAGGAGGGAGATTCGAATCGCCTTTAAAGCACAGGAAAAGCGGCAAATCCTCGACAATGATGCCCTTGGCCAAAAAGGGCGTATGCGTTTTTTCCTGAACATATTCAGGAAAAAACGCATACGCCCTTTTTGGCCAACCAAGCAACCTGGAAAGGGAAATCAGCGCTACAAAGAAGTCTCGCTTCCCATCGGTCAAAAGGGCCATGCTGAATAAAGTGTCAAAACCAGAAATGCAGGACAGGCCATGGAGAAACGGGAGCCTTGCTACGCTGATGGGTCGGATGTAAACTGCCAACAGCCACTCTGGAGAAGTGTACGGTGTGTCCTGAAACATCTAAAAAACTCACCTTAGAGAGCATAGGGCACTTCCACTCATGGGCGTATAAATTGGGAAAACTAAAAATCAGCAAGACACAGGCACCCCAAAGTTTAGGGCTGCTCTGTTGACAAGAACCTCCACTTCGTTACACCTTAAATAACCCAGGAAAGAGAAAAATGGATAAAGAAGTTGTGGTCCTTATGTACAATGGAATATCACTCAGCCATGAAATCAACGTCATAAGGCTAGTAGCAGCATGATGAGTGGATTTAGGTACGACGATTCTAAGTGAAATATGTCACACAGAAAAAGACACTTATCATAAGATATCACTTATAGGGGGAATGTAAAAACCGCTACCCTTGAACTGAATTACAAAACAGAACAGAGTCACACGTTTAGAAAACACTCTATGGCTGCTTAACGGGAAAGGTGAGGTGGGGTGATGCATAAAACAAGGGTTTCAAATTAGCTCAGATACCGTTCCATAAACCCAATATGTAATAGAGAAGCCCTACTCCTTTCTCAGTGAATTGGACTCAACACCCCCTATTCACCGCCCAAGAATATATCTGACTAGTAAGAATCTTAAAACCTATGTATTGATATCTCTCTGAAAGTGAGTCAAGTGGGTGTAAAGCGGCATAAACACAGCAGTGAAAAGCAGCTAAACACCATTTAAAAAATCAATTACTTTTAAAAACCCGTGAAACAAAGACAATGAAAGAGAGAGAAATTCTTACAAAATTCGTTCACGGCCTGTGATGCCACCCGGATTGACCATATCCAGACCCACAGCTGTTTGAGACATAAGGGTGGACTCTCTTGGGGCTGAGAGCTTTGTTGAGGTTGGGTGAGCAAACGCAGACCCTTTACAGTAATACTGCGTGGTACCCATCGATGGGTCCCAAATCTCCAGGTTCAAGGGAATCTTCCTACATCGAAAACATGCATGAGAAACCCAGAAGATGGTACACCGTGTGATCGGGAAACGTTGCTAAAAGGCACCTCATTTCTCATCTCCTTGTGCTCGGGTTCGCCATTCCAGCCGCTTTACTAGCAATCTCCCTCCTTGGAGAATCAGCACCTTTAACCTCCTGTTCCGTTCAGGTTGCAATTTCTCCTGAGGATGAACGGGAAGAGGGGGAACCAATGACAGACTAGCTCTAGGTGTTGGGACAGGCACAGGTCACTCTATTTTCCCATCAGGAACAAGAATTAACCACAGGTTCAGCCTGCCGCCCGGGACCAGAATAGGGCCTGAAGCAATCCTGCGCTTTTGCGGCCAGCTCGCAAGAAAGCGAGTTGAAAAATGGAGCTCAGGGGCACTGCAATTCACAAACCTGCAGACTTCTAAATGATCACTCTCGTCCACAAATATATTGAGGTAAGGAAACGAAGAGGATTTGAAAGCAAGGCAGAATTGCAGGAAACAGATTTCAGGAGGGAGATTCGAATCACCTTTAAAGCACAGGAAAAGCGGCAAATCCTCGCCAATGATGCCCTTGGCCAAAAAGGGCGTATGCTTTTTTTCCTGAACATATTCAAGAAAAAACGCATACGCCCTTCTTGGCCAACCAAGCAACCTGGAAAGGGAAATCAGCGCTACAAAGAAGTCTCGCTTCCCATCGGTCAAAAGGGCCATGCTGAATAAAGTGTCAAAACCAGAAATGCAGGACAGGCCATGGAGAAACGGGAGCCTTGCTATGCTGATGGGCGGGATGTAAATTGCCAACAGCCACTCTGGAGAAGTGTACGGTGTGTCCTGAAACATCTAAAAAACTCACCTTAGAGAGCATAGGGCACTTCCACTCATGGGTGTATAAATTGGGAAAAGTAAATATCAGCAAGACACAGGCACCCCAAAGTTTAGGGTTGCTCTGTTGACAAGAACCTCCACTTCGTTACACCTTAAATATCCCAGGAAAGAGAAAAATGGATAAAGAAGATGTGGTCCTTATGTACAATGGAATATCACTCAGCCATGAAATCAACGTCATAAGGCTAGTAGCAGCATGATGAGTGGATTTAGGTACGACGATTCTAAGTGAAATAAGTCACACAGAAAAAGACACTTATCATTAGATATCACTTATACAGGGAATGTAAAAACCGCTACACTTGAACTGAATTACAAAACAGAACAGAGTCACACATTTAGAAAACACACTATGGCTGCTTAAGGGGAAAGGTGAGGTGGGGGGATGCATAAAACAAGGGTTTCAAATTAGCTCAGATACCGTTCCATAAACCCAATATGTAATAGACAAGACCTACTCCTTGCTCAGTGAATTGGACTCAACAAACCCTATTCACCGCCCAAGAATATATCTGACTAGTAAGAATCTTAAAACCTATGTATTGATATCTCTCTGTAAGTGAGTCAAGTGGGTGTAAAGCGGCATAAACACAGCAGTGAAAAGCAGCTAAACCCCATTTAAAAAATCAATTACTTTTAAAAACCCGTGAAACAAAGACAGTGAAAGAGAGAGAAATTCTTACAAAATTCGTTCAGGGCCTGTGATGCCACCCGGATTGACCATATCCAGACCCACAGCTGATTGAGACATAAGGGTGGACTCTCTTGGGGCTGAGAGGTTTGGTGAGGTTGGGTGAGCAAACGCAGACCCTTTAAAGTAATACTGCGTGGTACCCATCGATGGGTCCCAAATCTCCAGGTTCAAGGGAATCTTCCTACATCGAAAACATGCATGAGAAACCCAGAAGATGGTACACCGTGTGATCGGGAAACGTTGCTAAAAGGCACCTCATTTCTCATCTCCTTGTGCTCGGGTTCGCCATTCCAGCCGCTTTACTAGCAATCTCCCTCCTTGGAGAATCAGCACCTTTAACCTCCTGTTCCGTTCAGGTTGCAATTTCTCCTGAGGATGAACGGGAAGAGTGGGAACCAATGACAGACTAGCTCTAGGTGTTGGGACAGGCACAGGTCACTCTATTTTCCCATCAGGAACAAGAATTAACCACAGGTTCAGCCTGCCGCCCGGGACCAGAATAGGGCCTGAAGCAATCCTGCGCTTTTGCGGCCAGCTCGCAAGAAAGCGAGTTGAAAAATGGAGCTCAGGGGCACTGCAATTCACAAACCTGCAGACTTCTAAATGATCACTCTCGTCCACAAATATATTGAGGTAAGGAAACGAAGAGGATTTGAAAGCAAGGCAGAATTGCAGGAAACAGATTTCAGGAGGGAGATTCGAATCGCCTTTAAAGCACAGGAAAAGCGGCAAATCCTCGCCAATGATGCCCTTGGCCAAAAAGGGCGTATGCTTTTTTTCCTGAACATATTCAAGAAAAAACGCATACGCCCTTCTTGGCCAACCAAGCAACCTGGAAAGGGAAATCAGCGCTACAAAGAATTCTCGCTTCCCATCGGTCAAAAGGGCCATGCTGAATAAAGTGTCAAAACCAGAAATGCAGGACAGGCCATGGAGAAACGGGAGCCTTGCTATGCTGATGGGCGGGATGTAAATTGCCAACAGCCACTCTGGAGAAGTGTACGGTGTGTCCTGAAACATCTAAAAAACTCAGCTTAGAGAGCATAGGGCACTTCCACTCATGGGTGTATAAATTGGGAAAACTAAATATCAGCAAGACACAGGCACCCCAAAGTTTAGGGTTGCTCTGTTGACAAGAACCTCCACTTCGTTACACCTTAAATATCCCAGGAAAGAGAAAAATGGATAAAGAAGTTGTGGTCCTTATGTACAATGGAAATCACTCAGCCATGAAATCAACGTCATAAGGCTAGTAGCAGCATGATGAGTGGATTTAGGTACGACGATTCTAAGTGAAATAAGTCACACAGAAAAAGACACTTATCATAAGATATCACTTATACAGGGAATGTAAAAACCACTACACTTGAACTGAATTACAAAACAGAACAGAGTCACACATTCAGAAAACACACTATGGCTGCTTAAGGGGAAAGGTGAGGTGGGGGGATGCATAAAACAAGGGTTTCAAATTAGCTCAGATACCGTTCCATAAACCCAATATGTAATAGACAAGACCTACTCCTTGCTCAGTGAATTGGACTCAACAAACCCTATTCACCGCCCAAGAATATATCTGACTAGTAAGAATCTTAAAACCTATGTATTGATATCTCTCTGAAAGTGAGTCAAGTGGGTGTAAAGCGGCATAAACACAGCAGTGAAAAGCAGCTAAACCCCATTTAAAAAATCAATTACTTTTAAAAACCCGTGAAACAAAGAAAGTGAAAGAGAGAGAAATTCTTACAAAATTCGTTCAGGGCCTGTGATGACACCCGGATTGACCATATCCAGACCCACAGCTGATTGAGACATAAGGATGGACTCTCTTGGGGCTGAGAGGTTTGGTGAGGTTGGGTGAGGAAACGCAGACCCTTTAATGTAATACTGCGTGGTACCCATCCCATGGGTCCCAAATCTCCAGGTTCAAGGGCGTCTTCCTACATCGAAAACATGCATGAGAAACCCAGAAAATGGTACACTGTGTGATCGGGAAAGGTTTCTAAAACGCACCTCATTTCTCATCTCCTTGTGCTCGGGTTCGCATTCCAGCCGCTTTACTAGCAATCTCCCTCCTTGGAGAATCAGCACCTTTAACCTCCTGTTCCGTACAGGTTGCAATTTGTCCTGAGGATGAACGGGAAGAGTGGGAACCAATGACAGACTAGCTCTAGGTGTTGGGACAGGCACAGGTCACTCTATTTTCCCATCAGAAAGAAGAATTAACCACAGGCTCAGCCTGCCGCCCGGGACCAGAATAGGGCCTGAAGCAATCCTGCACCTTTGCGGCCAGCTCCCAAGAAAGCGAGTTGAAAAATGGACCTCAGGGGCACTGCAATTCACAAACCTGCAGACTTATAAATGATCACTCTCGTCCACAAATATATTGAGGGAAGGCAACGAAGAGGATTTGAAAGCAAGGCAGAATTGCAGGAAACAGATTTCAGGAGGGAGATTCGAATCGCCTTTAAAGCACAGGAAAAGCGGCAAATCCTCGACAATGATGCCCTTGGCCAAAAAGGGCGTATGCGTTTTTTCCTGAACATATTCAGGAAAAAACGCATACGCCCTTTTTGGCCAACCAAGCAACCTGGAAAGGGAAATCAGCGCTACAAAGAAGTCTCGCTTCCCATCGGTCAAAAGGGCCATGCTGAATAAAGTGTCAAAACCAGAAATGCAGGACAGGCCATGGAGAAACGGGAGCCTTGCTACGCTGATGGGTCGGATGTAAACTGCCAACAGCCACTCTGGAGAAGTGTACGGTGTGTCCTGAAACATCTAAAAAACTCACCTTAGAGAGCATAGGGCACTTCCACTCATGGGCGTATAAATTGGGAAAACTAAAAATCAGCAAGACACAGGCACCCCAAAGTTTAGGGCTGCTCTGTTGACAAGAACCTCCACTTCGTTACACCTTAAATAACCCAGGAAAGAGAAAAATGGATAAAGAAGTTGTGGTCCTTATGTACAATGGAATATCACTCAGCCATGAAATCAACGTCATAAGGCTAGTAGCAGCATGATGAGTGGATTTAGGTACGACGATTCTAAGTGAAATATGTCACACAGAAAAAGACACTTATCATAAGATATCACTTATAGGGGGAATGTAAAAACCGCTACCCTTGAACTGAATTACAAAACAGAACAGAGTCACACGTTTAGAAAACACTCTATGGCTGCTTCACGGGAAAGGTGAGGTGGGGTGATGCATAAAACAAGGGTTTCAAATTAGCTCAGATACCGTTCCATAAACCCAATATGTAATAGACAAGCCCTACTCCTTTCTCAGTGAATTGGACTCAACACCCCCTATTCACCGCCCAAGAATATATCTGACTAGTAAGAATCTTAAAACCTATGTATTGATATCTCTCTGAAAGTGAGTCAAGTGGGTGTAAAGCGGCATAAACACAGCAGTGAAAAGCAGCTAAACACCATTTAAAAAATCAATTACTTTTAAAAACCCGTGAAACAAAGACAATGAAAGAGAGAGAAATTCTTACAAAATTCGTTCACGGCGTGTGATGCCACCCGGATTGACCATATCCAGACCCACAGCTGTTTGAGACATAAGGGTGGACTCTCTTGGGGCTGAGAGCTTTGTTGAGGTTGGGTGAGCAAACGCAGACCCTTTACAGTAATACTGCGTGGTACCCATCGATGGGTCCCAAATCTCCAGGTTCAAGGGAAGCTTCCTACATCGAAAACATGCATGAGAAACCCAGAAAATGGTACACTGTGTGATCGGGAAAGGTTTCTAAAACGCACCTCATTTCTCATCTCCTTGTGCTCGGGTTCGCATTCCAGCCGCTTTACTAGCAATCTCCCTCCTTGGAGAATCAGCACCTTTAACCTCCTGTTCCGTACAGGTTGCAATTTGTCCTGAGGATGAACGGGAAGAGTGGGAACCAATGACAGACTAGCTCTAGGTGTTGGGACAGGCACAGGTCACTCTATTTTCCCATCAGAAAGAAGAATTAACCACAGGCTCAGCCTGCCGCCCGGGACCAGAATAGGGCCTGAAGCAATCCTGCACTTTTGCGGCCAGCTCCCAAGAAAGCGAGTTGAAAAATGGACCTCAGGGGCACTGCAATTCACAAACCTGCAGACTTATAAATGATCACTCTCGTCCACAAATATATTGAGGGAAGGCAACGAAGAGGATTTGAAAGCAAGGCAGAATTGCAGGAAACAGATTTCAGGAGGGAGATTCGAATCGCCTTTAAAGCACAGGAAAAGCGGCAAATCCTCGACAATGATGCCCTTGGCCAAAAAGGGCGTATGCGTTTTTTCCTGAACATATTCAGGAAAAAACGCATACGCCCTTTTTGGCCAACCAAGCAACCTGGAAAGGGAAATCAGCGCTACAAAGAAGTCTCGCTTCCCATCGGTCAAAAGGGCCATGCTGAATAAAGTGTCAAAACCAGAAATGCAGGACAGGCCATGGAGAAACGGGAGCCTTGCTACGCTGATGGGTCGGATGTAAACTGCCAACAGCCACTCTGGAGAAGTGTACGGTGTGTCCTGAAACATCTAAAAAACTCACCTTAGAGAGCATAGGGCACTTCCACTCATGGGCGTATAAATTGGGAAAACTAAAAATCAGCAAGACACAGGCACCCCAAAGTTTAGGGCTGCTCTGTTGACAAGAACCTCCACTTCGTTACACCTTAAATAACCCAGGAAAGAGAAAAATGGATAAAGAAGTTGTGGTCCTTATGTACAATGGAATATCACTCAGCCATGAAATCAACGTCATAAGGCTAGTAGCAGCATGATGAGTGGATTTAGGTACGACGATTCTAAGTGAAATATGTCACACAGAAAAAGACACTTATCATAAGATATCACTTATAGGGGGAATGTAAAAACCGCTACCCTTGAACTGAATTACAAAACAGAACAGAGTCACACGTTTAGAAAACACTCTATGGCTGCTTCACGGGAAAGGTGAGGTGGGGTGATGCATAAAACAAGGGTTTCAAATTAGCTCAGATACCGTTCCATAAACCCAATATGTAATAGACAAGCCCTACTCCTTTCTCAGTGAATTGGACTCAACACCCCCTATTCACCGCCCAAGAATATATCTGACTAGTAAGAATCTTAAAACCTATGTATTGATATCTCTCTGAAAGTGAGTCAAGTGGGTGTAAAGCGGCATAAACACAGCAGTGAAAAGCAGCTAAACACCATTTAAAAAATCAATTACTTTTAAAAACCCGTGAAACAAAGACAATGAAAGAGAGAGAAATTCTTACAAAATTCGTTCACGGCGTGTGATGCCACCCGGATTGACCATATCCAGACCCACAGCTGTTTGAGACATAAGGGTGGACTCTCTTGGGGCTGAGAGCTTTGTTGAGGTTGGGTGAGCAAACGCAGACCCTTTACAGTAATACTGCGTGGTACCCATCGATGGGTCCCAAATCTCCAGGTTCAAGGGAATCTTCCTACATCGAAAACATGCATGAGAAACCCAGAAGATGGTACACCGTGTGATCGGGAAACGTTGCTAAAAGGCACCTCATTTCTCATCTCCTTGTGCTCGGGTTCGCCATTCCAGCCGCTTTACTAGCAATCTCCCTCCTTGGAGAATCAGCACCTTTAACCTCCTGTTCCGTTCAGGTTGCAATTTCTCCTGAGGATGAACGGGAAGAGGGGGAACCAATGACAGACTAGCTCTAGGTGTTGGGACAGGCACAGGTCACTCTATTTTCCCATCAGGAACAAGAATTAACCACAGGTTCAGCCTGCCGCCCGGGACCAGAATAGGGCCTGAAGCAATCCTGCGCTTTTGCGGCCAGCTCGCAAGAAAGCGAGTTGAAAAATGGAGCTCAGGGGCACTGCAATTCACAAACCTGCAGACTTCTAAATGATCACTCTCGTCCACAAATATATTGAGGTAAGGAAACGAAGAGGATTTGAAAGCAAGGCAGAATTGCAGGAAACAGATTTCAGGAGGGAGATTCGAATCGCCTTTAAAGCACAGGAAAAGCGGCAAATCCTCGCCAATGATGCCCTTGGCCAAAAAGGGCGTATGCTTTTTTTCCTGAACATATTCAAGAAAAAACGCATACGCCCTTCTTGGCCAACCAAGCAACCTGGAAAGGGAAATCAGCGCTACAAAGAAGTCTCGCTTCCCATCGGTCAAAAGGGCCATGCTGAATAAAGTGTCAAAACCAGAAATGCAGGACAGGCCATGGAGAAACGGGAGCCTTGCTATGCTGATGGGCGGGATGTAAATTGCCAACAGCCACTCTGGAGAAGTGTACGGTGTGTCCTGAAACATCTAAAAAACTCACCTTAGAGAGCATAGGGCACTTCCACTCATGGGTGTATAAATTGGGAAAACTAAATATCAGCAAGACACAGGCACCCCAAAGTTTAGGGTTGCTCTGTTGACAAGAACCTCCACTTCGTTACACCTTAAATATCCCAGGAAAGAGAAAAATGGATAAAGAAGTTGTGGTCCTTATGTACAATGGAATATCACTCAGCCATGAAATCAACGTCATAAGGCTAGTAGCAGCATGATGAGTGGATTTAGGTACGACGATTCTAAGTGAAATAAGTCACACAGAAAAAGACACTTATCATTAGATATCACTTATACAGGGAATGTAAAAACCGCTACACTTGAACTGAATTACAAAACAGAACAGAGTCACACATTTAGAAAACACACTATGGCTGCTTAAGGGGAAAGGTGAAGTGGGGGGATGCATAAAACAAGGGTTTCAAATTAGCTCAGATACCGTTCCATAAACCCAATATGTAATAGACAAGACCTACTCCTTGCTCAGTGAATTGGACTCAACAAACCCTATTCACCGCCCAAGAATATATCTGACTAGTAAGAATCTTAAAACCTATGTATTGATATCTCTCTGTAAGTGAGTCAAGTGGGTGTAAAGCGGCATAAACACAGCAGTGAAAAGCAGCTAAACCCCATTTAAAAAATCAATTACTTTTAAAAACCCGTGAAACAAAGACAGTGAAAGAGAGAGAAATTCTTACAAAATTCGTTCAGGGCCTGTGATGCCACCCGGATTGACCATATCCAGACCCACAGCTGATTGAGACATAAGGGTGGACTCTCTTGGGGCTGAGAGGTTTGGTGAGGTTGGGTGAGCAAACGCAGACCCTTTAAAGTAATACTGCGTAGTACCCATCAATGGGTCCCAAATCTCCAGGTTCAAGGGAAGCTTCCTACATCGAAAACATGCATGAGAAACCCAGAAGATGGTACACCGTGTGATCGGGAAAGGTTTCTAAAACGCACCTCATTTCTCATCTCCTTGTGCTCGGGTTCGCCATTCCAGCCGCTTTACTAGCAATCTCCCTCCTTGGAGAATCAGCACCTTTAACCTCCTGTTCCGTACAGGTTGCAATTTGTCCTGAGGATGAACGGGAAGAGGGGAACCAATGACAGACTAGCTCTAGGTCTTGGGACAGGCACAGGTCACTCTATTTTCCCATCAGGAACAAGAATTAACCACAGGTTCAGCCTGCCGCCCGGGACCAGAATAGGGCCTGAAGCAATCCTGCGCCTTTGCGGCCAACTCCCAAGAAAGCGAGTTGAAAAATGGACCTCAGGGGCACTGCAATTCACAAACCTGCAGACTTCTAAATGATCACTCTCGTCCACAAATATATTGAGGTAAGGAAACGAAGAGGATTTGAAAGCAAGGCAGAATTGCAGGAAACAGATTTCAGGAGGGAGATTTGAATCGCCTTTAAAGCACAGGAAAAGCGGCAAATCCTCGCCAATGATGCCCTTGGCCAAAAAGGGCGTATGCTTTTTTTCCTGAACATATTCAAGAAAAAACGCATACGCCCTTCTTGGCCAACCAAGCAACCTGGAAAGGGAAATCAGCGCTACAAAGAAGTCTCGCTTCCCATCGGTCAAAAGGGCCATGCTGAATAAAGTGTCAAAACCAGAAATGCAGGACAGGCCATGGAGAAACGGGAGCCTTGCTATGCTGATGGGCGGGATGTAAATTGCCAACAGCCACTCTGGAGAAGTGTACGGTGTGTCCTGAAACATCTAAAAAACTCAGCTTAGAGAGCATAGGGCACTTCCACTCATGGGTGTATAAATTGGGAAAACTAAATATCAGCAAGACACAGGCACCCCAAAGTTTAGGGTTGCTCTGTTGACAAGAACCTCCACTTCGTTACACCTTAAATATCCCAGGAAAGAGAAAAATGGATAAAGAAGTTGGGGTCCTTATGTACAATGGAATATCACTCAGCCATGAAATCAACGTCATAAGGCTAGTAGCAGCATGATGAGTGGATTTAGGTACGACGATTCTAAGTGAAATAAGTCACACAGAAAAAGACACTTATCATTAGATATCACTTATACAGGGAATGTAAAAACCGCTACACTTGAACTGAATTACAAAACAGAACAGAGTCACACATTTAGAAAACACACTATGGCTGCTTAAGGGGAAAGGTGAGGTGGGGGGATGCATAAAACAAGGGTTTCAAATTAGCTCAGATACCGTTCCATAAACCCAATATGTAATAGACAAGACCTACTCCTTGCTCAGTGAATTGGACTCAACAAACCCTATTCACCGCCCAAGAATATATCTGACTAGTAAGAATCTTAAAACCTATGTATTGATATCTCTCTGTAAGTGAGTCAAGTGGGTGTAAAGCGGCATAAACACAGCAGTGAAAAGCAGCTAAACCCCATTTAAAAAATCAATTACTTTTAAAAACCCGTGAAACAAAGACAGTGAAAGAGAGAGAAATTCTTACAAAATTCGTTCAGGGCCTGTGATGCCACCCGGATTGACCATATCCAGACCCACAGCTGATTGAGACATAAGGGTGGACTCTCTTGGGGCTGAGAGGTTTGGTGAGGTTGGGTGAGCAAACGCAGACCCTTTAAAGTAATACTGCGTAGTACCCATCAATGGGTCCCAAATCTCCAGGTTCAAGGGAAGCTTCCTACATCGAAAACATGCATGAGAAACCCAGAAGATGGTACACCGTGTGATCGGGAAAGGTTTCTAAAACGCACCTCATTTCTCATCTCCTTGTGCTCGGGTTCGCCATTCCAGCCGCTTTACTAGCAATCTCCCTCCTTGGAGAATCAGCACCTTTAACCTCCTGTTCCGTACAGGTTGCAATTTGTCCTGAGGATGAACGGGAAGAGGGGAACCAATGACAGACTAGCTCTAGGTCTTGGGACAGGCACAGGTCACTCTATTTTCCCATCAGAAAGAAGAATTAACCACAGGCTCAGCCTGCCGCCCGGGACCAGAATAGGGCCTGAAGCAATCCTGCACCTTTGCGGCCAGCTCCCAAGAAAGCGAGTTGAAAAATGGACCTCAGGGGCACTGCAATTCACAAACCTGCAGACTTATAAATGATCACTCTCGTCCACAAATATATTGAGGGAAGGCAACGAAGAGGATTTGAAAGCAAGGCAGAATTGCAGGAAACAGATTTCAGGAGGGAGATTCGAATCGCCTTTAAAGCACAGGAAAAGCGGCAAATCCTCGACAATGATGCCCTTGGCCAAAAAGGGCGTATGCGTTTTTTCCTGAACATATTCAGGAAAAAACGCATACGCCCTTTTTGGCCAACCAAGCAACCTGGAAAGGGAAATCAGCGCTACAAAGAAGTCTCGCTTCCCATCGGTCAAAAGGGCCATGCTGAATAAAGTGTCAAAACCAGAAATGCAGGACAGGCCATGGAGAAACGGGAGCCTTGCTACGCTGATGGGTCGGATGTAAACTGCAAACAGCCACTCTGGAGAAGTGTACGTGTGTCCTGAAACATCTAAAAAACTCACCTTAGAGAGCATAGGGCACTTCCACTCATGGGCGTATAAATTGGGAAAACTAAAAATCAGCAAGACACAGGCACCCCAAAGTTTAGGGCTGCTCTGTTGACAAGAACCTCCACTTCGTTACACCTTAAATAACCCAGGAAAGAGAAAAATGGATAAAGAAGTTGTGGTCCTTATGTACAATGGAATATCACTCAGCCATGAAATCAACGTCATAAGGCTAGTAGCAGCATGATGAGTGGATTTAGGTACGACGATTCTAAGTGAAATATGTCACACAGAAAAAGACACTTATCATAAGATATCACTTATAGGGGGAATGTAAAAACCGCTACCCTTGAACTGAATTACAAAACAGAACAGAGTCACACGTTTAGAAAACACTCTATGGCTGCTTAACGGGAAAGGTGAGGTGGGGTGATGCATAAAACAAGGGTTTCAAATTAGCTCAGATACCGTTCCATAAACCCAATATGTAATAGACAAGCCCTACTCCTTTCTCAGTGAATTGGACTCAACACCCCCTATTCACCGCCCAAGAATATATCTGACTAGTAAGAATCTTAAAACCTATGTATTGATATCTCTCTGAAAGTGAGTCAAGTGGGTGTAAAGCGGCATAAACACAGCAGTGAAAAGCAGCTAAACAACATTTAAAAAATCAATTACTTTTAAAAACCCGTGAAACAAAGACAGTGAAAGAGAGAGAAATTCTTACAAAATTCGTTCAGGGCCTGTGATGCCACCCGGATTGACCATATCCAGACCCACAGCTGTTTGAGACATAAGGGTGGACTCTCTTGGGGCTGAGAGCTTTGTTGAGGTTGGGTGAGCAAACGCAGACCCTTTACAGTAATACTGCGTGGTACCCATCGATGGGTCCCAAATCTCCAGGTTCAAGGGAATCTTCCTACATCGAAAACATGCATGAGAAACCCAGAAGATGGTACACCGTGTGATCGGGAAACGTTGCTAAAAGGCACCTCATTTCTCATCTCCTTGTGTTCGGGTTCGCCATTCCAGCCGCTTTACTAGCAATCTCCCTCCTTGGAGAATCAGCACCTTTAACCTCCTGTTCCGTTCAGGTTGCAATTTCTCCTGAGGATGAACGGGAAGAGGGGGAACCAATGACAGACTAGCTCTAGGTGTTGGGACAGGCACAGGTCACTCTATTTTCCCATCAGGAACAAGAATTAACCACAGGTTCAGCCTGCCGCCCGGGACCAGAATAGGGCCTGAAGCAATCCTGCGCTTTTGCGGCCAGCTCGCAAGAAAGCGAGTTGAAAAATGGAGCTCAGGGGCACTGCAATTCACAAACCTGCAGACTTCTAAATGATCACTCTCGTCCACAAATATATTGAGGTAAGGAAACGAAGAGGATTTGAAAGCAAGGCAGAATTGCAGGAAACAGATTTCAGGAGGGAGATTCGAATCGCCTTTAAAGCACAGGAAAAGCGGCAAATCCTCGCCAATGATGCCCTTGGCCAAAAAGGGCGTATGCTTTTTTTCCTGAACATATTCAAGAAAAAACGCATACGCCCTTCTTGGCCAACCAAGCAACCTGGAAAGGGAAATCAGCGCTACAAAGAAGTCTCGCTTCCCATCGGTCAAAAGGGCCATGCTGAATAAAGTGTCAAAACCAGAAATGCAGAACAGGCCATGGAGAAACGGGAGCCTTGCTATGCTGATGGGCGGGATGTAAATTGCCAACAGCCACTCTGGAGAAGTGTACGGTGTGTCCTGAAACATCTAAAAAACTCAGCTTAGAGAGCATAGGGCACTTCCACTCATGGGTGTATAAATTGGGAAAACTAAATATCAGCAAGACACAGGCACCCCAAAGTTTAGGGTTGCTCTGTTGACAAGAACCTCCACTTCGTTACACCTTAAATATCCCAGGAAAGAGAAAAATGGATAAAGAAGTTGTGGTCCTTATGTACAATGGAATATCACTCAGCCATGAAATCAACGTCATAAGGCTAGTAGCAGCATGATGAGTGGATTTAGGTACGACGATTCTAAGTGAAATAAGTCACACAGAAAAAGACACTTATCATTAGATATCACTTATACAGGGAATGTAAAAACCGCTACACTTGAACTGAATTACAAAACAGAACAGAGTCACACATTTAGAAAACACACTATGGCTGCTTAAGGGGAAAGGTGAGGTGGGGGGATGCATAAAACAAGGGTTTCAAATTAGCTCAGATACCGTTCCATAAACCCAATATGTAATAGACAAGACCTACTCCTTGCTCAGTGAATTGGACTCAACAAACCCTATTCACCGCCCAAGAATATATCTGACTAGTAAGAATCTTAAAACCTATGTATTGATATCTCTCTGTAAGTGAGTCAAGTGGGTGTAAAGCGGCATAAACACAGCAGTGAAAAGCAGCTAAACCCAATTTAAAAAATCAATTACTTTTAAAAACCCGTGAAACAAAGACAGTGAAAGTGAGAGAAATTCTTACAAAATTCGTTCAGGGCCTGTGATGCCACCCGGATTGACCATATCCAGACCCACAGCTGATTGAGACATAAGGGTGGACTCTCTTGGGGCTGAGAGGTTTGGTGAGGTTGGGTGAGCAAACGCAGACCCTTTAAAGTAATACTGCGTAGTACCCATCAATGGGTCCCAAATCTCCAGGTTCAAGGGAAGCTTCCTACATCGAAAACATGCATGAGAAACCCAGAAAATGGTACACTGTGTGATCGGGAAAGGTTTCTAAAACGCACCTCATTTCTCATCTCCTTGTGCTCGGGTTCGCCATTCCAGCCGCTTTACTAGCAATCTCCCTCCTTGGAGAATCAGCACCTTTAACCTCCTGTTCCGTACAGGTTGCAATTTGTCCTGAGGATGAACGGGAAGAGTGGGAACCAATGACAGACTAGCTCTAGGTGTTGGGACAGGCACAGGTCACTCTATTTTCCCATCAGAAAGAAGAATTAACCACAGGCTCAGCCTGCCGCCCGGGACCAGAATAGGGCCTGAAGCAATCCTGCACCTTTGCGGCCAGCTCCCAAGAAAGCGAGTTGAAAAATGGACCTCAGGGGCACTGCAATTCACAAACCTGCAGACTTATAAATGATCACTCTCGTCCACAAATATATTGAGGGAAGGCAACGAAGAGGATTTGAAAGCAAGGCAGAATTGCAGGAAACAGATTTCAGGAGGGAGATTCGAATCGCCTTTAAAGCACAGGAAAAGCGGCAAATCCTCGACAATGATGCCCTTGGCCAAAAAGGGCGTATGCGTTTTTTCCTGAACATATTCAGGAAAAAACGCATACGCCCTTTTTGGCCAACCAAGCAACCTGGAAAGGGAAATCAGCGCTACAAAGAAGTCTCGCTTCCCATCGGTCAAAAGGGCCATGCTGAATAAAGTGTCAAAACCAGAAATGCAGGACAGGCCATGGAGAAACGGGAGCCTTGCTACGCTGATGGGTCGGATGTAAACTGCCAACAGCCACTCTGGAGAAGTGTACGGTGTGTCCTGAAACATCTAAAAAACTCACCTTAGAGAGCATAGGGCACTTCCACTCATGGGCGTATAAATTGGGAAAACTAAAAATCAGCAAGACACAGGCACCCCAAAGTTTAGGGCTGCTCTGTTGACAAGAACCTCCACTTCGTTACACCTTAAATAACCCAGGAAAGAGAAAAATGGATAAAGAAGTTGTGGTCCTTATGTACAATGGAATATCACTCAGCCATGAAATCAACGTCATAAGGCTAGTAGCAGCATGATGAGTGGATTTAGGTACGACGATTCTAAGTGAAATATGTCACACAGAAAAAGACACTTATCATAAGATATCACTTATAGGGGGAATGTAAAAACCGCTACCCTTGAACTGAATTACAAAACAGAACAGAGTCACACGTTTAGAAAACACTCTATGGCTGCTTAACGGGAAAGGTGAGGTGGGGTGATGCATAAAACAAGGGTTTCAAATTAGCTCAGATACCGTTCCATAAACCCAATATGTAATAGACAAGCCCTACTCCTTTCTCAGTGAATTGGACTCAACACCCCCTATTCACCGCCCAAGAATATATCTGACTAGTAAGAATCTTAAAACCTATGTATTGATATCTCTCTGAAAGTGAGTCAAGTGGGTGTAAAGCGGCATAAACACAGCAGTGAAAAGCAGCTAAACAGCATTTAAAAAATCAATTACTTTTAAAAACCCGTGAAACAAAGACAGTGAAAGAGAGAGAAATTCTTACAAAATTCGTTCAGGGCCTGTGATGCCACCCGGATTGACCATATCCAGACCCACAGCTGTTTGAGACATAAGGGTGGACTCTCTTGGGGCTGAGAGCTTTGTTGAGGTTGGGTGAGCAAACGCAGACCCTTTACAGTAATACTGCGTGGTACCCATCGATGGGTCCCAAATCTCCAGGTTCAAGGGAATCTTCCTACATCGAAAACATGCATGAGAAACCCAGAAGATGGTACACCGTGTGATCGGGAAACGTTGCTAAAAGGCACATCATTTCTCATCTCCTTGTGCTCGGGTTCGCCATTCCAGCCGCTTTACTAGCAATCTCCCTCCTTGGAGAATCAGCACCTTTAACCTCCTGTTCCGTACAGGTTGCAATTTGTCCTGAGGATGAACGGGAAGAGGGGAACCAATGACAGACTAGCTCTAGGTGTTGGGACAGGCACAGGTCACTCTATTTTCCCATCAGGAACAAGAATTAACCACAGGTTCAGCCTGCCGCCCGGGACCAGAATAGGGCCTGAAGCAATCCTGCGCCTTTGCGGCCAACTCCCAAGAAAGCGAGTTGAAAAATGGACCTCAGGGGCACTGCAATTCACAAACCTGCAGACTTCTAAATGATCACTCTCGTCCACAAATATATTGAGGTAAGGAAACGAAGAGGATTTGAAAGCAAGGCAGAATTGCAGGAAACAGATTTCAGGAGGGAGATTTGAATCGCCTTTAAAGCACAGGAAAAGCGGCAAATCCTCGCCAATGATGCCCTTGGCCAAAAAGGGAGTATGCTTTTTTTCCTGAACATATTCAAGAAAAAACGCATACGCCCTTCTTGGCCAACCAAGCAACCTGGAAAGGGAAATCAGCGCTACAAAGAAGTCTCGCTTCCCATCGGTCAAAAGGGCCATGCTGAATAAAGTGTCAAAACCAGAAATGCAGGACAGGCCATGGAGAAACGGGAGCCTTGCTATGCTGATGGGCGGGATGTAAATTGCCAACAGCCACTCTGGAGAAGTGTACGGTGTGTCCTGAAACATCTAAAAAACTCAGCTTAGAGAGCATAGGGCACTTCCACTCATGGGTGTATAAATTGGGAAAACTAAATATCAGCAAGACACAGGCACCCCAAAGTTTAGGGTTGCTCTGTTGACAAGAACCTCCACTTCGTTACACCTTAAATATCCCAGGAAAGAGAAAAATGGATAAAGAAGTTGTGGTCCTTATGTACAATGGAATATCACTCAGCCATGAAATCAACGTCATAAGGCTAGTAGCAGCATGATGAGTGGATTTAGGTACGACGATTCTAAGTGAAATAAGTCACACAGAAAAAGACACTTATCATAAGATATCACTTATACAGGGAATGTAAAAACCACTACACTTGAACTGAATTACAAAACAGAACAGAGTCACACATTTAGAAAACACACTATGGCTGCTTAAGGGGAAAGGTGAGGTGGGGGGATGCATAAAACAAGGGTTTCAAATTAGCTCAGATACCGTTCCATAAACCCAATATGTAATAGACAAGACCTACTCCTTGCTCAGTGAATTGGACTCAACAAACCCTATTCACCGCCCAAGAATATATCTGACTAGTAAGAATCTTAAAACCTATGTATTGATATCTCTCTGAAAGTGAGTCAAGTGGGTGTAAAGCGGCATAAACACAGCAGTGAAAAGCAGCTAAACCCCATTTAAAAAATCAATTACTTTTAAAAACCCGTGAAACAAAGAAAGTGAAAGAGAGAGAAATTCTTACAAAATTCGTTCAGGGCCTGTGATGACACCCGGATTGACCATATCCAGACCCACAGCTGATTGAGACATAAGGATGGACTCTCTTGGGGCTGAGAGGTTTGGTGAGGTTGGGTGAGGAAACGCAGACCCTTTAATGTAATACTGCGTGGTACCCATCCCATGGGTCCCAAATCTCCAGGTTCAAGGGCGTCTTCCTACATCGAAAACATGCATGAGAAACCCAGAAAATGGTACACTGTGTGATCGGGAAAGGTTTCTAAAACGCACCTCATTTCTCATCTCCTTGTGCTCGGGTTCACCATTCCAGCCGCTTTACTAGCAATCTCCCTCCTTGGAGAATCAGCACCTTTAACCTCCTGTTCCGTACAGGTTGCAATTTGTCCTGAGGATGAACGGGAAGAGTGGGAACCAATGACAGACTAGCTCTAGGTGTTGGGACAGGCACAGGTCACTCTATTTTCCCATCAGAAAGAAGAATTAACCACAGGCTCAGCCTGCCGCCCGGGACCAGAATAGGGCCTGAAGCAATCCTGCACCTTTGCGGCCAGCTCCCAAGAAAGCGAGTTGAAAAATGGACCTCAGGGGCACTGCAATTCACAAACCTGCAGACTTCTAAATGATCACTCTCGTCCACAAATATATTGAGGTAAGGAAACGAAGAGGATTTGAAAGCAAGGCAGAATTGCAGGAAACAGATTTCAGGAGGGAGATTCGAATCGCCTTTAAAGCACAGGAAAAGCGGCAAATCCTCGCCAATGATGCCCTTGGCCAAAAAGGGCGTATGCTTTTTTTCCTGAACATATTCAAGAAAAAACGCATACGCCCTTCTTGGCCAACCAAGCAACCTGGAAAGGGAAATCAGCGCTACAAAGAATTCTCGCTTCCCATCGGTCAAAAGGGCCATGCTGAATAAAGTGTCAAAACCAGAAATGCAGGACAGGCCATGGAGAAACGGGAGCCTTGCTATGCTGATGGGCGGGATGTAAATTGCCAACAGCCACTCTGGAGAAGTGTACGGTGTGTCCTGAAACTTCTAAAAAACTCAGCTTAGAGAGCATAGGGCACTTCCACTCATGGGCGTATAAATTGGGAAAACTAAAAATCAGCAAGACACAGGCACCCCAAAGTTTAGGGTTGCTCTGTTGACAAGAACCTCCACTTCGTTACACCTTAAATATCCCAGGAAAGAGAAAAATGGATAAAGAAGTTGTGGTCCTTATGTACAATGGAATATCACTCAGCCATGAAATCAACGTCATAAGGCTAGTAGCAGCATGATGAGTGGATTTAGGTACGACGATTCTAAGTGAAATAAGTCACACAGAAAAAGACACTTATCATAAGATATCACTTATACAGGGAATGTAAAAACCACTACACTTGAACTGAATTACAAAACAGAACAGAGTCACACATTTAGAAAACACACTATGGCTGCTTAAGGGGAAAGGTGAGGTGGGGGGATGCATAAAACAAGGGTTTCAAATTAGCTCAGATACCGTTCCATAAACCCAATATGTAATAGACAAGACCTACTCCTTGCTCAGTGAATTGGACTCAACAAACCCTATTCACCGCCCAAGAATATATCTGACTAGTAAGAATCTTAAAACCTATGTATTGATATCTCTCTGAAAGTGAGTCAAGTGGGTGTAAAGCGGCATAAACACAGCAGTGAAAAGCAGCTAAACCCCATTTAAAAAATCAATTACTTTTAAAAACCCGTGAAACAAAGAAAGTGAAAGAGAGAGAAATTCTTACAAAATTCGTTCAGGGCCTGTGATGACACCCGGATTGACCATATCCAGACCCACAGCTGATTGAGACATAAGGATGGACTCTCTTGGGGCTGAGAGGTTTGGTGAGGTTGGGTGAGGAAACGCAGACCCTTTAATGTAATACTGCGTGGTACCCATCCCATGGGTCCCAAATCTCCAGGTTCAAGGGCGTCTTCCTACATCGAAAACATGCATGAGAAACCCAGAAAATGGTACACTGTGTGATCGGGAAAGGTTTCTAAAACGCACCTCATTTCTCATCTCCTTGTGCTCGGGTTCACCATTCCAGCCGCTTTACTAGCAATCTCCCTCCTTGGAGAATCAGCACCTTTAACCTCCTGTTCCGTACAGGTTGCAATTTGTCCTGAGGATGAACGGGAAGAGTGGGAACCAATGACAGACTAGCTCTAGGTGTTGGGACAGGCACAGGTCACTCTATTTTCCCATCAGAAAGAAGAATTAACCACAGGCTCAGCCTGCCGCCCGGGACCAGAATAGGGCCTGAAGCAATCCTGCACCTTTGCGGCCAGCTCCCAAGAAAGCGAGTTGAAAAATGGACCTCAGGGGCACTGCAATTCACAAACCTGCAGACTTCTAAATGATCACTCTCGTCCACAAATATATTGAGGTAAGGAAACGAAGAGGATTTGAAAGCAAGGCAGAATTGCAGGAAACAGATTTCAGGAGGGAGATTCGAATCGCCTTTAAAGCACAGGAAAAGCGGCAAATCCTCGCCAATGATGCCCTTGGCCAAAAAGGGCGTATGCTTTTTTTCCTGAACATATTCAAGAAAAAACGCATACGCCCTTCTTGGCCAACCAAGCAACCTGGAAAGGGAAATCAGCGCTACAAAGAAGTCTCGCTTCCCATCGGTCAAAAGGGCCATGCTGAATAAAGTGTCAAAACCAGAAATGCAGGACAGGCCATGGAGAAACGGGAGCCTTGCTATGCTGATGGGCGGGATGTAAATTGCCAACAGCCACTCTGGAGAAGTGTACGGTGTGTCCTGAAACATCTAAAAAACTCAGCTTAGAGAGCATAGGGCACTTCCACTCATGGGTGTATAAATTGGGAAAACTAAATATCAGCAAGACACAGGCACCCCAAAGTTTAGAGTTGCTCTGTTGACAAGAACCTCCACTTCGTTACACCTTAAATATCCCAGGAAAGAGAAAAATGGATAAAGAAGTTGTGGTCCTTATGTACAATGGAATATCACTCAGCCATGAAATCAACGTCATAAGGCTAGTAGCAGCATGATGAGTGGATTTAGGTACGACGATTCTAAGTGAAATAAGTCACACAGAAAAAGACACTTATCATAAGATATCACTTATACAGGGAATGTAAAAACCACTACACTTGAACTGAATTACAAAACAGAACAGAGTCACACGTTTAGAAAACACACTATGGCTGCTTAAGGGGAAAGGTGAGGTGGGGGGATGCATAAAACAAGGGTTTCAAATTAGCTCAGATACCGTTCCATAAACCCAATATGTAATAGACAAGACCTACTCCTTGCTCAGTGAATTGGACTCAACAAACCCTATTCACCGCCCAAGAATATATCTGACTAGTAAGAATCTTAAAACCTATGTATTGATATCTCTCTGAAAGTGAGTCAAGTGGGTGTAAAGCGGCATAAACACAGCAGTGAAAAGCAGCTAAACCCCATTTAAAAAATCAATTACTTTTAAAAACCCGTGAAACAAAGAAAGTGAAAGAGAGAGAAATTCTTACAAAATTCGTTCAGGGCCTGTGATGACACCCGGATTGACCATATCCAGACCCACAGCTGATTGAGACATAAGGATGGACTCTCTTGGGGCTGAGAGGTTTGGTGAGGTTGGGTGAGGAAACGCAGACCCTTTAATGTAATACTGCGTGGTACCCATCCCATGGGTCCCAAATCTCCAGGTTCAAGGGCGTCTTCCTACATCGAAAACATGCATGAGAAACCCAGAAAATGGTACACTGTGTGATCGGGAAAGGTTTCTAAAACGCACCTCATTTCTCATCTCCTTGTGCTCGGGTTCGCCATTCCAGCCGCTTTACTAGCAATCTCCCTCCTTGGAGAATCAGCACCTTTAACCTCCTGTTCCGTACAGGTTGCAATTTGTCCTGAGGATGAACGGGAAGAGTGGGAACCAATGACAGACTAGCTCTAGGTGTTGGGACAGGAACAGGTCACTCTATTTTCCCATCAGAAAGAAGAATTAACCACAGGCTCAGCCTGCCGCCCGGGACCAGAATAGGGCCTGAAATAATCCTGCACCTTTGCGGCCAGCTCCCAAGAAAGCGAGTTGAAAAATGGACCTCAGGGGCACTGCAATTCACAAACCTGCAGACTTATAAATGATCACTCTCGTCCACAAATATATTGAGGGAAGGCAACGAAGAGGATTTGAAAGCAAGGCAGAATTGCAGGAAACAGATTTCAGGAGGGAGATTCGAATCGCCTTTAAAGCACAGGAAAAGCGGCAAATCCTCGACAATGATGCCCTTGGCCAAAAAGGGCGTATGCGTTTTTTCCTGAACATATTCAGGAAAAAACGCATACGCCCTTTTTGGCCAACCAAGCAACCTGGAAAGGGAAATCAGCGCTACAAAGAAGTCTCGCTTCCCATCGGTCAAAAGGGCCATGCTGAATAAAGTGTCAAAACCAGAAATGCAGGACAGGCCATGGAGAAACGGGAGCCTTGCTACGCTGATGGGTCGGATGTAAACTGCCAACAGCCACTCTGGAGAAGTGTACGGTGTGTCCTGAAACATCTAAAAAACTCACCTTAGAGAGCATAGGGCACTTCCACTCATGGGCGTATAAATTGGGAAAACTAAAAATCAGCAAGACACAGGCACCCCAAAGTTTAGGGCTGCTCTGTTGACAAGAACCTCCTCTTCGTTACACCTTAAATATCCCAGGAAAGAGAAAAATGGATAAAGAAGTTGTGGTCCTTATGTACAATGGAATATCACTCAGCCATGAAATCAACGTCATAAGGCTAGTAGCAGCATGATGAGTGGATTTAGGTACGACGATTCTAAGTGAAATATGTCACACAGAAAAAGACACTTATCATAAGATATCACTTATAGGGGGAATGTAAAAACCGCTACCCTTGAACTGAATTACAAAACAGAACAGAGTCACACGTTTAGAAAACACTCTATGGCTGCTTAACGGGAAAGGTGAGGTGGGGTGATGCATAAAACAAGGGTTTCAAATTAGCTCAGATACCGTTCCATAAACCCAATATGTAATAGACAAGACCTACTCCTTGCTCAGTGAATTGGACTCAACAAACCCTATTCACCGCCCAAGAATATATCTGACTAGTAAGAATCTTAAAACCTATGTATTGATATCTCTCTGTAAGTGAGTCAAGTGGGTGTAAAGCGGCATAAACACAGCAGTGAAAAGCAGCTAAACCCCATTTAAAAAATCAATTACTTTTAAAAACCCGTGAAACAAAGACAGTGAAAGAGAGAGAAATTCTTACAAAATTCGTTCAGGGCCTGTGATGCCACCCGGATTGACCATATCCAGACCCACAGCTGATTGAGACATAAGGGTGGACTCTCTTGGGGCTGAGAGGTTTGGTGAGGTTGGGTGAGCAAACGCAGACCCTTTAAAGTAATACTGCGTAGTACCCATCAATGGGTCCCAAATCTCCAGGTTCAAGGGAAGCTTCCTACATCGAAAACATGCATGAGAAACCCAGAAGATGGTACACCGTGTGATTGGGAAAGGTTTCTAAAACGCACCTCATTTCTCATCTCCTTGTGCTCGGGTTCGCCATTCCAGCCGCTTTACTAGCAATCTCCCTCCTTGGAGAATCAGCACCTTTAACCTCCTGTTCCGTACAGGTTGCAATTTGTCCTGAGGATGAACGGGAAGAGGGGAACCAATGACAGACTAGCTCTAGGTCTTGGGACAGGCACAGGTCACTCTATTTTCCCATCAGGAACAAGAATTAACCACAGGTTCAGCCTGCCGCCCGGGACCAGAATAGGGCCTGAAGCAATCCTGCGCCTTTGCGGCCAACTCCCAAGAAAGCGAGTTGAAAAATGGACCTCAGGGGCACTGCAATTCACAAACCTGCAGACTTCTAAATGATCACTCTCGTCCACAAATATATTGAGGGAAGGCAACGAAGAGGATTTGAAAGCAAGGCAGAATTGCAGGAAACAGATTTCAGGAGGGAGATTCGAATCGCCTTTAAAGCACAGGAAAAGCGGCAAATCCTCGACAATGATGCCCTTGGCCAAAAACGGCGTATGCGTTTTTTCCTGAGCATATTCAGGAAAAAACGCATACGCCCTTTTTGGCCAACCAAGCAACCTGGAAAGGGAAATCAGCGCTACAAAGAAGTCTCGCTTCCCATCGGTCAAAAGGGCCATGCTGAATAAAGTATCAAAACCAGAAATGCAGGACAGGCCATGGAGAAACGGGAGCCTTGCTACGCTGATGGGCGGGGTGTAAATTGCCAACAGCCACTCTGGAGAAGTGTACGGTGTGTCCTGAAACTTCTAAAAAACTCAGCTTAGAGAGCATAGGGCACTTCCACTCATGGGCGTATAAATTGGGAAAACTAAAAATCAGCAAGACACAGGCACCCCAAAGTTTAGGGCTGCTCTGTTGACAAGAACCTCCACTTCGTTACACCTTAAATATCCCAGGAAAGAGAAAAATGGATAAAGAAGTTGTGGTCCTTATGTACAATGGAATATCACTCAGCCATGAAATCAACGTCATAAGGCTAGTAGCAGCATGATGAGTGGATTTAGGTACGACGATTCTAAGTGAAATATGTCACACAGAAAAAGACACTTATCATAAGATATCACTTATAGAGGGAATGTAAAAACCGCTACCCTTGATCTGAATTACAAAACAGAGCAGAGTCACACGTTTAGAAAACACACTATGGCTGCTTAACGGGAAAGGTGAGGTGGGGTGATGCATAAAACAAGGGTTTCAAATTAGCTCAGATACCGTTCCATAAACCCAATATGTAATAGACAAGCCCTACTCCTTGCTCAGTGAATTGGACTCAACACCCCCTATTCACCACCCAAGAATATATCTGACTAGTAAAAATCTTAAAACCTATATATTGATATCTCTCTGTAAGTGAGTCAAGTGGGTGTAAAGCGGCATAAACACAGCAGTGAAAAGCAGCTAAACCCCATTTTAAAAATCAATTAATTTTAAAAACCCGTGAAACAAAGACAGTGAAAGAGAGAGAAATTCTTACAAAATTCGTTCAGTGGCTGTGATGCCACCCAGATTGACCATATCTAGACCCACAGCTGATTGAGACATAAGTGTGGACACTCTTGGGGCTGAGAGGTTTGGTGAGGTTGGGTGAGCAAACGCAGACCCTTTAAAGTAATACTGCGTGGTACCCATCCCATGGGTCCCAAATCTCCAGGTTCAAGGGCGTCTTCCTACATCGAAAACATGCATGAGAAACCCAGAAGATGGTACACCGTGTGATCGGGAAAGGTTTCTAAAACGCACCTCATTTCTCATCTCCTTGTGCTCGGGTTCGCCATTCCAGCCGCTTTACTAGCCATCTCCCTCCCTGGAGAATCAGCACCTTTAACCTCCTGTTCCGTACAGGTTGCAATTTTTCCTGAGGATGAACGGGAAGAGGGGGAACCAATGACAGACTAGCTCTAGGTGTTGGGACAGGCACAGGTCACTCTATTTTCCCATCAAGAAGAAGAATTAACCACAGGCTCAGCCTGCCGCCCGGGACCAGAATAGGGCCTAAGCAATTCTGCGCTTTTGCGGCCAGCTCCCAAGAAAGCGAGTTGTAAAATGGAGCTCAGGGGCACTGCAATTCACAAACCTGCAGACTTATAAATGATCACTCTCGTCAACAAATATATTGAGGGAAGGCAACGAAGAGGATTTGAAAGCAAAGCAGAATTGCAGGAAACAGATTTCAGGAGGTAGATTCGAATCGCCTTTAAAGCACAGAAAATTAGTCATACGGGTTCTTGTGTAATAATTACTGTTGAAAGTGTAAATGATCCATTTATCATTAAGACTGAGAATAGAATAACTGCTACATTACTTCATATGAGATGATTGTCTGTGCTATTGTTCCTAGAGCTCCAGTGAGTGCGTATTTTGAATGTGAAGTTCATCCAGATCTGAGGATGGAGTAAATGGCTAGGTGTGATATGGCTAATAGAAATAATATGCCTACATTTATATTAATTAGTGGATAAAATATGGGAAGAGGAATTCATGTTGTGAGAGCCAGGATTATGGCTAGCATTGGGGTTAAGGCTAGCAAGAGAAGCCACCGCAATGAGAAGCCCGCGCCCCGCAACAAAGAGTTGCCCCCGCTTGCCGCATCTAGAGAAAGCCTGCGCATAGCAACGAAGACACAACGCAGCCAAAAACAATTAATTAATTAATTAGTTAACTATTTTAAACAAAAGTGCTATATCATTCTGTACAGCTTCTCTGGGAAGAACAGAGAGATGGCGTAGGAGAGTGAGAAAGACCAATATTTAGTGCACATCTCTCATGCTGGCGCTCTGCTGGCTCACATAGATTTTTCCCCACTTTACAAAGGAGGAAATAATCTCAGAGACGTTTAGTAATTTTCCCAAAGCCAAACAGCTATGGAGTGGCAGAACCAAGATCTGAACCAAATCTGTTACCTTCAAAGCCTAAGTCCTCATCACAACAAAACTCAATTAATATTTACATTTATCGACTTACATTGCAACCTGGGGAGTTCTTGGCACAATCCTGAATAAGAGTGAGAAAGAAAGAAATAGCATTGTTCCTACAGTCAACCCAAATTTTTGGAGCAGCTGCTAGATGCCTGGCCCTTTTTGGGGTTCAGCAGTGATCAAGACAGGAAGAGTCCTGCTCTCATGAACCACGTAGTGGGGAGGAGAGACGGGTGCAACTTGGGTGAATGATTTCACCTTGCTGGACCTCTGTTTTGTCATCTGGAAAATGGGATGGGTGTTCCTCATTTTCTGGGATTGTCCAGCCCTCACATTCTCTGATTCCATAAGAAGCATTTGTTTTCCTGTTCCTTTAAAATTCATTCAGGCCGTGAGCTGTGATGAATGTTGTTAGCTGCTCCCCAAATCACTCTATTCCCACCCTTTTCCTGTGATCAGGTCTTTCCCGAAACATGACTCACAGTCAGTCAAGTCACAGAACCTAAGGGGCACCCAGCAGAAAAATTCCAACCCTTGCTTCCCAGGAGCTCTGCGGTCTACCTGCCAGGTAAACTTAACTCACCTGGCACAAGGTGGCCATCCCTGGTTTCACATCAACATGATCTCAGGCACAAACCTCCTTGTCTTTCCATTTTGTCTTTAAGTTACTTGTTGAAACAACTGCACAAATATGACACAGATATAAAATCAGGCATCTTCTGCCCCCAGTGCCTACTAATAAATGATTTTCTGCCACTTTAATGATAAAGATAGAACATTTCAACATTCTGCTACCCTTATTATTTGGCATTTTTGTTGATATTTCTATTGACTACATCTTGCAATATTTTAACAATGGAACAATTATTTAGGTTGTTCCAGACCCAGC
Organism: Balaenoptera physalus; assembly: GCF_965194825.1. NCBI lineage: Eukaryota > Metazoa > Chordata > Mammalia > Artiodactyla > Balaenopteridae > Balaenoptera > Balaenoptera physalus. The sequence continues at coordinate 752,904 of NW_028126564.1, forward strand.
CTTTAGTGGTAAAGGTTTTGTTGTTATATTTCTATTATGTTTCCTTTAAAAATCATTATACTATTTAAATGGATTAAGTCAATTCTATAGGCATTTATCTTATGATATTGATGAAATTGATACATAGAGGGCTGTAGTACAAGTTGATTGGACTTGAGAACCTCTATTAGCACAGTTAAGTATAAATATTATCTATATGTAAACCAAAGTACAGGCCGAGTGAGATTCTCTGACTTTTTTCCACTGTCTGCCCCTCAAGCCTGTGAGAAATGGAATATTTCTTGCCCTATCAGTAAACAAAGGATGTCACAGTCTTCAGCACTTGCAGCCCTCCAATGTGAGCCGGCGGGCCCTGAGGCACTCAGGATATGCAAATACAGAATGCAGGCCCCAGAGAGCTGAGGTGCATATCAAAGGAAGGATTTCAGTGAGCCCAGGCAAAGAAAAGCGCCGCATTCCTCACCTTGGGATAGCTGGTTTTCCATAGTTAACAATCACCTTTTGATGGTCCCCATTACCTGCGCCTGGGCAGTCCTCTGCCCTGTCCCCTCCCCCCGGTACTTTAGCTCAGGGAGGAAGGAGCACAGAGGGACTCGGCTGAATACGGGGCTTGCACACCTCGGGAGGAATTTTCAGCCGCTTTCCCCGCAGTCGGGAGTAGAGGCGCTGACGCTGCAGCCGGACCCTGCACTTCCCTTGCCCCGTTTCCCCTCAGGACGCTCAGGCCGACCACCTCCCCACGCCCACCAGGCCTCGCGAGCCAGGCCGAGGGCAGGGGCGAGAGGACGGACCGAAGTTCCCGGGGACCAGACGCTGGAGGCCGCTCTTTCTGCACAGCAGCGGCGGGTGGCAGCGAACCCCTGCCCCTCAGAAGCTGGTCTTGTGCTGCCGCCCGGGCACCGGACCAGGCGGAGGGTCGGCGCCCACTTACCCGGCCCGCCGTCCCCGCGACTGTCATGGCTTCGGCCGCCGGGGCACCTCCAGAGCCAGCAGCCTCAGTGAGGTCGCCCTCCCCTCGGGCTCCGGGGCAGTTCCGTGAAGGCGGAGGGAAGAGACCCCGCCCGAGCCGGGAGTTCCAGCTCTGAGGAAACGCGGGCTCTGTTCAGCGCGCAGTGGGTGGGACCTCTCTGCCCCGAGGCCTTCTGGGAGGGAGCGGGGCGGCGGGGGAGGGAGCCGCCAGGAGCGCAGGGCCCCGTCGGGGGTCCTGGAGGGGCGGCCCGGCCTGGGGGCCACGCCCACTGTGGCCGCAGCCCAGGCCTTTTTCCTGGAATCCTACACAAAAAAATTAGAAAGATACACAGTCTATAGTAAATACTCACAAATGATTGTTGCTGCTGTGCTCACTAGTCTATTAAAGGTGTAAAATCCATAAAACACTTTAAGTTCAAAATTAAATATGAATTTTTACCTTTCTAATTATGTCTCTGATATTCACAGTTGTGGTTAATGAATCAGAGACTGTGGCATCACTAGTTAAAAATGAGCTTGTTAAAAAAATAGAACTCAGGCCCACCGGACCTACTGAATCACAATCTGCACTTTTACAATCTCCCCAGTGTACTCGTGTACCCATGAATAGTTGAAAGGTACATTTCTACCTCAACAGGTCTTTTCTCTATGAGAAATACACACATTTTATCCAGTTTGAGATAAATAAAACACTCAAAAATGCATATGCCTGTGTTGAAACCATCATTTTATCATTTCTTTTCAAGACAAGTATAGTCTCTATACTGGTTTTGTGGATCACATGCCATACTCTTTCCTTGTAGTTAGACATAAGGTAGAGAAAGTTACTTTGTAAAAAAAATATATATATATATTACTGGATAATTGAAGACACTCTTCTAAATTAAAACCTTCTCTTATGAACTCTTCCCATGGCCACATGGCATGTGTACGTTGAATTTCAGGGACTGCTGACATCCCAGGAGGTGGCCATAGATTTCTGTCAAGAGGAGTGAGAATGACTGCAGCAAGATCAATGGGAATTGTTCAGGGATGTGATGTTAGAGAAGTAGAGGAACCTGCTCTCCTTAGGTGAGGATACCTTCCTTCCAGAATTCCTTATCCAACCACAGGGTTTGGAGTCCTTCATTTGTAGAATGTCTCCTGGAATCTTCTGCTTCCTACAATAGGGTTTCAGATTGCAATGTTTCAGGAAAGATTGGGAGTTTGTGGGTATAATTTGTCTTATTCTTTTAAAATTGCAGCCTCCCTTTTAATATACTTTGTAATAGCTTGGGATGTGTCTATATGAACTGTGTACTATATGCTTCTGTTATAGTCCTTACAATATTTTATTGTCTTATTTTCTCTAACAATTTTCCATGGATTCTTTGGGCTTAAGGTATATTAAAAGGGAGACTGCGAATCTTGGACTTCCCTGGTGCTGCAGTGATTAAGAATTCGCCTGCCAATGCAGGGGACCCGGTTCGATCCCCGGTCCGGGAAGATCTCACGTGCCACGGAACAACTAATCCAGTGGGCCACAACTACTGAGTCTGCACGCCGCAACTACTGAAGCCGGTGTGTCTTGAGCCCGTGTGCCATTTATCTTTTGGAGAATAAAACCAATTCTGAGTGATTAAAATTTGGCCAGCTAGTAAAAATGCTTTATCACCTTTTCTTGTAAAACACTGGTCAATGGAACAAGTTTTACTAGGGATAACAGTGTAATTGTATTCTGGAGTTCATATGGGCAATATGGTTTATGACCTTGATGCTGGATCACGACATTTCAACGGTATAACTTCTATTAATTGCCTGTTTCTTCAATGATTAAAGTCTCACGTGACCTGAGTTCAGACTGGAGTCATCCTGGTTGGTTTCTGTCTATTGCAGATTTCTTCCAGTATGAAAGGACAAGAGCAATACGGCTTTCTTTACAAAATGTCTTCAAACTAAATGATGATATAATCTACATTCAATTAATTTATACATACCCTACTGTAGAACAGGGTTCGTTACGCTGGCAGAGCCCGGTAATTATGTAAAACTGAAACTTTTTCTGCACTGGTTCAAGTCCTGTTCCTAAGAAGATGTTTATAATCAACATTCTTTCAGAAATTACCCAATTTAATTCACCATAGCATTCCTCATATTAACTAAATGGAAAATCCTAGGCTATATACAAATCCAGAAAGGGCCAAAAATCATCAGCCCCCATGGATGATTACAACCCATTGCTGAGGCACTCAAATTACTTATTAAAGAACCACTATGTCCATCAACATCATCAATTTATATATTATTGCCCCAATGCTACCCTTAACCCTGGCTCTCACAACATGAATTCTTCTTCCCATATCTTATCTACTTATTAATATAAATGTAGGCATATTATTTCTATTAGCCATATCACACCTAGCCATTTACTCCATCCTCAGATCTGGATGAACTTCACATTCAAAATACTCACTCACTGGAGCTCTAGGAACAATAGCACAGACAATCATCTCATATGAAGTAATGTAGCAGGTATTCTATTCTCAGTCTTACTGGTAAATGGATCATTTACACTTTCAACAGTAATTATTACACAAGAACACCTATGACTAATTTTCTCCTGACCCCTACACAGAATGTGATTATCTCCGCAGTAGCAGAAATCCAATGAAGCCCCACTTGATTTAACGGAAGTAGCATCAAAACCTGTATATCTCTTCAATGTAGAAAATGTAGCAGGCCCATTCCCCCCGTCCCTCCTAGAGAATATGTCAATTTCCCTATAATAAACATTTCCACAGCAATCTATTTTTAGGAGCATTCGACAATCCCTAGGTGCCAGAATTATCTACAGCCCAAGTCATCATTAAAACACATCTAACAATCTCCTTTCTATGAATTTGAGCCTCCTACCTACAATTTTGATATGGTCAACGCATACATCTCTTATGAAAAGTTTTTTTACGACTAACATTAACCCTATGTATATGAGAGTTTTCACTACTTGTCATCATACCAGGCAACCCACCACAAATTTAAGAAATATGCCTGACAAAAGAGTTACTTTGATAGAGTAAATCATAGAGGTTTCAATGCTCTTATTCCTGGAATTGAATTCTTCCTAATAATTTTACATTCTCCATGCTACCTACCACATTACACCACATGCTGTATAGTAAAGTTCTCTATGTAAGCTTCAGGCCCATACCCCCAAAATATTTTTGTATATCCTTCCTGTGCTAATAAACTCTCATTGTTTTTACCATCATTCTAGTGACCATTTTCTCAGGAAATATAATTGTATAACAAGCTCACACTGGTTAGTGGTATCCCCATTCTAATAAAAAACATGACCCCATAAGCTACAGAAGCATCCAACAAATATTTCCTAAAACAGTCCACCACATCAATACTACTTATAATGGCTATTATCATTAATCTAATATACTCTGGTCAAAGAGCACAATGAATAACAAGAATCTTTAATCCAGCAGCATCCACCCTCATGACATTCGCCCTTGTCACAAAAGTAGGACTTTCCCCATTTCACTTCTGAGTGCCTGAAGTCACACGAGGCATCCCATGAACAGCGGACCTGATGCTATCAACATGACAGAATTGCACCCCTATCAGTTTTATACCACATGTCACCATCCATCAACCTAAATATACTATTAATCATAGTGATATTATAAATCATAGCTGGAGGCTGAGGCAGACTTCGCCATACTCACCTGGAAAATATTACACCCTCCTCATCAATTGCCCATATAGGATGAATAACAGCTATTATAACGTATATTCAGATTATAACAATCCAAAACATACTAATTTATATCATAACAGCACTATCTTCTTCTTATTTATGCCCAGATCATGTACTACAAGAGTATCATTATCACACACATGAGATAAAACACCTCCCATCACAATCATTTTCCTCACCATTATAGTATCATTAGGACATCGCCCATCACTATCAGGGTTTCTACCCAAATGAATAATTATCCAAGAGATAACAAAAACGAAAACATCATTCTACCAACACTAATAGCCATCATAGCAGTCCTCAGCATATATTTCTACTTGTAGCTAACATACTCCACATCACTAACTATATTCCCTTCATTAAACAACACAAACACAAAACAATTTGAACATAGAAAGAAATAACCTTCCTCTCATTACCAATCATAACACCCACACGATTACTACACACAACACCCATTCTATCGGTGCTGGACTAGGAATTTAGGTTAGTTCAGACCAAGAGCTTTCAAAACCCTAAACAAGTGAAATTTACTTAATTCCTAAAAATAAGGATTGCAAGACTTTATTCTACATCAATTGAATGTAAAGCAAACACTGTATTGAAGCCAAATCTTTACGAGATTGATGAGTTTAACCCCAGGAAACTTTAGTTAACAGGCAAATCCTCTAGTCAACTGGCTTCAGTCTACTTCTCCTTCATTTGAGAAAGAAAAAAAGAAAAAAAAAAGCAGGAAAATCACTGGCAGAATTGGAGCTGCTTCTCTGAAGTTACAATTCAATTTGTTGATTCACCACAGGGTTTGCCAGAAAGAGGGCTCAGTCTCTGTCTTTAGATTTACAGTCTAATGCTAACTCAGTCATTTTACCTCTGTTCATACACTGCTGATTATTTTCAACAAATCACAAAGATATCGGCATTTTATATTTACTATTTGGTGCTTGAGCTGGAGTAGCAGGCAGCACCTTAATTACATTAATCCAGGCTGAGCTATGCTGACCTGGACCGCTACTTGGAGATGCCCAAATCTGTAAAGTAGTCATAAGAGTCGCTGCACTTGTAATAATTTTCTTTATCGCTGTACCCGTTATGATTGCAGGCTGTGAAAACTGACTTGGGCCACTAATAACTCGGACACCTGAAGTAGCATTTCCCCCAATAAATCATATAAACTTTTGACTACTTCCCCCATCATTCTTACTCCTACTCATATCAGCAATAGTAGAAGCTGGTTCTGGTACCAGTGGAACCGTGTGTTCAGCTCTAGCCTGCAATCTGGCCCATGCAGGAGCCTCTGTCAACCTAACTGTTTTCTCCTTACATTTAGCAGGTGTCTCCTCAATTCTTGGTATTATTACTTTTATTACTATAGTCTTTAATACAAAACCAGCAGTCATATCCCAATACCAAACACCATTATTTGTTTAATCTTCCCCAACTATAGCCATATTACTATAATTACCAATCTCAGTCCAAGCAGCCAGAATTGCCATGCTGTTAAGAGATAGAAATCTAAACACTACTTTCTTTGACCCTGCAGGAGGAGACCGAATCCTATACCAACACCTCTTTTGATACTTTGCTCACCCTGAAGTCTGTATTCATGGCCTAACAGGGTTTGTTATAAACTCACATATCATTACATACTATTTAGGACAAAAATTGCCTTTCAGCTATCTGGGAATAGTATGAGTCATGCCCACTGGTTTTTTAGGAGTTCTCTTGTGGGCCCATCATACGTTTACCTTAGGGATAGCTGTGGACTCAGGAGCATACTTTGCATCAGCTACCGTAATTACTTCTATCCCTACAGGAGTAAAAGTATCTAGCTGATTAGCAACTCTTTATTAATTTTTCTTTTTCTTTTCTTTTTTTTTTTTGGCTGAGTTGGGTCTTGGTTGCTGCACGTGGGCTTTCTCTGGTTGCGGTGAGCGGCAGCTACTCTTCGTTGCGGTGTGCGGCCCTTTCATTGCAGTGGCTTCTCTTGTTGCAGAGCACGGCCTCTAGGCGCGTGGGCTTCAGTAGCTGTGACTTGCGGGCTCTAGAGGGCAGGCTCAGTAGTTGTGGCACACGGGCTTTTTGCTCCGCGGCATGTGGAATCTTCCCAGACAAGGGCTCGAACCCGTGTCCCCTGCATGGGCAGACGAATTCTTAACCACTGCGTCACCAGGGAAGTCCCTGGTTAGCAACTGTTCACGGAGGTAATACTATATGACCTCCCACTATATTATGAGTTTTAGGCTTTAGTTTTTCTTTTTACAGTAGGTGGTTTGACAGGAATCATCTTAGCCAACTCATCCCCAGACATTGTCCTGCAGGATACATACTATGTAGTAGCACACTTCCATGACCTAATGTCCATGGGAGCAGTCTTCACTATTATAGGAGGCTTCCTACACTGATTCCCACTATTCTCAGGTTATACAGTTAACTCGGCATGAGCAAAAATTCACTTCACAAGTATATTTGTAGTAGTAAATATGACTTCCTGCAGCACTTTCGTGGCCTCTCAGGGATGTCACTACGTTAGTCTGAGTACTCTGAGGCACACACAACATGAAATATTTTGTCTTTAGGCTCATTCATCTCAGTAGCAGCAGTAATGCTAATAATCTTCATACTTTGAAAAGCATTTGTGTCTAAACAAGAAGTCTTAGCAGTGGAAATTGCTACTCCTAACCTAGAATGGTTCCACGGATGTCCTCCACCATATCCTATGTTTCAAGATCCTACCTAAGTAAATGAAAAATAAGGAAGGACTCAAGTCCTTTTCAACCAGTTTCAAGCCAACACCATAACAATTATGTCTTCCTCAATAAATGAGATAAAAGTAAAAAGTGATGGAGCTTTGTCAAAGTTAAATGATAGGCTAAAATCCTGTATATCACTAAGGCCTATCAATTTCATCTAGGCTCTCAAGATACAACATCACCAATTATGGAAGAACTTTTACATTTTCTTCATCACACATTAATAGTGATTTTTAAAATAAGTTCTCTAGTCCTCTATATCATTTCACTAATATTGACATCTAAACTCATATGCATACAATAGATGCACAGGTAGAGAAAATGTGAACAATTTACTAGCCATTATTGTAATCTTAATTGCCCTATCATCATTGTGAATCCTTTACATGATACATGAAATCAATAACTCTTCCCAAACCATAAAAAACTATGGGTCAGTAATGATACTGAAGCTACAAATACACAGATTACGAAGATTTAAATGTTGACTCCTCTGTAATCCCCACATCAGAGCTAAAACCAGGAGAATAATGACTAATAGAAGTCAACAACCGAGTCGTTAGGGATAGTCATTGAATATTAGTTTCATCTGAAATTGTTGTACACTCCGGAGTTGTTCCTTCTCAGGCCTAAAAGGAGCTGCTATCCCAGGACGCCTAACTTAATGAATCCTAATAGCAACAGCACCAGGCCTATGTTGTGGACAAGAGAGCTCGTTTTCCTGAGTTCAAAGACAGGACAGAGGGATATGGCTGAGATATGGGGTGAATCTGCAGCCTATGGGGATGCACTCTCCAAGCTCCAGTATAGGAATGGGGCCTCTAGGGTCCCAGGCCACCCACCACGCCCTCTCGAGCAGGATCTGGGCAACATCCCCTGTCAGTGATGAGGCAGCCCTAGCACTTGTCACGCCCCGATGTCGTGTCCTATGTGGGCCCCATGCTCTTGGGACCACACCCCACACTCTGCAGGTCCATGCTACAGGGTCCTTCATGCCTCAGGAGTAGAGACCACACAGCAAGCAGTTCCCTCCGCAACCAGCAGGAGGAGGGGAGGAGAGCAGGGGCACCAGGGGACTCTCACTCAGACAACAACACCCCAGCGGTGCCAGCGGGGACAGTGATGATGCAGATGAGGCGCAGACCAAGAGATGGGACCAGAGGACCCAAAAGGCAGCTGGTCAGGTCCTGGCTCACCTGCACCCCGGACACCTTTGTCCCGCATACACCCCCTTCCTCATACACCCTCTCCTTAAATGCAGATTCTTCAGATGCGAACAGGCAGAGCTTCAGACTGAAAGTCAGCTCTTCCAAAATGACCCGTCAGCAAACACTGCAGGATTCCACTCCAGTGGGTGCCCTGCAGTCGACAACTCAGGGACTGAAGTGGATATCGGTGCCAGGGGCAGTGGGAGGGAATGGGGAATGAGACTTTGATGGTTGTGGAATTTTGGGTTTGCAAGAGGAAAAGTTCTAGGGATGGTGGTGATGGCTCCACGAGAAAGTGAATCTATCTGATGCCTCAGAAACGTGCACTTAAAATGGTGATGATGGTAAAGGGTATGTGACGTGTGTTTTATTTCACTTAAAATAAATTCTTAAAATAATGTCTTGTTAATTGAGATTCCATTTCGACTCCCCTTCATCACAAATGTCGGAGGCCCAGACACAGTCCCCTACCTTAGGGGCCATCACGGTACCCTCACAGAGCACGTGGGAGACCATTCTTACGGGGGGCTAGTCTGTGCTCACCTGACCTCTGTCCAGGGGGACCCAGGCAGTGGTGACCCCCAGAGATTAGACATATGATATGCTATAGTATTAATACGATACCACCAAGTGTTGTCACTCACCGGAACACAGAGCAGCAACCCACTCAAACATGCCTGACCTCATATGATTGTGACAAGATGAAGAGAAGAAAAGGAACCACAGGTTAATCAGGACAACACCCTTAATGCAGAGGTTGGAAATCTCAAAGGGGACAGGACACACTGCAGGCAAAGAGCGCATATGCGGTCTCCCCATACATGTGATCCTGACCCATGCAGGTATGGTGAGACCCACACAGTCCCCGCACCCTATACCTGGGGCCACACATCCACACTCACCAGGGTGACCCACCTCCCCAGACCCCTCCACCTGGGTCACATGTCCACAGTCCCAGGGTGACCTCACCTCCCCAGACCCTGCACCTGGTGTCACACGTCCCCTTGGTCAGGACACCATGGCTCTGCAGGGGGCTCCCCCAATGTGGAAACAAGCTGGGTCCCTGGGACCTCCTGGGATGGGAAAAAGTGTCAGGTGGGTCTCCTTTCCCCACACTTGTCCCAGAGGAGTCCTGCTCTTCTCACTTTGGTTCTGTGTGATTTTAACTGTTTTTACAGCTTTCATACTAGAGTTGAACACACGACCCTGGTGCTGGCATGCTCAGTCCTTTCTCGTCTCACTTACATGTTGAGAAAACTCACAGGACAGCAGGGCTGAAAGCCGAGGGGCAGCTCTGGACTCTGCTGAGTAGGGACGGTAGACTGGAGGGAGAGCTCAGCAGCAGCCTCAGCTGTCACCCATCGGCCTTTTGCCCGATCTGCGTGCCCTGCAATCAATTCAGCAGCTAAACCTGCTTCCCTATTCACCATGCACGTGCTGGTAAATTGGAATTATTGCCAGGTAGTCCTCCTGAGGATTCTCCATGAGCCCCAAGGAAGGTGAACCTTGCAGGGATTAAGACTAAGGCCCCGACCATAGCACTGACCCTTGGGAGGACCAGGTCACCACACTCAGAAGAGAGGCTGTTACGTAGACAAGCCCACCTCAGCTCCAGACCCCAGACATCTAAGCACTGACATTCAGATGCAGGCACGGAGCTTCCCAGTACTGAGGCCAGGCCGGGTCTCTACCCAGGTCCCCATAGTCCTAGCGTACACAGAACATGGTCAGGTCTAAATCTTCTTATTGTAGACAACACATGGTCAGCTCTAAACATAATCAGTAGACAGGACATGCAGAGGTCTAAATCTACCATGTAGACACAACTTGATCATGTTTCAACTAGCTTAGGGCTGATCTCATAGGAGGTACAGATCACACACATGGGTCTCTCATCATTGGACACCCACATCAGGAAACTGAACAAAATCTTTGTCATTAAACATTTCAACAGGCAAAACATAAATGTTCCCAATTTCTCTGGCCACCTGATGGTCAGGATCCACGGGCGAGCCACGAACTTCTTAGAGTGCAGCCCAGTCTGCTGCCAGGACAGACAAGAAGTGGCCTGATTCCAGCCTCCCAGGCTTCCAGAAGGAGGCGGCCACACTGGAAGCCCAGGCAGGAGAGTCCTGCATGGTCCGGGCCGGGAGATCCGGTCTGTCCATTCGGCTGGCCGATTCCGGGCGGGGCGCTCAGGGCCGCTGAGAGCCCTGCACTCAGCTCCTGCTTCCCTGCAGCGTGTGCGTGTGCGTGTGCGTGTGCGTGTGTGTGTGTGTGTAGAGGGGGCGGTGGCTGACGGCTCCCATGGTTCCCATCCCGGGCACCGCGCTGTCTTCGAGGGGAGGCACGGGGAGAGGTAGGGGCACAGAAGCCGTTGGAGAGGAGAACCCACCGCGGAACTCCTTGCACACTGGCTCGCCCCACCCGGAGACCCGCCTGCCCATCGTGGGCCGCATGTCGCCCCCCAGTCCCCCACCCCCGAGGGCAGGGTGCCTGCTCTTTCAACAGCACAGGGTCTCACATGAAGGAGACCCAGTGGGGACTGTCACCCCCCGACTCCTGATGCTGTGTTTGGGGAGAATCAACCCTCTTGACTGGGCGATGGGACCCTGTGAGGAAAGAGGTGGCGGCCCCATCCAAGTCGGGGCCTGGCTGAGATATGAGGAAACAGGAGCCAAGGGCAGGGCCTGGAGGCCAGGCCAACAGGAGGGGCACCCCCAGCCTTGGCCGGGCTCTCCAACGGTGACATTGTTGCTTTAGGGGACCTGGGACAGGTGACTGAATGTAATGGGAGTCTAAACTGGACCCTGAATGGGGCTTAAAGAAGGTGTGAAGGATGTTACTGAGACAGTGACAGTCATTGGAAGACAAACTCTGTGTCAGGATATCCTGCTCCATCCATTTAAATCCCTGAGATCTGTGACCTTTACGTGGCTACGCAGGATTGTTAGAGCAGCTGCGTGCGGATATATCTGGGGCACAATTCAGTCTGCAGCCAACTTGCAAGTGGTTCCAGCAAACACACAGGTGTGCAAACAGGCAGGCACAGCACACACACAAACATATGCACGTGCACAGCACAAATATATTCACACACTAGCATGTGAACACACATGTACCCATATCCCCATGCACACACTAATGTGTGCAAGTGCACATACCTATGCACATGCACAGCATATGTATGCAAACAGGCACACGCACACGCATAGCACACACACAGGGAATAAAGTGAATCCGTAAAGCATTAATTCCTGAACACAAGTGAAGCTGACATGTATTTTTCCCTTTTCTTAGCCTTGATGTTTTCCACAACAAAAAGTTTAAGAAAAAAGTTAATGGCAAATGACTTTTGATTCATAGGACTTTCTGATTTTATTGCACAAATATTATGACAGTAGAAATGAATGTAGATATTACATGTGTCCACTAATGGATGAATGGAGAAGAAAAACACGGTCCATCAATACAAGGGAATGCTATTCAGCCTAAAAAGGAAGTCAGTTCTGACACAGGATGCAGCAGGGATGAACCTTGAGGGCATTATGCTCAGTGATGTAAGCTAGACACAAAAAAACAAACAGTGCTTGATCCACTCATACAAGGCCCCTAGAGCAGTCGGAAATATAGAGACATAAAGTAGGATGTTGAGGGCCAGAGGCTGAGGGAGGGACCATGGGGAGTGAGTGTTTAATGGGGACTGTTTCAATTTTGCAAGATGAAAAAGTTCTGGAGGATGATGGTGGTCAGGTGTGCACAACAGTGTGAATTACTTCCTGACCCTGAAATGTGCACTTAAAAATGGTTAAGATAGTACATTTTATGTTATGTGTACCAGACCACAATTTTTAAAACTTTTTACAAAACAACAGGAAATAGTCCATGAATACCACAAGATGCACAACTTCACTAACAACAGAGGGATTAAAGCCATAAGAAAAATACTGTGCATACACCTACCAGAATGGCAGACATGAAAGACATAGTATCAAATATCAGCAGGATGTGGAGCAATGGAAAGCCTGGTACGCAACGGGGGGATGCAACCACTTCTGAAACAATCGGGCCTCAGATAGCGAAGTCCGTGAACAGAGACCCACAGTGCTCCTCCCAGTTGAACACAAACCCACCAGCCCTGCACCAGGACACACGGACATGGACTTGCAGCCACAGGAGCCAAACCTGAAAGAACCTGAAGGCCATCACAGACGGATGCAGAAATGAACCATGCACGCTCCTATGAAGGAATATTCCACAGCAATGGAGTACATTTTGTTTAAAGGTAGTAAAAGTATAAAAATTATTTTTTAAAAAAAACTATATTTACAAGATGAAAGAATCTATAATTCTGGCACCTAGGGATTGTCGAATGCTCCTAAGAATAGATTGCTGTGGAAATGTTTATTATAGGGAAATTGACATATTCTCTAGGAAGGACGGGGTGAATGGCCCTGCTACATTTTCTACATTGAAGGCATGTACACGTTTTGATTCTACTTCTGTTAAATCAAGTGGGGCTTCACTGGATTTCTGCTACTGCGGAGATAATCAAATTCTGGGTAGGGGTCAGGAGAAAATTAGTCATAGGTGTTCTTGTGTAATAATTACTGTTGAAAGTGTAAATGATCCATTTACCAGTAAGACTGAGAATAGAATAACTGCTACATTACTTCATATGAGATGATCGTCTGTGCTATTGTTCCTAGAGCTCCAGTGAGTGAGTATTTTGAATGTGAAGTTCATCCAGATCTGAGGATGGAATAAATGGCTAGGTGTGATATGGCTAATAGAAATAATATGCCTACATTTATACTAATTAGTGGATAAGATATGGGAAGAGGAATTCATGTTGTGAGAGCCAGGGTTAAGGCTAGCATTGGGGCAATAATATATAAATTGATGATGTTGATGGACATAGTGGTTCTTTAATAAGTAGTTTGAATGCCTCAGCAATGGGTTGTAATCATCCATGGGGGCTGATGATTTTTGGCCCTTTCTGGATTTGTATATAGCCTAGGATTTTCCATTTAGTTAATATGAGGAATGCTATGGTGAATTAAATTGGGTAATTTGTGAAAGAATGTTGATTATAAACATATTCTTAGGAAGAGGACTTGAACCAGTGCAGAAAAAGTTTCAGTTTTACATAATTACCGGGCTCTGCCAGCGTAACGAACCCTGTTCTACAGTAGGGTATGTATAAATTAATTGAATGTAGATTATATCATCATTTAGTTTGAAGACATTTTGTAAAGTAAGCCGTATTGCTCTTGTCCTTTCTTACTGGAAGAATTCTGCAATAGACAGAAACCAACCAGGATGACTCCAGTCTGAACTCAGATCATGTGAGACTTTCATCGTTGAACAAACAGACAATTAATAGCAGTTATACCGTTGAAATGTCGTGATCCAGCATCAAGGTCATAAACCATATTGCCCATATGAACTCCAGAATACAATTACACTGTTATCCCTAGTAAAACTTGTTCCATTGACCAGTGTTTTAGTAGAACAGGTGATAAAGCATTTTGACTAGCTGGCCTAAATTTTAATCACTCAGAAGTGGTTTTATTCTCCAAAAAATAAATGGCGCACAGGCTCAAGACACACCGGCTTCAGTAGTTGTGGCGTGCAGACTCAGTAGTTGGGGCCCACTGGCTTTGTTGTTCCGTGGCACGTGAGATCTTCCCGGACCGGGGATCGAACCGGGTCCCCTGCATTGGCAGGCGAATTCTTAATCACTGCATCACCAGGGAAGTCCCAGATTCGCAGTCTCCCTTTTAATATACCTTAAGCCCAAAGAATCCATGGAAAATTGTTACAGAAAATAAGACAATAAAATATTGTAAGGACTATAACAGAAGCATATAGTACACAGTTCATATAGACGCATCCCAAGCAGTTACAAAGTATATTAAAAGGGAGGCTGCAATTTTAAAAGAATAAGAAAAATTATACCCACAAACTCCCAATCTTTCCTGAAACGTTGCAATCTGAAACCCTATTGTAGGAAGCAGAAGATTCCAGGAGACATTCTACAAATGAAGGACTCCAAACCCTGTGGTTGGATAAGGAATTCTGGAAGGAAGGTATCCTCACCCAAGGAGAGCAGGTTCCTATATTTGTCTAACATCACATCCCTGTACAATTCCCATTGATCTTGCTCCAGGCATTCTCACTCCTCTTGACAGAAATCTATGGCCACATCCTGGAATGTCAGAAGTCCCTGAAATTAAACATACACATGCCATGTGGCCACGGGAAGAGTTCATAATATGACCCAAGAAGAAAACAGCAAGTTAAGAGAAGGTTTTAATTTAGAAGAGTGTCTTCAATTATCCACTAATACATATATATATATATATATATATATATATATATATATAATTTTATTTTTTTACAAAGTAACTTTCTCTACCTTATGTCTAACTACAAGAAAAGAGTATGGCATGTGATCCACAAAACCAGTATAGAGACTATACTTGTCTGGAAAAGAAATGATAAAATGATGGTTTCAACACAGGCATATGCATTTTTGAGTGTTTTATTTATATCAAACTGGATAAAATGGGTGTATTTCTCATAGAGAAAAGACCTGTCGAGGTAGAAATGTACCTTTCAACTATTCATGGGTACACGAGTACACTGGGGAGATTTTAAAAGTGCAGATTGTGATTCAGTAGGTCCGGTGGGCCTGAGTTCTATTTTTTTAACAAGCTCATTTTTAACTAGTGATGCCACAGTCTCTGATTCATTAACCACAACTGTGAATATCAGAGACATAATTAGAAAGGTAAAAATTCATATTTAATTTTGAACTTAAAGTGTTTTATGGATTTTACACCTTTAATATTAAGAATAGTGAGCACAGCAGCAACAATCATTTGTGAATATTTACTATAGACTGTGTATCTTTCTAATTTTTTTGTGTAGGATTCCAGGAAAAAGGCCTGGGCTGCGGCCACAATGGGCATGGCCCCCAGGCCGGGCCGCCCCTCCAGGACCCCCGACGGGGCCCTGCGCTCCTGGCGGCTCCCTCCCCCGCCGCCCCGCTCCCTCCCGGAAGGCCTCGGGGCAGAGCGCTCCCACCCACTGCGCGCTGAACAGAGCCCGCGTTTCCTCAGAGCTGGAACTCCCGGCTCAGGCGGGGTCTCTTCCCTCCGCCTACACGGAACTGCCCCGGAGCCCGAGGGGAGGGCGACCTCACTGAGGCTGCCGGCTCTGGAGGTGCGCCGGCGGCCGAAGCCATGACAGTCGCGGGGACGGCGGGCCGGGTAAGTGGGCGCCGACCCTCCGCCTGGTCCGGTGCCCGGGCGGCAGCACAAGACCAGCTTCTGAGGGGCAGGGGTTCGCTGCCACCCGCCGCTGCTGTGCAGAAAGAGCGGCCTCCAGCGTCTGGTCCCCGGGAACTTCGGTCCGTCCTCTCGCCCCTGCCCTCGACCTGGCTCGCGAGGCCTGCTGGGTGTGGGGAGGGGGTCGGCCTGAGCGTCCTGAGGGGAAACGGGGCAAGGGAGGCGCAGGGTCCGGCTGCAGCATCAGCGCCCCTCCTCCCGACTGCGGGGAAAGCGGCTGAAAACTCCTCCCGAGGCGCGCAGGCCCCTTATTCAGCCGAGTCCCTCTGCGGTCCTTCCTCCCTGAGCTAAAGTACCAGGGGGAGGGGACAGGGCAGGGGACTGGCGCAGGTAATGGGGACCATCAAAAGGTGATTGTTAACTAAGGAAAACCAGCTCTCCCAAGGTGAGGAATGTGGCGCTTTTCTTTGCCAGGTCTCACTGAAATCCTTCCTTTGATATGCACCTCAGCTCTCTGGGGCCTGCATTCTGTATTTGCATATCCTGAGTGCCTCAGGGCCCGCCGGCTCACATTGGAGGGCTGCAAGTGCTGAAGACTGTGACATCCTTTGTTTACTGATAGGGCAAGAAATATTCCATTTCTCACAGGCTTGAGGGGCAGACAGTGGAAAAAAGTCAGAGAATCTCACTCGGCCTGTACTTTGGTTTACATATAGATAATATTTATACTTAACTGTGCTAATAGAGGTTCTCAAGTCCAATCAACTTGTACTACTGCCCTCTATGTATCAATTTCATCAATATCATAAGCTAAATGCCTATAGAATTGACTTAATCCATTTAAATAGGGTAATGATTTTTAAAGGAAACATAATAGAAATATAACAACAAAACCTTTACCACTAAAGGCTGGGTCTGGAACACCCTAAATAAATGTTCCATTGTTAAAATATTGAAAGATGTAGTCAATAGAAATATCAACAAAAATGCCAAATAATAAGGGTAGCAGAATGTTGAAATGTTCTATCTTTATCATTAAAGTGGCAGAAAATCATTTATTAGTAGGCACTGGGGGCAGAAGATGCCTGATTTTATATCTGTGTCATATTTGTGCAGTTGTTTCAACAAGTAACTTAAAGACAAAATGGAAAGACAAGGAGGTTTGTGCCTGAGATCATGTTGATGTGAAACCAGGGATGGCCACCTTGTGCCAGGTGAGTTAAGTTTACCTGGCAGGTAGACGGCAGAGCTCCTGGGAAGCAAGGGTTGGAATTTTTCTGCTGGGTGCCCCTTAGGTTCTGTGACTTGACTGACTGTGAGTCATGTTTCGGGAAAGACCTGATCACAGGAAAAGGGTGGGAATAGCGTGATTTGGGGAGCAGCTAACAACATTCATCACAGCTCACGGCCTGAATGAATTTTAAAGAAACAGGAAAACAAATGCTTCTTATGGAATCAGAGAATGTGAGGGCTGGACAATCCCAGAAAATGAGGAACACCCATCCCATTTTCCAGATGACAAAACAGAGGTCCAGCAAGGTGAAATTCCTCACCCAAGTTGCACCCGTCTCTCCTCCCCACTACGTGGTTCATGAAAGCAGGAGTCTTTCTGTCTTGATCACTGCTGAACCCCAAAAAGGGCCAGGCATCTAGCAGCTGCTCCAAAAATTTGGGCTGACTGTAGGAACAATGCTATTTCTTTCTTTCTCACTCTTATTCAGGATTGTGCCAAGAACTCCCCAGGTTGCAATGTAATTCGATAAATGTAAATATTAATTGAGTTTTGTTGTGATGAGGACTTAGGCTTTCAAGGTAACAGACTTGGTTCAGATCTTGGTTCTGCCACTCCATAGCTGTTTGGCTTTGGGAAAATTACTAAACCTCTCTGAGATTATTTCCTCCTTTGTAAAGTGGGGATAAATCTATCTGAGCCAGCAGAGCACCTGAATGAGAGATGTGCACTAAATATTGGTCTTTCTCACTCTCCTACGCCATCTCTCTGTTCTTCCCAGAGAAGCTGTACAGAAGGATATAGTACTTTTGTTTAAAATAGTTAACTAATTAATTAATTAATTTGTTTTTGGCTGCGTTGGGTCTTCGTTGCTATGCGCAGGCTTTCTCTAGTTGCGGCAAGCGGGGGCAACTCTTTGTTGCGGGGCGCGGGCTTCTCATTGCGGTGGCTTCTCTTGCTAGCCTTAACCCCAATGCTAGCCTTAACCCTGGCTCTCACAACATGAATTCCTCTTCCCATATCTTATCCACTAATTAATATAAATGTAGGCATATTATTTCTATTAGCCATATCACACCTAGCCATTTACTCCATCCTCAGATCTGGATGAACTTCACATTCAAAATACTCACTCACTGGAGCTCTAGGAACAATAGCACAGACAATCATCTCATATGAAGTAATGTAGCAGTTATTCTATTCTCAGTCTTACTGATAAATGGATCATTTACACTTTCAACAGTAATTATTACACAAGAACACCTATGACTAATTTTCTCCTGACCCCTACCCAGAATGTGATTATCTCCACAGTAGCAGAAATCCAATGAAGCCCCACTTGATTTAACGGAAGTAGCATCAAAACCTGTATATCTCTTCAATATAGAAAATGTAGCAGGCCCATTCCCCCCGTCCCTCCTAGAGAATATGTCAATTTCCCTATAATAAACATTTCCACAGCAAACTATTTTTAGGAGCATTCGACAATCCCTAGGTGCCAGAATTATATACAGCCCAAGTCATCATTAAAACACATCTAACAATCTCCTTTCTATGAATTTGAGCCTCCTACCTACAATTTTGATATAATCAACGCATACATCTCTTATGAAAAGTTTTTTTACGACTAACATTAACCCTATGTATATGAGAGTTTTCACTACTTGTCATCATACCAGGCAACCCACCACAAATTTAAGAAATATGTCTGACAAAAGAGTTACTTTGATAGAGTAAATCATAGAGGTTTCAATGCTCTTATTCCTGGAATTGAATTCTTCCTAATAATTTTACATTCTCCATGCTACCTACCACATTACACCACATGCTATATAGTAAAGTTCTCTAAGTAAGCTTCAGGCCCATACCCCCAAAATATTTTTGTATATCCTTCCTGTGCTAATAAACTCTCATTGTTTTTACCATCATTCTAGTGACCATTTTCTCAGGAAATATAATTGTATAACAAGCTCACACTGGTTAGTGGTATCCCCATTCTAATAAAAAACATGACCCCATAAGCTACAGAAGCATCCAACAAATATTTCCTAAAACAGTCCACCACATCAATACTACTTATAATGGCTATTATCATTAATCTAATATACTCTGGTCAAAGAGCACAATGAATAACAAGAATCTTTAATCCAGCAGCATCCACCCTCATGACATTCGCCCTTGTCACAAAAGTAGGACTTTCCCCATTTCACTTCTGAGTGCCTGAAGTCACACGAGGCATCCCATGAACAGCGGACCTGATGCTATCAACATGACAGAATTGCACCCCTATCAGTTTTATACCACATGTCACCATCCATCAACCTAAATATACTATTAATCATAGTGATATTATAAATCATAGCTGGAGGCTGAGGCAGACTTCGCCATACTCACCTGGAAAATATTACACCCTCCTCATCAATTGCCCATACAGGATGAATAACAGCTATTATAATGTATATTCAGATTATAACAATCCTAAACATACTAATTTATATCATAACAACACTATCTTCTTCTTATTTATGCCCAGATCATGTACTACAAGAGTATCATTATCACACACATGAGATAAAACACCTCCCATCACAATCATTTTCCTCACCATTATAGTATCATTAGGACATCGCCCATCACTATCAGGGTTTCTACCCAAATGAATAATTATCCAACAGATAACAAAAACGACAACATCATTCTACCAACACTAATAGCCATCATAGCAGTCCTCAGCATATATTTCTACTTGTAGCTAACATACTCCACATCACTAACTATATTCCCTTCATTAAACAACACAAACACAAAACAATTTGAACATAGAAAGAAATAACCTTCCTCTCATTACCAATCATAACACCCACACGATTACTACACACAACACCCATTCTATCGGTGCTGGACTAGGAATTTAGGTTAGTTCAGACCAAGAGCTTTCAAAACCCTAAACAAGTGAAATTTACTTAATTCCTAAAAATAAGGATTGCAAGACTTTATTCTACATCAATTGAATGTAAAGCAAACACTGTATTGAAGCCAAATCTTTACGAGATTGATGAGTTTAACCCCAGGAAACTTTAGTTAACAGGCAAATCCTCTAGTCAACTGGCTTCAGTCTACTTCTCCTTCATTTGAGAAAGAAAAAAAGAAAAAAAAAAGCAGGAAAATCACTGGCAGAATTGGAGCTGCTTCTCTGAAGTTACAATTCAATTTGTTGATTCACCACAGGGTTTGCCAGAAAGAGGGCTCAGTCTCTGTCTTTAGATTTACAGTCTAATGCTAACTCAGTCATTTTACCTCTGTTCATACACTGCTGATTATTTTCAACAAATCACAAAGATATCGGCATTTTATATTTACTATTTGGTGCTTGAGCTGGAGTAGCAGGCAGCACCTTAATTACATTAATCCAGGCTGAGCTATGCTGACCTGGACCGCTACTTGGAGATGCCCAAATCTGTAAAGTAGTCATAAGAGTCGCTGCACTTGTAATAATTTTCTTTATCGCTGTACCCGTTATGATTGCAGGCTGTGAAAACTGACTTGGGCCACTAATAACTCGGACACCTGAAGTAGCATTTCCCCCAATAAATCATATAAACTTTTGACTACTTCCCCCATCATTCTTACTCCTACTCATATCAGCAATAGTAGAAGCTGGTTCTGGTACCAGTGGAACCGTGTGTTCAGCTCTAGCCTGCAATCTGGCCCATGCAGGAGCCTCTGTCAACCTAACTGTTTTCTCCTTACATTTAGCAGGTGTCTCCTCAATTCTTGGTATTATTACTTTTATTACTATAGTCTTTAATACAAAACCAGCAGTCATATCCCAATACCAAACACCATTATTTGTTTAATCTTCCCCAACTATAGCCATATTACTATAATTACCAATCTCAGTCCAAGCAGCCAGAATTGCCATGCTGTTAAGAGATAGAAATCTAAACACTACTTTCTTTGACCCTGCAGGAGGAGACCGAATCCTATACCAACACCTCTTTTGATACTTTGCTCACCCTGAAGTCTGTATTCATGGCCTAACAGGGTTTGTTATAAACTCACATATCATTACATACTATTTAGGACAAAAATTGCCTTTCAGCTATCTGGGAATAGTATGAGTCATGCCCACTGGTTTTTTAGGAGTTCTCTTGTGGGCCCATCATACGTTTACCTTAGGGATAGCTGTGGACTCAGGAGCATACTTTGCATCAGCTACCGTAATTACTTCTATCCCTACAGGAGTAAAAGTATCTAGCTGATTAGCAACTCTTTATTAATTTTTCTTTTTCTTTTCTTTTTTTTTTTTTGGCTGAGTTGGGTCTTGGTTGCTGCACGTGGGCTTTCTCTGGTTGCGGTGAGCGGCAGCTACTCTTCGTTGCGGTGTGCGGCCCTTTCATTGCAGTGGCTTCTCTTGTTGCAGAGCACGGCCTCTAGGCGCGTGGGCTTCAGTAGCTGTGACTTGCGGGCTCTAGAGGGCAGGCTCAGTAGCTGTGGCACACGGGCTTTTTGCTCCGCGGCATGTGGAATCTTCCCAGACAAGGGCTCGAACCCGTGTCCCCTGCATGGGCAGACGAATTCTTAACCACTGCGTCACCAGGGAAGTCCCTGGTTAGCAACTGTTCACGGAGGTAATACTATATGACCTCCCACTATATTATGAGTTTTAGGCTTTAGTTTTTCTTTTTACAGTAGGTGGTTTGACAGGAATCATCTTAGCCAACTCATCCCCAGACATTGTCCTGCAGGATACATACTATGTAGTAGCACACTTCCATGACCTAATGTCCATGGGCGCAGTCTTCACTATTATAGGAGGCTTCCTACACTGATTCCCACTATTCTCAGGTTATACAGTTAACTCGGCATGAGCAAAAATTCACTTCACAAGTATATTTGTAGTAGTAAATATGACTTCCTGCAGCACTTTCGTGGCCTCTCAGGGATGTCACTACGTTAGTCTGAGTACTCTGAGGCACACACAACATGAAATATTTTGTCTTTAGGCTCATTCATCTCAGTAGCAGCAGTAATGCTAATAATCTTCATACTTTGAAAAGCATTTGTGTCTAAACAAGAAGTCTTAGCAGTGGAAATTGCTACTCCTAACCTAGAATGGTTCCACGGATGTCCTCCACCATATCCTATGTTTCAAGATCCTACCTAAGTAAATGAAAAATAAGGAAGGACTCAAGTCCTTTTCAACCAGTTTCAAGCCAACACCATAACAATTATGTCTTCCTCAATAAATGAGATAAAAGTAAAAAGTGATGGAGCTTTGTCAAAGTTAAATGATAGGCTAAAATCCTGTATATCACTAAGGCCTATCAATTTCATCTAGGCTCTCAAGATACAACATCACCAATTATGGAAGAACTTTTACATTTTCTTCATCACACATTAATAGTGATTTTTAAAATAAGTTCTCTAGTCCTCTATATCATTTCACTAATATTGACATCTAAACTCATATGCATACAATAGATGCACAGGTAGAGAAAATGTGAACAATTTACTAGCCATTATTGTAATCTTAATTGCCCTATCATCATTGTGAATCCTTTACATGATACATGAAATCAATAACTCTTCCCAAACCATAAAAAACTATGGGTCAGTAATGATACTGAAGCTACAAATACACAGATTACGAAGATTTAAATGTTGACTCCTCTGTAATCCCCACATCAGAGCTAAAACCAGGAGAATAATGACTAATAGAAGTCAACAACCGAGTCGTTAGGGATAGTCATTGAATATTAGTTTCATCTGAAATTGTTGTACACTCCGGAGTTGTTCCTTCTCAGGCCTAAAAGGAGCTGCTATCCCAGGACGCCTAACTTAATGAATCCTAATAGCAACAGCACCAGGCCTATGTTGTGGACAAGAGAGCTCGTTTTCCTGAGTTCAAAGACAGGACAGAGGGATATGGCTGAGATATGGGGTGAATCTGCAGCCTATGGGGATGCACTCTCCAAGCTCCAGTATAGGAATGGGGCCTCTAGGGTCCCAGGCCACCCACCACGCCCTCTCGAGCAGGATCTGGGCAACATCCCCTGTCAGTGATGAGGCAGCCCTAGCACTTGTCACGCCCCGATGTCGTGTCCTATGTGGGCCCCATGCTCTTGGGACCACACCCCACACTCTGCAGGTCCATGCTACAGGGTCCTTCATGCCTCAGGAGTAGAGACCACACAGCAAGCAGTTCCCTCCGCAACCAGCAGGAGGAGGGGAGGAGAGCAGGGGCACCAGGGGACTCTCACTCAGACAACAACACCCCAGCGGTGCCAGCGGGGACAGTGATGATGCAGATGAGGCGCAGACCAAGAGATGGGACCAGAGGACCCAAAAGGCAGCTGGTCAGGTCCTGGCTCACCTGCACCCCGGACACCTTTGTCCCGCATACACCCCCTTCCTCATACACCCTCTCCTTAAATGCAGATTCTTCAGATGCGAACAGGCAGAGCTTCAGACTGAAAGTCAGCTCTTCCAAAATGACCCGTCAGCAAACACTGCAGGATTCCACTCCAGTGGGTGCCCTGCAGTCGACAACTCAGGGACTGAAGTGGATATCGGTGCCAGGGGCAGTGGGAGGGAATGGGGAATGAGACTTTGATGGTTGTGGAATTTTGGGTTTGCAAGAGGAAAAGTTCTAGGGATGGTGGTGATGGCTCCACGAGAAAGTGAATCTATCTGATGCCTCAGAAACGTGCACTTAAAATGGTGATGATGGTAAAGGGTATGTGACGTGTGTTTTATTTCACTTAAAATAAATTCTTAAAATAATGTCTTGTTAATTGAGATTCCATTTCGACTCCCCTTCATCACAAATGTCGGAGGCCCAGACACAGTCCCCTACCTTAGGGGCCATCACGGTACCCTCACAGAGCACGTGGGAGACCATTCTTACGGGGGGCTAGTCTGTGCTCACCTGACCTCTGTCCAGGGGGACCCAGGCAGTGGTGACCCCCAGAGATTAGACATATGATATGCTATAGTATTAATACGATACCACCAAGTGTTGTCACTCACCGGAACACAGAGCAGCAACCCACTCAAACATGCCTGACCTCATATGATTGTGACAAGATGAAGAGAAGAAAAGGAACCACAGGTTAATCAGGACAACACCCTTAATGCAGAGGTTGGAAATCTCAAAGGGGACAGGACACACTGCAGGCAAAGAGCGCATATGCGGTCTCCCCATACATGTGATCCTGACCCATGCAGGTATGGTGAGACCCACACAGTCCCCGCACCCTATACCTGGGGCCACACATCCACACTCACCAGGGTGACCCACCTCCCCAGACCCCTCCACCTGGGTCACATGTCCACAGTCCCAGGGTGACCTCACCTCCCCAGACCCTGCACCTGGTGTCACACGTCCCCTTGGTCAGGACACCATGGCTCTGCAGGGGGCTCCCCCAATGTGGAAACAAGCTGGGTCCCTGGGACCTCCTGGGATGGGAAAAAGTGTCAGGTGGGTCTCCTTTCCCCACACTTGTCCCAGAGGAGTCCTGCTCTTCTCACTTTGGTTCTGTGTGATTTTAACTGTTTTTACAGCTTTCATACTAGAGTTGAACACACGACCCTGGTGCTGGCATGCTCAGTCCTTTCTCGTCTCACTTACATGTTGAGAAAACTCACAGGACAGCAGGGCTGAAAGCCGAGGGGCAGCTCTGGACTCTGCTGAGTAGGGACGGTAGACTGGAGGGAGAGCTCAGCAGCAGCCTCAGCTGTCACCCATCGGCCTTTTGCCCGATCTGCGTGCCCTGCAATCAATTCAGCAGCTAAACCTGCTTCCCTATTCACCATGCACGTGCTGGTAAATTGGAATTATTGCCAGGTAGTCCTCCTGAGGATTCTCCATGAGCCCCAAGGAAGGTGAACCTTGCAGGGATTAAGACTAAGGCCCCGACCATAGCACTGACCCTTGGGAGGACCAGGTCACCACACTCAGAAGAGAGGCTGTTACGTAGACAAGCCCACCTCAGCTCCAGACCCCAGACATCTAAGCACTGACATTCAGATGCAGGCACGGAGCTTCCCAGTACTGAGGCCAGGCCGGGTCTCTACCCAGGTCCCCATAGTCCTAGCGTACACAGAACATGGTCAGGTCTAAATCTTCTTATTGTAGACAACACATGGTCAGCTCTAAACATAATCAGTAGACAGGACATGCAGAGGTCTAAATCTACCATGTAGACACAACTTGATCATGTTTCAACTAGCTTAGGGCTGATCTCATAGGAGGTACAGATCACACACATGGGTCTCTCATCATTGGACACCCACATCAGGAAACTGAACAAAATCTTTGTCATTAAACATTTCAACAGGCAAAACATAAATGTTCCCAATTTCTCTGGCCACCTGATGGTCAGGATCCACGGGCGAGCCACGAACTTCTTAGAGTGCAGCCCAGTCTGCTGCCAGGACAGACAAGAAGTGGCCTGATTCCAGCCTCCCAGGCTTCCAGAAGGAGGCGGCCACACTGGAAGCCCAGGCAGGAGAGTCCTCCATGGTCCGGGCCGGGAGATCCGGTCTGTCCATTCGGCTGGCCGATTCCGGGCGGGGCGCTCAGGGCCGCTGAGAGCCCTGCACTCAGCTCCTGCTTCCCTGCAGCGTGTGCGTGTGCGTGTGCGTGTGCGTGTGTGTGTGTGTGTAGAGGGGGCGGTGGCTGACGGCTCCCATGGTTCCCATCCCGGGCACCGCGCTGTCTTCGAGGGGAGGCACGGGGAGAGGTAGGGGCACAGAAGCCGTTGGAGAGGAGAACCCACCGCGGAACTCCTTGCACACTGGCTCGCCCCACCCGGAGACCCGCCTGCCCATCGTGGGCCGCATGTCGCCCCCCAGTCCCCCACCCCCGAGGGCAGGGTGCCTGCTCTTTCAACAGCACAGGGTCTCACATGAAGGAGACCCAGTGGGGACTGTCACCCCCCGACTCCTGATGCTGTGTTTGGGGAGAATCAACCCTCTTGACTGGGCGATGGGACCCTGTGAGGAAAGAGGTGGCGGCCCCATCCAAGTCGGGGCCTGGCTGAGATATGAGGAAACAGGAGCCAAGGGCAGGGCCTGGAGGCCAGGCCAACAGGAGGGGCACCCCCAGCCTTGGCCGGGCTCTCCAACGGTGACATTGTTGCTTTAGGGGACCTGGGACAGGTGACTGAATGTAATGGGAGTCTAAACTGGACCCTGAATGGGGCTTAAAGAAGGTGTGAAGGATGTTACTGAGACAGTGACAGTCATTGGAAGACAAACTCTGTGTCAGGATATCCTGCTCCATCCATTTAAATCCCTGAGATCTGTGACCTTTACGTGGCTACGCAGGATTGTTAGAGCAGCTGCGTGCGGATATATCTGGGGCACAATTCAGTCTGCAGCCAACTTGCAAGTGGTTCCAGCAAACACACAGGTGTGCAAACAGGCAGGCACAGCACACACACAAACATATGCACGTGCACAGCACAAATATATTCACACACTAGCATGTGAACACACATGTACCCATATCCCCATGCACACACTAATGTGTGCAAGTGCACATACCTATGCACATGCACAGCATATGTATGCAAACAGGCACACGCACACGCATAGCACACACACAGGGAATAAAGTGAATCCGTAAAGCATTAATTCCTGAACACAAGTGAAGCTGACATGTATTTTTCCCTTTTCTTAGCCTTGATGTTTTCCACAACAAAAAGTTTAAGAAAAAAGTTAATGGCAAATGACTTTTGATTCATAGGACTTTCTGATTTTATTGCACAAATATTATGACAGTAGAAATGAATGTAGATATTACATGTGTCCACTAATGGATGAATGGAGAAGAAAAACACGGTCCATCAATACAAGGGAATGCTATTCAGCCTAAAAAGGAAGTCAGTTCTGACACAGGATGCAGCAGGGATGAACCTTGAGGGCATTATGCTCAGTGATGTAAGCTAGACACAAAAAAACAAACAGTGCTTGATCCACTCATACAAGGCCCCTAGAGCAGTCGGAAATATAGAGACATAAAGTAGGATGTTGAGGGCCAGAGGCTGAGGGAGGGACCATGGGGAGTGAGTGTTTAATGGGGACTGTTTCAATTTTGCAAGATGAAAAAGTTCTGGAGGATGATGGTGGTCAGGTGTGCACAACAGTGTGAATTACTTCCTGACCCTGAAATGTGCACTTAAAAATGGTTAAGATAGTACATTTTATGTTATGTGTACCAGACCACAATTTTTAAAACTTTTTACAAAACAACAGGAAATAGTCCATGAATACCACAAGATGCACAACTTCACTAACAACAGAGGGATTAAAGCCATAAGCAAAATACTGTGCATACACCTACCAGAATGGCAGACATGAAAGACATAGTATCAAATATCAGCAGGATGTGGAGCAATGGAAAGCCTGGTACGCAACGGGGGGATGCAACCACTTCTGAAGCAATCGGGCCTCAGATAGCGAAGTCCGTGAACAGAGACCCACAGTGCTCCTCCCAGTTGAACACAAACCCACCAGCCCTGCACCAGGACACACGGACATGGACTTGCAGCCACAGGAGCCAAACCTGAAAGAACCTGAAGGCCATCACAGACGGATGCAGAAATGAACCATGCACGCTCCTATGAAGGAATATTCCACAGCAATGGAGTACATTTTGTTTAAAGGTAGTAAAAGTATAAAAATTATTTTTTAAAAAAAACTATATTTACAAGATGAAAGAATCTATAATTCTGGCACCTAGGGATTGTCGAATGCTCCTAAGAATAGATTGCTGTGGAAATGTTTATTATAGGGAAATTGACATATTCTCTAGGAAGGACGGGGTGAATGGCCCTGCTACATTTTCTACATTGAAGGCATGTACACGTTTTGATTCTACTTCTGTTAAATCAAGTGGGGCTTCACTGGATTTCTGCTACTGCGGAGATAATCAAATTCTGGGTAGGGGTCAGGAGAAAATTAGTCATAGGTGTTCTTGTGTAATAATTACTGTTGAAAGTGTAAATGATCCATTTACCAGTAAGACTGAGAATAGAATAACTGCTACATTACTTCATATGAGATGATCGTCTGTGCTATTGTTCCTAGAGCTCCAGTGAGTGAGTATTTTGAATGTGAAGTTCATCCAGATCTGAGGATGGAATAAATGGCTAGGTGTGATATGGCTAATAGAAATAATATGCCTACATTTATACTAATTAGTGGATAAGATATGGGAAGAGGAATTCATGTTGTGAGAGCCAGGGTTAAGGCTAGCATTGGGGCAATAATATATAAATTGATGATGTTGATGGACATAGTGGTTCTTTAATAAGTAGTTTGAATGCCTCAGCAATGGGTTGTAATCATCCATGGGGGCTGATGATTTTTGGCCCTTTCTGGATTTGTATATAGCCTAGGATTTTCCATTTAGTTAATATGAGGAATGCTATGGTGAATTAAATTGGGTAATTTGTGAAAGAATGTTGATTATAAACATATTCTTAGGAAGAGGACTTGAACCAGTGCAGAAAAAGTTTCAGTTTTACATAATTACCGGGCTCTGCCAGCGTAACGAACCCTGTTCTACAGTAGGGTATGTATAAATTAATTGAATGTAGATTATATCATCATTTAGTTTGAAGACATTTTGTAAAGTAAGCCGTATTGCTCTTGTCCTTTCTTACTGGAAGAATTCTGCAATAGACAGAAACCAACCAGGATGACTCCAGTCTGAACTCAGATCATGTGAGACTTTCATCGTTGAACAAACAGACAATTAATAGCAGTTATACCGTTGAAATGTCGTGATCCAGCATCAAGGTCATAAACCATATTGCCCATATGAACTCCAGAATACAATTACACTGTTATCCCTAGTAAAACTTGTTCCATTGACCAGTGTTTTAGTAGAACAGGTGATAAAGCATTTTGACTAGCTGGCCTAAATTTTAATCACTCAGAAGTGGTTTTATTCTCCAAAAAATAAATGGCGCACAGGCTCAAGACACACCGGCTTCAGTAGTTGTGGCGTGCAGACTCAGTAGTTGGGGCCCACTGGCTTTGTTGTTCCGTGGCACGTGAGATCTTCCCGGACCGGGGATCGAACCGGGTCCCCTGCATTGGCAGGCGAATTCTTAATCACTGCATCACCAGGGAAGTCCCAGATTCGCAGTCTCCCTTTTAATATACCTTAAGCCCAAAGAATCCATGGAAAATTGTTACAGAAAATAAGACAATAAAATATTGTAAGGACTATAACAGAAGCATATAGTACACAGTTCATATAGACGCATCCCAAGCAGTTACAAAGTATATTAAAAGGGAGGCTGCAATTTTAAAAGAATAAGAAAAATTATACCCACAAACTCCCAATCTTTCCTGAAACGTTGCAATCTGAAACCCTATTGTAGGAAGCAGAAGATTCCAGGAGACATTCTACAAATGAAGGACTCCAAACCCTGTGGTTGGATAAGGAATTCTGGAAGGAAGGTATCCTCACCCAAGGAGAGCAGGTTCCTATATTTGTCTAACATCACATCCCTGTACAATTCCCATTGATCTTGCTCCAGGCATTCTCACTCCTCTTGACAGAAATCTATGGCCACATCCTGGAATGTCAGAAGTCCCTGAAATTAAACATACACATGCCATGTGGCCACGGGAAGAGTTCATAATATGACCCAAGAAGAAAACAGCAAGTTAAGAGAAGGTTTTAATTTAGAAGAGTGTCTTCAATTATCCACTAATACATATATATATATATATATATATATATATATATATATATAATTTTATTTTTTTACAAAGTAACTTTCTCTACCTTATGTCTAACTACAAGAAAAGAGTATGGCATGTGATCCACAAAACCAGTATAGAGACTATACTTGTCTGGAAAAGAAATGATAAAATGATGGTTTCAACACAGGCATATGCATTTTTGAGTGTTTTATTTATATCAAACTGGATAAAATGGGTGTATTTCTCATAGAGAAAAGACCTGTCGAGGTAGAAATGTACCTTTCAACTATTCATGGGTACACGAGTACACTGGGGAGATTTTAAAAGTGCAGATTGTGATTCAGTAGGTCCGGTGGGCCTGAGTTCTATTTTTTTAACAAGCTCATTTTTAACTAGTGATGCCACAGTCTCTGATTCATTAACCACAACTGTGAATATCAGAGACATAATTAGAAAGGTAAAAATTCATATTTAATTTTGAACTTAAAGTGTTTTATGGATTTTACACCTTTAATATTAAGAATAGTGAGCACAGCAGCAACAATCATTTGTGAATATTTACTATAGACTGTGTATCTTTCTAATTTTTTTGTGTAGGATTCCAGGAAAAAGGCCTGGGCTGCGGCCACAATGGGCATGGCCCCCAGGCCGGGCCGCCCCTCCAGGACCCCCGACGGGGCCCTGCGCTCCTGGCGGCTCCCTCCCCCGCCGCCCCGCTCCCTCCCGGAAGGCCTCGGGGCAGAGCGCTCCCACCCACTGCGCGCTGAACAGAGCCCGCGTTTCCTCAGAGCTGGAACTCCCGGCTCAGGCGGGGTCTCTTCCCTCCGCCTACACGGAACTGCCCCGGAGCCCGAGGG
Organism: Balaenoptera physalus; assembly: GCF_965194825.1. Lineage (NCBI taxonomy): Eukaryota > Metazoa > Chordata > Mammalia > Artiodactyla > Balaenopteridae > Balaenoptera > Balaenoptera physalus. The sequence continues at coordinate 783,691 of NW_028126564.1, forward strand.
GAGGGCGACCTCACTGAGGCTGCCGGCTCTGGAGGTGCGCCGGCGGCCGAAGCCATGACAGTCGCGGGGACGGCGGGCCGGGTAAGTGGGCGCCGACCCTCCGCCTGGTCCGGTGCCCGGGCGGCAGCACAAGACCAGCTTCTGAGGGGCAGGGGTTCGCTGCCACCCGCCGCTGCTGTGCAGAAAGAGCGGCCTCCAGCGTCTGGTCCCCGGGAACTTCGGTCCGTCCTCTCGCCCCTGCCCTCGACCTGGCTCGCGAGGCCTGCTGGGTGTGGGGAGGGGGTCGGCCTGAGCGTCCTGAGGGGAAACGGGGCAAGGGAGGCGCAGGGTCCGGCTGCAGCATCAGCGCCCCTCCTCCCGACTGCGGGGAAAGCGGCTGAAAACTCCTCCCGAGGCGCGCAGGCCCCTTATTCAGCCGAGTCCCTCTGCGGTCCTTCCTCCCTGAGCTAAAGTACCAGGGGGAGGGGACAGGGCAGGGGACTGGCGCAGGTAATGGGGACCATCAAAAGGTGATTGTTAACTAAGGAAAACCAGCTCTCCCAAGGTGAGGAATGTGGCGCTTTTCTTTGCCAGGTCTCACTGAAATCCTTCCTTTGATATGCACCTCAGCTCTCTGGGGCCTGCATTCTGTATTTGCATATCCTGAGTGCCTCAGGGCCCGCCGGCTCACATTGGAGGGCTGCAAGTGCTGAAGACTGTGACATCCTTTGTTTACTGATAGGGCAAGAAATATTCCATTTCTCACAGGCTTGAGGGGCAGACAGTGGAAAAAAGTCAGAGAATCTCACTCGGCCTGTACTTTGGTTTACATATAGATAATATTTATACTTAACTGTGCTAATAGAGGTTCTCAAGTCCAATCAACTTGTACTACTGCCCTCTATGTATCAATTTCATCAATATCATAAGCTAAATGCCTATAGAATTGACTTAATCCATTTAAATAGGGTAATGATTTTTAAAGGAAACATAATAGAAATATAACAACAAAACCTTTACCACTAAAGGCTGGGTCTGGAACACCCTAAATAAATGTTCCATTGTTAAAATATTGAAAGATGTAGTCAATAGAAATATCAACAAAAATGCCAAATAATAAGGGTAGCAGAATGTTGAAATGTTCTATCTTTATCATTAAAGTGGCAGAAAATCATTTATTAGTAGGCACTGGGGGCAGAAGATGCCTGATTTTATATCTGTGTCATATTTGTGCAGTTGTTTCAACAAGTAACTTAAAGACAAAATGGAAAGACAAGGAGGTTTGTGCCTGAGATCATGTTGATGTGAAACCAGGGATGGCCACCTTGTGCCAGGTGAGTTAAGTTTACCTGGCAGGTAGACGGCAGAGCTCCTGGGAAGCAAGGGTTGGAATTTTTCTGCTGGGTGCCCCTTAGGTTCTGTGACTTGACTGACTGTGAGTCATGTTTCGGGAAAGACCTGATCACAGGAAAAGGGTGGGAATAGCGTGATTTGGGGAGCAGCTAACAACATTCATCACAGCTCACGGCCTGAATGAATTTTAAAGAAACAGGAAAACAAATGCTTCTTATGGAATCAGAGAATGTGAGGGCTGGACAATCCCAGAAAATGAGGAACACCCATCCCATTTTCCAGATGACAAAACAGAGGTCCAGCAAGGTGAAATTCCTCACCCAAGTTGCACCCGTCTCTCCTCCCCACTACGTGGTTCATGAAAGCAGGAGTCTTTCTGTCTTGATCACTGCTGAACCCCAAAAAGGGCCAGGCATCTAGCAGCTGCTCCAAAAATTTGGGCTGACTGTAGGAACAATGCTATTTCTTTCTTTCTCACTCTTATTCAGGATTGTGCCAAGAACTCCCCAGGTTGCAATGTAATTCGATAAATGTAAATATTAATTGAGTTTTGTTGTGATGAGGACTTAGGCTTTCAAGGTAACAGACTTGGTTCAGATCTTGGTTCTGCCACTCCATAGCTGTTTGGCTTTGGGAAAATTACTAAACCTCTCTGAGATTATTTCCTCCTTTGTAAAGTGGGGATAAATCTATCTGAGCCAGCAGAGCACCTGAATGAGAGATGTGCACTAAATATTGGTCTTTCTCACTCTCCTACGCCATCTCTCTGTTCTTCCCAGAGAAGCTGTACAGAAGGATATAGTACTTTTGTTTAAAATAGTTAACTAATTAATTAATTAATTTGTTTTTGGCTGCGTTGGGTCTTCGTTGCTATGCGCAGGCTTTCTCTAGTTGCGGCAAGCGGGGGCAACTCTTTGTTGCGGGGCGCGGGCTTCTCATTGCGGTGGCTTCTCTTGCTAGCCTTAACCCCAATGCTAGCCTTAACCCTGGCTCTCACAACATGAATTCCTCTTCCCATATCTTATCCACTAATTAATATAAATGTAGGCATATTATTTCTATTAGCCATATCACACCTAGCCATTTACTCCATCCTCAGATCTGGATGAACTTCACATTCAAAATACTCACTCACTGGAGCTCTAGGAACAATAGCACAGACAATCATCTCATATGAAGTAATGTAGCAGTTATTCTATTCTCAGTCTTACTGATAAATGGATCATTTACACTTTCAACAGTAATTATTACACAAGAACACCTATGACTAATTTTCTCCTGACCCCTACCCAGAATGTGATTATCTCCACAGTAGCAGAAATCCAATGAAGCCCCACTTGATTTAACGGAAGTAGCATCAAAACCTGTATATCTCTTCAATATAGAAAATGTAGCAGGCCCATTCCCCCCGTCCCTCCTAGAGAATATGTCAATTTCCCTATAATAAACATTTCCACAGCAAACTATTTTTAGGAGCATTCGACAATCCCTAGGTGCCAGAATTATATACAGCCCAAGTCATCATTAAAACACATCTAACAATCTCCTTTCTATGAATTTGAGCCTCCTACCTACAATATTGATATGATCAACGCATACATCTCTTATGAAAAGTTTTTTTACGACTAACATTAACCCTATGTATATGAGAGTTTTCACTACTTGTCATCATACCAGGCAACCCACCACAAATTTAAGAAATATGTCTGACAAAAGAGTTACTTTGATAGAGTAAATCATAGAGGTTTCAATGCTCTTATTCCTGGAATTGAATTCTTCCTAATAATTTTACATTCTCCATGCTACCTACCACATTACACCACATGCTATATAGTAAAGTTCTCTAAGTAAGCTTCAGGCCCATACCCCCAAAATATTTTTGTATATCCTTCCTGTGCTAATAAACTCTCATTGTTTTTACCATCATTCTAGTGACCATTTTCTCAGGAAATATAATTGTATAACAAGCTCACACTGGTTAGTGGTATCCCCATTCTAATAAAAAACATGACCCCATAAGCTACAGAAGCATCCAACAAATATTTCCTAAAACAGTCCACCACATCAATACTACTTATAATGGCTATTATCATTAATCTAATATACTCTGGTCAAAGAGCACAATGAATAACAAGAATCTTTAATCCAGCAGCATCCACCCTCATGACATTCGCCCTTGTCACAAAAGTAGGACTTTCCCCATTTCACTTCTGAGTGCCTGAAGTCACACGAGGCATCCCATGAACAGCGGACCTGATGCTATCAACATGACAGAATTGCACCCCTATCAGTTTTATACCACATGTCACCATCCATCAACCTAAATATACTATTAATCATAGTGATATTATAAATCATAGCTGGAGGCTGAGGCAGACTTCGCCATACTCACCTGGAAAATATTACACCCTCCTCATCAATTGCCCATACAGGATGAATAACAGCTATTATAATGTATATTCAGATTATAACAATCCTAAACATACTAATTTATATCATAACAACACTATCTTCTTCTTATTTATGCCCAGATCATGTACTACAAGAGTATCATTATCACACACATGAGATAAAACACCTCCCATCACAATCATTTTCCTCACCATTATAGTATCATTAGGACATCGCCCATCACTATCAGGGTTTCTACCCAAATGAATAATTATCCAACAGATAACAAAAACGACAACATCATTCTACCAACACTAATAGCCATCATAGCAGTCCTCAGCATATATTTCTACTTGTAGCTAACATACTCCACATCACTAACTATATTCCCTTCATTAAACAACACAAACACAAAACAATTTGAACATAGAAAGAAATAACCTTCCTCTCATTACCAATCATAACACCCACACGATTACTACACACAACACCCATTCTATCGGTGCTGGACTAGGAATTTAGGTTAGTTCAGACCAAGAGCTTTCAAAACCCTAAACAAGTGAAATTTACTTAATTCCTAAAAATAAGGATTGCAAGACTTTATTCTACATCAATTGAATGTAAAGCAAACACTGTATTGAAGCCAAATCTTTACGAGATTGATGAGTTTAACCCCAGGAAACTTTAGTTAACAGGCAAATCCTCTAGTCAACTGGCTTCAGTCTACTTCTCCTTCATTTGAGAAAGAAAAAAAGAAAAAAAAAAGCAGGAAAATCACTGGCAGAATTGGAGCTGCTTCTCTGAAGTTACAATTCAATTTGTTGATTCACCACAGGGTTTGCCAGAAAGAGGGCTCAGTCTCTGTCTTTAGATTTACAGTCTAATGCTAACTCAGTCATTTTACCTCTGTTCATACACTGCTGATTATTTTCAACAAATCACAAAGATATCGGCATTTTATATTTACTATTTGGTGCTTGAGCTGGAGTAGCAGGCAGCACCTTAATTACATTAATCCAGGCTGAGCTATGCTGACCTGGACCGCTACTTGGAGATGCCCAAATCTGTAAAGTAGTCATAAGAGTCGCTGCACTTGTAATAATTTTCTTTATCGCTGTACCCGTTATGATTGCAGGCTGTGAAAACTGACTTGGGCCACTAATAACTCGGACACCTGAAGTAGCATTTCCCCCAATAAATCATATAAACTTTTGACTACTTCCCCCATCATTCTTACTCCTACTCATATCAGCAATAGTAGAAGCTGGTTCTGGTACCAGTGGAACCGTGTGTTCAGCTCTAGCCTGCAATCTGGCCCATGCAGGAGCCTCTGTCAACCTAACTGTTTTCTCCTTACATTTAGCAGGTGTCTCCTCAATTCTTGGTATTATTACTTTTATTACTATAGTCTTTAATACAAAACCAGCAGTCATATCCCAATACCAAACACCATTATTTGTTTAATCTTCCCCAACTATAGCCATATTACTATAATTACCAATCTCAGTCCAAGCAGCCAGAATTGCCATGCTGTTAAGAGATAGAAATCTAAACACTACTTTCTTTGACCCTGCAGGAGGAGACCGAATCCTATACCAACACCTCTTTTGATACTTTGCTCACCCTGAAGTCTGTATTCATGGCCTAACAGGGTTTGTTATAAACTCACATATCATTACATACTATTTAGGACAAAAATTGCCTTTCAGCTATCTGGGAATAGTATGAGTCATGCCCACTGGTTTTTTAGGAGTTCTCTTGTGGGCCCATCATACGTTTACCTTAGGGATAGCTGTGGACTCAGGAGCATACTTTGCATCAGCTACCGTAATTACTTCTATCCCTACAGGAGTAAAAGTATCTAGCTGATTAGCAACTCTTTATTAATTTTTCTTTTTCTTTTCTTTTTTTTTTTTTGGCTGAGTTGGGTCTTGGTTGCTGCACGTGGGCTTTCTCTGGTTGCGGTGAGCGGCAGCTACTCTTCGTTGCGGTGTGCGGCCCTTTCATTGCAGTGGCTTCTCTTGTTGCAGAGCACGGCCTCTAGGCGCGTGGGCTTCAGTAGCTGTGACTTGCGGGCTCTAGAGGGCAGGCTCAGTAGCTGTGGCACACGGGCTTTTTGCTCCGCGGCATGTGGAATCTTCCCAGACAAGGGCTCGAACCCGTGTCCCCTGCATGGGCAGACGAATTCTTAACCACTGCGTCACCAGGGAAGTCCCTGGTTAGCAACTGTTCACGGAGGTAATACTATATGACCTCCCACTATATTATGAGTTTTAGGCTTTAGTTTTTCTTTTTACAGTAGGTGGTTTGACAGGAATCATCTTAGCCAACTCATCCCCAGACATTGTCCTGCAGGATACATACTATGTAGTAGCACACTTCCATGACCTAATGTCCATGGGCGCAGTCTTCACTATTATAGGAGGCTTCCTACACTGATTCCCACTATTCTCAGGTTATACAGTTAACTCGGCATGAGCAAAAATTCACTTCACAAGTATATTTGTAGTAGTAAATATGACTTCCTGCAGCACTTTCGTGGCCTCTCAGGGATGTCACTACGTTAGTCTGAGTACTCTGAGGCACACACAACATGAAATATTTTGTCTTTAGGCTCATTCATCTCAGTAGCAGCAGTAATGCTAATAATCTTCATACTTTGAAAAGCATTTGTGTCTAAACAAGAAGTCTTAGCAGTGGAAATTGCTACTCCTAACCTAGAATGGTTCCACGGATGTCCTCCACCATATCCTATGTTTCAAGATCCTACCTAAGTAAATGAAAAATAAGGAAGGACTCAAGTCCTTTTCAACCAGTTTCAAGCCAACACCATAACAATTATGTCTTCCTCAATAAATGAGATAAAAGTAAAAAGTGATGGAGCTTTGTCAAAGTTAAATGATAGGCTAAAATCCTGTATATCACTAAGGCCTATCAATTTCATCTAGGCTCTCAAGATACAACATCACCAATTATGGAAGAACTTTTACATTTTCTTCATCACACATTAATAGTGATTTTTAAAATAAGTTCTCTAGTCCTCTATATCATTTCACTAATATTGACATCTAAACTCATATGCATACAATAGATGCACAGGTAGAGAAAATGTGAACAATTTACTAGCCATTATTGTAATCTTAATTGCCCTATCATCATTGTGAATCCTTTACATGATACATGAAATCAATAACTCTTCCCAAACCATAAAAAACTATGGGTCAGTAATGATACTGAAGCTACAAATACACAGATTACGAAGATTTAAATGTTGACTCCTCTGTAATCCCCACATCAGAGCTAAAACCAGGAGAATAATGACTAATAGAAGTCAACAACCGAGTCGTTAGGGATAGTCATTGAATATTAGTTTCATCTGAAATTGTTGTACACTCCGGAGTTGTTCCTTCTCAGGCCTAAAAGGAGCTGCTATCCCAGGACGCCTAACTTAATGAATCCTAATAGCAACAGCACCAGGCCTATGTTGTGGACAAGAGAGCTCGTTTTCCTGAGTTCAAAGACAGGACAGAGGGATATGGCTGAGATATGGGGTGAATCTGCAGCCTATGGGGATGCACTCTCCAAGCTCCAGTATAGGAATGGGGCCTCTAGGGTCCCAGGCCACCCACCACGCCCTCTCGAGCAGGATCTGGGCAACATCCCCTGTCAGTGATGAGGCAGCCCTAGCACTTGTCACGCCCCGATGTCGTGTCCTATGTGGGCCCCATGCTCTTGGGACCACACCCCACACTCTGCAGGTCCATGCTACAGGGTCCTTCATGCCTCAGGAGTAGAGACCACACAGCAAGCAGTTCCCTCCGCAACCAGCAGGAGGAGGGGAGGAGAGCAGGGGCACCAGGGGACTCTCACTCAGACAACAACACCCCAGCGGTGCCAGCGGGGACAGTGATGATGCAGATGAGGCGCAGACCAAGAGATGGGACCAGAGGACCCAAAAGGCAGCTGGTCAGGTCCTGGCTCACCTGCACCCCGGACACCTTTGTCCCGCATACACCCCCTTCCTCATACACCCTCTCCTTAAATGCAGATTCTTCAGATGCGAACAGGCAGAGCTTCAGACTGAAAGTCAGCTCTTCCAAAATGACCCGTCAGCAAACACTGCAGGATTCCACTCCAGTGGGTGCCCTGCAGTCGACAACTCAGGGACTGAAGTGGATATCGGTGCCAGGGGCAGTGGGAGGGAATGGGGAATGAGACTTTGATGGTTGTGGAATTTTGGGTTTGCAAGAGGAAAAGTTCTAGGGATGGTGGTGATGGCTCCACGAGAAAGTGAATCTATCTGATGCCTCAGAAACGTGCACTTAAAATGGTGATGATGGTAAAGGGTATGTGACGTGTGTTTTATTTCACTTAAAATAAATTCTTAAAATAATGTCTTGTTAATTGAGATTCCATTTCGACTCCCCTTCATCACAAATGTCGGAGGCCCAGACACAGTCCCCTACCTTAGGGGCCATCACGGTACCCTCACAGAGCACGTGGGAGACCATTCTTACGGGGGGCTAGTCTGTGCTCACCTGACCTCTGTCCAGGGGGACCCAGGCAGTGGTGACCCCCAGAGATTAGACATATGATATGCTATAGTATTAATACGATACCACCAAGTGTTGTCACTCACCGGAACACAGAGCAGCAACCCACTCAAACATGCCTGACCTCATATGATTGTGACAAGATGAAGAGAAGAAAAGGAACCACAGGTTAATCAGGACAACACCCTTAATGCAGAGGTTGGAAATCTCAAAGGGGACAGGACACACTGCAGGCAAAGAGCGCATATGCGGTCTCCCCATACATGTGATCCTGACCCATGCAGGTATGGTGAGACCCACACAGTCCCCGCACCCTATACCTGGGGCCACACATCCACACTCACCAGGGTGACCCACCTCCCCAGACCCCTCCACCTGGGTCACATGTCCACAGTCCCAGGGTGACCTCACCTCCCCAGACCCTGCACCTGGTGTCACACGTCCCCTTGGTCAGGACACCATGGCTCTGCAGGGGGCTCCCCCAATGTGGAAACAAGCTGGGTCCCTGGGACCTCCTGGGATGGGAAAAAGTGTCAGGTGGGTCTCCTTTCCCCACACTTGTCCCAGAGGAGTCCTGCTCTTCTCACTTTGGTTCTGTGTGATTTTAACTGTTTTTACAGCTTTCATACTAGAGTTGAACACACGACCCTGGTGCTGGCATGCTCAGTCCTTTCTCGTCTCACTTACATGTTGAGAAAACTCACAGGACAGCAGGGCTGAAAGCCGAGGGGCAGCTCTGGACTCTGCTGAGTAGGGACGGTAGACTGGAGGGAGAGCTCAGCAGCAGCCTCAGCTGTCACCCATCGGCCTTTTGCCCGATCTGCGTGCCCTGCAATCAATTCAGCAGCTAAACCTGCTTCCCTATTCACCATGCACGTGCTGGTAAATTGGAATTATTGCCAGGTAGTCCTCCTGAGGATTCTCCATGAGCCCCAAGGAAGGTGAACCTTGCAGGGATTAAGACTAAGGCCCCGACCATAGCACTGACCCTTGGGAGGACCAGGTCACCACACTCAGAAGAGAGGCTGTTACGTAGACAAGCCCACCTCAGCTCCAGACCCCAGACATCTAAGCACTGACATTCAGATGCAGGCACGGAGCTTCCCAGTACTGAGGCCAGGCCGGGTCTCTACCCAGGTCCCCATAGTCCTAGCGTACACAGAACATGGTCAGGTCTAAATCTTCTTATTGTAGACAACACATGGTCAGCTCTAAACATAATCAGTAGACAGGACATGCAGAGGTCTAAATCTACCATGTAGACACAACTTGATCATGTTTCAACTAGCTTAGGGCTGATCTCATAGGAGGTACAGATCACACACATGGGTCTCTCATCATTGGACACCCACATCAGGAAACTGAACAAAATCTTTGTCATTAAACATTTCAACAGGCAAAACATAAATGTTCCCAATTTCTCTGGCCACCTGATGGTCAGGATCCACGGGCGAGCCACGAACTTCTTAGAGTGCAGCCCAGTCTGCTGCCAGGACAGACAAGAAGTGGCCTGATTCCAGCCTCCCAGGCTTCCAGAAGGAGGCGGCCACACTGGAAGCCCAGGCAGGAGAGTCCTGCATGGTCCGGGCCGGGAGATCCGGTCTGTCCATTCGGCTGGCCGATTCCGGGCGGGGCGCTCAGGGCCGCTGAGAGCCCTGCACTCAGCTCCTGCTTCCCTGCAGCGTGTGCGTGTGCGTGTGCGTGTGCGTGTGTGTGTGTGTGTAGAGGGGGCGGTGGCTGACGGCTCCCATGGTTCCCATCCCGGGCACCGCGCTGTCTTCGAGGGGAGGCACGGGGAGAGGTAGGGGCACAGAAGCCGTTGGAGAGGAGAACCCACCGCGGAACTCCTTGCACACTGGCTCGCCCCACCCGGAGACCCGCCTGCCCATCGTGGGCCGCATGTCGCCCCCCAGTCCCCCACCCCCGAGGGCAGGGTGCCTGCTCTTTCAACAGCACAGGGTCTCACATGAAGGAGACCCAGTGGGGACTGTCACCCCCCGACTCCTGATGCTGTGTTTGGGGAGAATCAACCCTCTTGACTGGGCGATGGGACCCTGTGAGGAAAGAGGTGGCGGCCCCATCCAAGTCGGGGCCTGGCTGAGATATGAGGAAACAGGAGCCAAGGGCAGGGCCTGGAGGCCAGGCCAACAGGAGGGGCACCCCCAGCCTTGGCCGGGCTCTCCAACGGTGACATTGTTGCTTTAGGGGACCTGGGACAGGTGACTGAATGTAATGGGAGTCTAAACTGGACCCTGAATGGGGCTTAAAGAAGGTGTGAAGGATGTTACTGAGACAGTGACAGTCATTGGAAGACAAACTCTGTGTCAGGATATCCTGCTCCATCCATTTAAATCCCTGAGATCTGTGACCTTTACGTGGCTACGCAGGATTGTTAGAGCAGCTGCGTGCGGATATATCTGGGGCACAATTCAGTCTGCAGCCAACTTGCAAGTGGTTCCAGCAAACACACAGGTGTGCAAACAGGCAGGCACAGCACACACACAAACATATGCACGTGCACAGCACAAATATATTCACACACTAGCATGTGAACACACATGTACCCATATCCCCATGCACACACTAATGTGTGCAAGTGCACATACCTATGCACATGCACAGCATATGTATGCAAACAGGCACACGCACACGCATAGCACACACACAGGGAATAAAGTGAATCCGTAAAGCATTAATTCCTGAACACAAGTGAAGCTGACATGTATTTTTCCCTTTTCTTAGCCTTGATGTTTTCCACAACAAAAAGTTTAAGAAAAAAGTTAATGGCAAATGACTTTTGATTCATAGGACTTTCTGATTTTATTGCACAAATATTATGACAGTAGAAATGAATGTAGATATTACATGTGTCCACTAATGGATGAATGGAGAAGAAAAACACGGTCCATCAATACAAGGGAATGCTATTCAGCCTAAAAAGGAAGTCAGTTCTGACACAGGATGCAGCAGGGATGAACCTTGAGGGCATTATGCTCAGTGATGTAAGCTAGACACAAAAAAACAAACAGTGCTTGATCCACTCATACAAGGCCCCTAGAGCAGTCGGAAATATAGAGACATAAAGTAGGATGTTGAGGGCCAGAGGCTGAGGGAGGGACCATGGGGAGTGAGTGTTTAATGGGGACTGTTTCAATTTTGCAAGATGAAAAAGTTCTGGAGGATGATGGTGGTCAGGTGTGCACAACAGTGTGAATTACTTCCTGACCCTGAAATGTGCACTTAAAAATGGTTAAGATAGTACATTTTATGTTATGTGTACCAGACCACAATTTTTAAAACTTTTTACAAAACAACAGGAAATAGTCCATGAATACCACAAGATGCACAACTTCACTAACAACAGAGGGATTAAAGCCATAAGCAAAATACTGTGCATACACCTACCAGAATGGCAGACATGAAAGACATAGTATCAAATATCAGCAGGATGTGGAGCAATGGAAAGCCTGGTACGCAACGGGGGGATGCAACCACTTCTGAAGCAATCGGGCCTCAGATAGCGAAGTCCGTGAACAGAGACCCACAGTGCTCCTCCCAGTTGAACACAAACCCACCAGCCCTGCACCAGGACACACGGACATGGACTTGCAGCCACAGGAGCCAAACCTGAAAGAACCTGAAGGCCATCACAGACGGATGCAGAAATGAACCATGCACGCTCCTATGAAGGAATATTCCACAGCAATGGAGTACATTTTGTTTAAAGGTAGTAAAAGTATAAAAATTATTTTTTAAAAAAAACTATATTTACAAGATGAAAGAATCTATAATTCTGGCACCTAGGGATTGTCGAATGCTCCTAAGAATAGATTGCTGTGGAAATGTTTATTATAGGGAAATTGACATATTCTCTAGGAAGGACGGGGTGAATGGCCCTGCTACATTTTCTACATTGAAGGCATGTACACGTTTTGATTCTACTTCTGTTAAATCAAGTGGGGCTTCACTGGATTTCTGCTACTGCGGAGATAATCAAATTCTGGGTAGGGGTCAGGAGAAAATTAGTCATAGGTGTTCTTGTGTAATAATTACTGTTGAAAGTGTAAATGATCCATTTACCAGTAAGACTGAGAATAGAATAACTGCTACATTACTTCATATGAGATGATCGTCTGTGCTATTGTTCCTAGAGCTCCAGTGAGTGAGTATTTTGAATGTGAAGTTCATCCAGATCTGAGGATGGAATAAATGGCTAGGTGTGATATGGCTAATAGAAATAATATGCCTACATTTATACTAATTAGTGGATAAGATATGGGAAGAGGAATTCATGTTGTGAGAGCCAGGGTTAAGGCTAGCATTGGGGCAATAATATATAAATTGATGATGTTGATGGACATAGTGGTTCTTTAATAAGTAGTTTGAATGCCTCAGCAATGGGTTGTAATCATCCATGGGGGCTGATGATTTTTGGCCCTTTCTGGATTTGTATATAGCCTAGGATTTTCCATTTAGTTAATATGAGGAATGCTATGGTGAATTAAATTGGGTAATTTGTGAAAGAATGTTGATTATAAACATATTCTTAGGAAGAGGACTTGAACCAGTGCAGAAAAAGTTTCAGTTTTACATAATTACCGGGCTCTGCCAGCGTAACGAACCCTGTTCTACAGTAGGGTATGTATAAATTAATTGAATGTAGATTATATCATCATTTAGTTTGAAGACATTTTGTAAAGTAAGCCGTATTGCTCTTGTCCTTTCTTACTGGAAGAATTCTGCAATAGACAGAAACCAACCAGGATGACTCCAGTCTGAACTCAGATCACGTGAGACTTTCATCGTTGAACAAACAGACAATTAATAGCAGTTATACCGTTGAAATGTCGTGATCCAGCATCAAGGTCATAAACCATATTGCCCATATGAACTCCAGAATACAATTACACTGTTATCCCTAGTAAAACTTGTTCCATTGACCAGTGTTTTAGTAGAACAGGTGATAAAGCATTTTGACTAGCTGGCCTAAATTTTAATCACTCAGAAGTGGTTTTATTCTCCAAAAAATAAATGGCGCACAGGCTCAAGACACACCGGCTTCAGTAGTTGTGGCGTGCAGACTCAGTAGTTGGGGCCCACTGGCTTTGTTGTTCCGTGGCACGTGAGATCTTCCCGGACCGGGGATCGAACCGGGTCCCCTGCATTGGCAGGCGAATTCTTAATCACTGCATCACCAGGGAAGTCCCAGATTCGCAGTCTCCCTTTTAATATACCTTAAGCCCAAAGAATCCATGGAAAATTGTTACAGAAAATAAGACAATAAAATATTGTAAGGACTATAACAGAAGCATATAGTACACAGTTCATATAGACGCATCCCAAGCAGTTACAAAGTATATTAAAAGGGAGGCTGCAATTTTAAAAGAATAAGAAAAATTATACCCACAAACTCCCAATCTTTCCTGAAACGTTGCAATCTGAAACCCTATTGTAGGAAGCAGAAGATTCCAGGAGACATTCTACAAATGAAGGACTCCAAACCCTGTGGTTGGATAAGGAATTCTGGAAGGAAGGTATCCTCACCCAAGGAGAGCAGGTTCCTATATTTGTCTAACATCACATCCCTGTACAATTCCCATTGATCTTGCTCCAGGCATTCTCACTCCTCTTGACAGAAATCTATGGCCACATCCTGGAATGTCAGAAGTCCCTGAAATTAAACATACACATGCCATGTGGCCACGGGAAGAGTTCATAATATGACCCAAGAAGAAAACAGCAAGTTAAGAGAAGGTTTTAATTTAGAAGAGTGTCTTCAATTATCCACTAATACATATATATATATATATATATATATATATATATAATTTTATTTTTTTACAAAGTAACTTTCTCTACCTTATGTCTAACTACAAGAAAAGAGTATGGCATGTGATCCACAAAACCAGTATAGAGACTATACTTGTCTGGAAAAGAAATGATAAAATGATGGTTTCAACACAGGCATATGCATTTTTGAGTGTTTTATTTATATCAAACTGGATAAAATGGGTGTATTTCTCATAGAGAAAAGACCTGTCGAGGTAGAAATGTACCTTTCAACTATTCATGGGTACACGAGTACACTGGGGAGATTGTAAAAGTGCAGATTGTGATTCAGTAGGTCCGGTGGGCCTGAGTTCTATTTTTTTAACAAGCTCATTTTTAACTAGTGATGCCACAGTCTCTGATTCATTAACCACAACTGTGAATATCAGAGACATAATTAGAAAGGTAAAAATTCATATTTAATTTTGAACTTAAAGTGTTTTATGGATTTTACACCTTTAATATTAAGAATAGTGAGCACAGCAGCAACAATCATTTGTGAATATTTACTATAGACTGTGTATCTTTCTAATTTTTTTGTGTAGGATTCCAGGAAAAAGGCCTGGGCTGCGGCCACAATGGGCATGGCCCCCAGGCCGGGCCGCCCCTCCAGGACCCCCGACGGGGCCCTGCGCTCCTGGCGGCTCCCTCCCCCGCCGCCCCGCTCCCTCCCGGAAGGCCTCGGGGCAGAGCGCTCCCACCCACTGCGCGCTGAACAGAGCCCGCGTTTCCTCAGAGCTGGAACTCCCGGCTCAGGCGGGGTCTCTTCCCTCCGCCTACACGGAACTGCCCCGGAGCCCGAGGGGAGGGCGACCTCACTGAGGCTGCCGGCTCTGGAGGTGCGCCGGCGGCCGAAGCCATGACAGTCGCGGGGACGGCGGGCCGGGTAAGTGGGCGCCGACCCTCCGCCTGGTCCGGTGCCCGGGCGGCAGCACAAGACCAGCTTCTGAGGGGCAGGGGTTCGCTGCCACCCGCCGCTGCTGTGCAGAAAGAGCGGCCTCCAGCGTCTGGTCCCCGGGAACTTCGGTCCGTCCTCTCGCCCCTGCCCTCGACCTGGCTCGCGAGGCCTGCTGGGTGTGGGGAGGGGGTCGGCCTGAGCGTCCTGAGGGGAAACGGGGCAAGGGAGGCGCAGGGTCCGGCTGCAGCATCAGCGCCCCTCCTCCCGACTGCGGGGAAAGCGGCTGAAAACTCCTCCCGAGGCGCGCAGGCCCCTTATTCAGCCGAGTCCCTCTGCGGTCCTTCCTCCCTGAGCTAAAGTACCAGGGGGAGGGGACAGGGCAGGGGACTGGCGCAGGTAATGGGGACCATCAAAAGGTGATTGTTAACTAAGGAAAACCAGCTCTCCCAAGGTGAGGAATGTGGCGCTTTTCTTTGCCAGGTCTCACTGAAATCCTTCCTTTGATATGCACCTCAGCTCTCTGGGGCCTGCATTCTGTATTTGCATATCCTGAGTGCCTCAGGGCCCGCCGGCTCACATTGGAGGGCTGCAAGTGCTGAAGACTGTGACATCCTTTGTTTACTGATAGGGCAAGAAATATTCCATTTCTCACAGGCTTGAGGGGCAGACAGTGGAAAAAAGTCAGAGAATCTCACTCGGCCTGTACTTTGGTTTACATATAGATAATATTTATACTTAACTGTGCTAATAGAGGTTCTCAAGTCCAATCAATTTGTACTACTGCCCTCTATGTATCAATTTCATCAATATCATAAGCTAAATGCCTATAGAATTGACTTAATCCATTTAAATAGGGTAATGATTTTTAAAGGAAACATAATAGAAATATAACAACAAAACCTTTACCACTAAAGGCTGGGTCTGGAACACCCTAAATAAATGTTCCATTGTTAAAATATTGAAAGATGTAGTCAATAGAAATATCAACAAAAATGCCAAATAATAAGGGTAGCAGAATGTTGAAATGTTCTATCTTTATCATTAAAGTGGCAGAAAATCATTTATTAGTAGGCACTGGGGGCAGAAGATGCCTGATTTTATATCTGTGTCATATTTGTGCAGTTGTTTCAACAAGTAACTTAAAGACAAAATGGAAAGACAAGGAGGTTTGTGCCTGAGATCATGTTGATGTGAAACCAGGGATGGCCACCTTGTGCCAGGTGAGTTAAGTTTACCTGGCAGGTAGACGGCAGAGCTCCTGGGAAGCAAGGGTTGGAATTTTTCTGCTGGGTGCCCCTTAGGTTCTGTGACTTGACTGACTGTGAGTCATGTTTCGGGAAAGACCTGATCACAGGAAAAGGGTGGGAATAGCGTGATTTGGGGAGCAGCTAACAACATTCATCACAGCTCACGGCCTGAATGAATTTTAAAGAAACAGGAAAACAAATGCTTCTTATGGAATCAGAGAATGTGAGGGCTGGACAATCCCAGAAAATGAGGAACACCCATCCCATTTTCCAGATGACAAAACAGAGGTCCAGCAAGGTGAAATTCCTCACCCAAGTTGCACCCGTCTCTCCTCCCCACTACGTGGTTCATGAAAGCAGGAGTCTTTCTGTCTTGATCACTGCTGAACCCCAAAAAGGGCCAGGCATCTAGCAGCTGCTCCAAAAATTTGGGCTGACTGTAGGAACAATGCTATTTCTTTCTTTCTCACTCTTATTCAGGATTGTGCCAAGAACTCCCCAGGTTGCAATGTAATTCGATAAATGTAAATATTAATTGAGTTTTGTTGTGATGAGGACTTAGGCTTTCAAGGTAACAGACTTGGTTCAGATCTTGGTTCTGCCACTCCATAGCTGTTTGGCTTTGGGAAAATTACTAAACCTCTCTGAGATTATTTCCTCCTTTGTAAAGTGGGGATAAATCTATCTGAGCCAGCAGAGCACCTGAATGAGAGATGTGCACTAAATATTGGTCTTTCTCACTCTCCTACGCCATCTCTCTGTTCTTCCCAGAGAAGCTGTACAGAAGGATATAGTACTTTTGTTTAAAATAGTTAACTAATTAATTAATTAATTTGTTTTTGGCTGCGTTGGGTCTTCGTTGCTATGCGCAGGCTTTCTCTAGTTGCGGCAAGCGGGGGCAACTCTTTGTTGCGGGGCGCGGGCTTCTCATTGCGGTGGCTTCTCTTGCTAGCCTTAACCCCAATGCTAGCCTTAACCCTGGCTCTCACAACATGAATTCCTCTTCCCATATCTTATCCACTAATTAATATAAATGTAGGCATATTATTTCTATTAGCCATATCACACCTAGCCATTTACTCCATCCTCAGATCTGGATGAACTTCACATTCAAAATACTCACTCACTGGAGCTCTAGGAACAATAGCACAGACAATCATCTCATATGAAGTAATGTAGCAGTTATTCTATTCTCAGTCTTACTGATAAATGGATCATTTACACTTTCAACAGTAATTATTACACAAGAACACCTATGACTAATTTTCTCCTGACCCCTACCCAGAATGTGATTATCTCCACAGTAGCAGAAATCCAATGAAGCCCCACTTGATTTAACGGAAGTAGCATCAAAACCTGTATATCTCTTCAATATAGAAAATGTAGCAGGCCATTCCCCCCGTCCCTCCTAGAGAATATGTCAATTTCCCTATAATAAACATTTCCACAGCAAACTATTTTTAGGAGCATTCGACAATCCCTAGGTGCCAGAATTATATACAGCCCAAGTCATCATTAAAACACATCTAACAATCTCCTTTCTATGAATTTGAGCCTCCTACCTACAATTTTGATATGATCAACGCATACATCTCTTATGAAAAGTTTTTTTACGACTAACATTAACCCTATGTATATGAGAGTTTTCACTACTTGTCATCATACCAGGCAACCCACCACAAATTTAAGAAATATGTCTGACAAAAGAGTTACTTTGATAGAGTAAATCATAGAGGTTTCAATGCTCTTATTCCTGGAATTGAATTCTTCCTAATAATTTTACATTCTCCATGCTACCTACCACATTACACCACATGCTATATAGTAAAGTTCTCTAAGTAAGCTTCAGGCCCATACCCCCAAAATATTTTTGTATATCCTTCCTGTGCTAATAAACTCTCATTGTTTTTACCATCATTCTAGTGACCATTTTCTCAGGAAATATAATTGTATAACAAGCTCACACTGGTTAGTGGTATCCCCATTCTAATAAAAAACATGACCCCATAAGCTACAGAAGCATCCAACAAATATTTCCTAAAACAGTCCACCACATCAATACTACTTATAATGGCTATTATCATTAATCTAATATACTCTGGTCAAAGAGCACAATGAATAACAAGAATCTTTAATCCAGCAGCATCCACCCTCATGACATTCGCCCTTGTCACAAAAGTAGGACTTTCCCCATTTCACTTCTGAGTGCCTGAAGTCACACGAGGCATCCCATGAACAGCGGACCTGATGCTATCAACATGACAGAATTGCACCCCTATCAGTTTTATACCACATGTCACCATCCATCAACCTAAATATACTATTAATCATAGTGATATTATAAATCATAGCTGGAGGCTGAGGCAGACTTCGCCATACTCACCTGGAAAATATTACACCCTCCTCATCAATTGCCCATACAGGATGAATAACAGCTATTATAATGTATATTCAGATTATAACAATCCTAAACATACTAATTTATATCATAACAACACTATCTTCTTCTTATTTATGCCCAGATCATGTACTACAAGAGTATCATTATCACACACATGAGATAAAACACCTCCCATCACAATCATTTTCCTCACCATTATAGTATCATTAGGACATCGCCCATCACTATCAGGGTTTCTACCCAAATGAATAATTATCCAACAGATAACAAAAACGACAACATCATTCTACCAACACTAATAGCCATCATAGCAGTCCTCAGCATATATTTCTACTTGTAGCTAACATACTCCACATCACTAACTATATTCCCTTCATTAAACAACACAAACACAAAACAATTTGAACATAGAAAGAAATAACCTTCCTCTCATTACCAATCATAACACCCACACGATTACTACACACAACACCCATTCTATCGGTGCTGGACTAGGAATTTAGGTTAGTTCAGACCAAGAGCTTTCAAAACCCTAAACAAGTGAAATTTACTTAATTCCTAAAAATAAGGATTGCAAGACTTTATTCTACATCAATTGAATGTAAAGCAAACACTGTATTGAAGCCAAATCTTTACGAGATTGATGAGTTTAACCCCAGGAAACTTTAGTTAACAGGCAAATCCTCTAGTCAACTGGCTTCAGTCTACTTCTCCTTCATTTGAGAAAGAAAAAAAGAAAAAAAAAAGCAGGAAAATCACTGGCAGAATTGGAGCTGCTTCTCTGAAGTTACAATTCAATTTGTTGATTCACCACAGGGTTTGCCAGAAAGAGGGCTCAGTCTCTGTCTTTAGATTTACAGTCTAATGCTAACTCAGTCATTTTACCTCTGTTCATACACTGCTGATTATTTTCAACAAATCACAAAGATATCGGCATTTTATATTTACTATTTGGTGCTTGAGCTGGAGTAGCAGGCAGCACCTTAATTACATTAATCCAGGCTGAGCTATGCTGACCTGGACCGCTACTTGGAGATGCCCAAATCTGTAAAGTAGTCATAAGAGTCGCTGCACTTGTAATAATTTTCTTTATCGCTGTACCCGTTATGATTGCAGGCTGTGAAAACTGACTTGGGCCACTAATAACTCGGACACCTGAAGTAGCATTTCCCCCAATAAATCATATAAACTTTTGACTACTTCCCCCATCATTCTTACTCCTACTCATATCAGCAATAGTAGAAGCTGGTTCTGGTACCAGTGGAACCGTGTGTTCAGCTCTAGCCTGCAATCTGGCCCATGCAGGAGCCTCTGTCAACCTAACTGTTTTCTCCTTACATTTAGCAGGTGTCTCCTCAATTCTTGGTATTATTACTTTTATTACTATAGTCTTTTTTTTTTTTTTTTTTTTTTTTTTTTTTTTTTTTTTTTTCACACACACACACTGTATTTTATTTTTACAAGAGATAAATAGACTGACACCAAGCATTGTACATGGATGACCACAACAAAAGCAACAATGATTGCAATTACCAAACATGAAACACACTCATACTATGTCATAATATTGACATTCAGTCCAGTAATCCTCCACTGTAACAGCTCCTTTACTTTGCAGTGAAAATTGATTTGTAAATTCTTTGCCTCTGAGTCCTTGTGGGATTTTTTTTTTTTTTTAATTCAGACAGAAAGTCACAAAAATTATACTCATCCTCATCAGTTCACTCAGTCCCATGTAATTAATTGTTTTTTTTTCATCTTGATCTTTTGTTAGCACTTTTATGAGTTCATCAGTTTTTCATCAGAGTTCTGAAAATGCTTATTCATTCAGTTCAGCAGTACAGTCAGTTACCAGAAACCTGTACTTGTCAGAGTCTTTTCCATGAATTTCTTGAAGATGAAACCCTTTTATAGGAACATATTTGCAAAATCATCAGAGTACACCCAGAACTGTCTGTAAATGACAAAAGACTTAAAAATGACCACGGTAAAAGATTTGATGAAAGTTCATAATAATGCAGTTGACAAGAAAATTAGTTATTTCTGAGATATACATTTTAAAGTAATAACTAGGATTATTACTTATAACATTATACCAGAACATATAAGATTTTTAGAAATTTCATGTAATGTCTGAAACATTTATATTAACATATTTCCATACAAATAACCCAATGAAAGTTTAGTATTAGTTGTTTTGTTTGTTTTTTTATACTGCAGGTTCTTATTAGGCATCAACTTTATACATATCAGTGTATACATGTCAATCCCAATCGCCCAATTCAGCACACCACCATCCCCACCTCACCGCAGTTTTCCCCCCTTGGTGTCCATATGTCCATTCTCTACATCTGTGTCTCAACTTCTGCCCTGCAAACTGGCTCATCTGTACCATTTTTCTAGGTTCCACATACATGCATTAATATATGATATTTGTTTTTCTCTTTCTGACCCACTTCACTCCGTATGACAGTCTCCAGATCCATCCACGTCTCAACAAATGACTCAATTTCGTTCCTTTTTATGGCTGAGTAATATTCCATTGTATATATGTACCACAACTTCTTTATCCATTCGTCTGTTGATGGGCATTTAGGTTGCTTCCATGACCTGGCTATTGTAAATAGTGCTGCAATGAACATTCGGGTGCATGTGTCTTTTTGAATTACGGTTTTCTCTGGGTATATGCCCAGTAGTGGGATTGCTGGGTCATATGGTAATTCTATTTTTAGTTTTTTAAGGAACCTCCATATTGTTCTCCAGAGTGGCTGTATCAATTTACATTCCCACCAACAGTGCAAGAGGGTTCCCTTTTCTCCACACCCTCTCCAGCATTTGTTGTTTGTAGATTTTCTGATGATCCCCATTCTAACAGGAGTGAGGTGATACCTCATTGTAGTTTTGATTTGCATTTCTCTAATAATTAGTGATGTTGAGCATCTTTTCATGTGCTTCGTGGCCGACTGTATGTCTTCTTTGGAGAAATGTCTATTTAGGTCTTCTGCCCATTTTTGGATTGGGGTGTTTGTTTCTTTGATATTGAGCTGAATGAGCTGTTTATATATTTTGGAGATTAATCCTTTGTCCGTTGATTCATTTGCAAATATTTTCTCCCATTCTGAGGGTTGTCTTTTCGTCTTGTTTATGGTTTCCTTTGCTGTGCAAAAGCTTTGAAGTTTCATTAGGTCCCACTTGTTTATTTTTGTTTTTATTTCCATTACTCTAGGAGGTGGATCAAAAAAGATCTTGCTGTGATTTATGTCAAAGAGTGTTCTTCCTATGTTTTCCTCTAAGAGTTTTATAGTGTCCAGTCTTATATTTAGGTCTCTAATCCATTTTGAGTTTATTTTTGTGTATGGTGTTAGGGAGTATTCTAATTTCATTCTTTTACATGTAGCTGTCCAGTTTTCCCAGCACCACTTATTGAAGAGACTGTCTTTTCTCCATTGTATATCTTTGCCTCCTTTGTCATAGATTAGTTGACCATAGGTGCGTGGGTTAATCTCTGGGCTTTCTATCTTGTTCCATTGATCTATGTTTCTGTTTTTGTGCCAGTACCATATTGTCTTGATTACTGTAGCTTTGTAGTATAGTCTGAAGTCAGGGAGTCTGATTCCTCCAGCTCCATTTTTTTGCCTCAAGACTGCTTTGGCTATTCGGGGTCTTTTGTGTCTCCATACAAATTTTAAGATGATTTGTTCTAGCTCCGTAAAAAATGCCATTGGTAATTTGATAGGGATTGCATTGAATCTGTAGATTGCTTTGGGTAGTATACTCATTTTCACAATGTTGATTCTTCCAATCCAAGAACATGGTATATCTCTCCATCTGTTGGTATCATCTTTAATTTCTTTCATCAGTGTCTTATAGTTTTCTGCATACAGGTCTTTTGTCTCCCTAGGTAGGTTTATTCCTAGGTATTTTATTCTTTTTGTTGCAATGGTAAATGGGAGTGCTTCCATAATTTCTCTTTCAGATTTTTCATCATTAGTGTATAGGAATGCAAGAGATTTCTGTGCATTAATTTTGTATCCTGCAACTTTACCATATTCATTAATTAGCTCTAGCAGTTTTCTGGTGGCAGTTTTAGGATTCTCTATGTATAGTATCATGTCATCCGCAAACAGTGACAGTTTTACTTCTTCTTTTCCAATTTGTATTCCTTTTATTTCTTTTTCTTCTCTGATTGCCGTGGCTAGGACTTCCAGAACTATGTTGAATAATAGTGGTGAGAGTGGACATCCTTGTCTCGTTCCTGATCTTAGAGGAAATGCTTTCAGTTTTTCACCATTGAGAATGATGTTTGCTGTGGGTTTGTCATATATGGCCTTTATTATGTTGAGGTAGGTTCCCTCTATGCCCACTTTCTGGAGAGTTTTTATCATAAATGGGTGTTGAATTTTGTCAAAAGCTTTTTCTGCATCTATTGAGATGATCATATGGTTTTTCTTCTTCAATTTGTTAATATGGTGTATCACATTGATTGATTTGCGTATATTGAAGAATCCTTGCATCCCTGGGATAAATCCCACTTGATCGTGGTGTATGATCCTTTTAATGTGCTGTTGGATTCTGTTTGCTAGTATTTTGTTGAGGATTTTTGCATCTATATTCATCAGTGATATTGGTCTGTAATTTTCTTTTTTTGTAGTGTCTTTGTCTGGTTTTGGTATCAGGGTGATGGTGGCCTCATAGAATGAGTTTGGAAGTGTTCCTTCCTCTGCAATTTTTTGGAAGAGTTTGAGAAGGATTGGTGTTAGCTCTTCTCTAAATGTTTGATAGAATTCACCTGTGAAGCCATCTGGTCCTGGACTTTTGTTTGTTGGAAGATTTATAATCACATTTTCAATTTCATTACTTGTGATTGGTCTGTTCATATTTTCTGTTTCTTCCTGATTCAGTCTTGGAAGGTTATACCTTTCTAAGAATTTGTCCATTTCTTCCAGGTTGTCCATTTTATTGGCATAAAGTTGCTTATAGTAGTCTCTTAGGATGTTTTGTATTTCTGCAGTGTCTGTTGTAACTTCTCCTTTTTCATTTCTGATTTTATTGATTTGAGTCCTCTCCCTCTTTTTCTTGATGAGTCTGGCTAATGGCTTATCAATTTTGTTTATCTTCTCAAAGAACCAACTTTTAGTTTTATTGATCTTTGCTATTGTTTTCTTTGTTTCTATCTCATTTATTTCTGCTCTGATCTTTATGATTTCTTTCCTTCTGCTAACTTTGGGTTTTGTTTGTTCTTCTTTCTCTAGTTTCTTTAGGTGTAAGGTTAGATTGTTTACTTGAGATTTTTCTTGTTTCTTTAGGTAGGCTTGTATAGCTATAAACTTCCCTCTTAGAACCGCTTTTGCTGCATCCCATAGGTTTTGGGTCGTCGTGTTTTCATTGTCATTTGTCTCTAGGTATTTTTTTATTTCCTCTTTGATTTCTTCAGTGATCTTTTGGTTATTTAGTAACGTATTGTTTAGCCTCCATGTGTTTGTCTTTTTTACGTTTTTTTCCCTGTAATTCATTTCTAATCTCATAGCGTTGTGGTCAGAAAAGATGCTTGGTATGATTTCAATTTTCTTAAATTTACTGAGGCTTGATTTGTGACCCAAGATGTGATCTATCCTGGAGAATGTTCCGTGCGCACTTGAGAAGAATGTGTAATCTGCTGTTTTTGGATGGAATGTCCT
This sequence comes from Balaenoptera physalus, assembly GCF_965194825.1. Lineage (NCBI taxonomy): Eukaryota > Metazoa > Chordata > Mammalia > Artiodactyla > Balaenopteridae > Balaenoptera > Balaenoptera physalus. The sequence continues at coordinate 808,020 of NW_028126564.1, forward strand.
ATATATATCAATTAAATCTATCTGGTCTATTGTGTCATTTAAAGCTTCTGTTTCCTTATTTATTTTCATTTTGGATGATCTGTCCATTGGTGTAAGTGAAGTGTTAAAGTCGCCCACTATTATTGTGTTACTGTCGATTTCCTCTTTTATAGCTGTTAGCAGTTGCCTTATGTATTGAGGTGCTCCTATGTTGGGTGCATATATATTTATAATTGTTATATCTTCTTCTTGGATTGATCCCTGGATCATTATGTAGTGTCCTTCCTTGTCTCTTGTAACATTCTTTATTTTAAAGTCTATTTTATCTGATATGAGTATAGCTACTCCAGCTTTCTTTTGATTTCCATTTGCATGGAATATCTTTTTCCATCCCCTCACTTTCAGTCTGTATGTGTCCCTAGGTCTAAAGTGGGTCTCTTGTAGACAGCATATATATGGGTCCTGTTTTTGTATCCATTCAGCCAGTCTATGTCTTTTGGTTGGGGCGTTTAATCCATTCACGTTTAAGGTAATTATCGATATGTATGTTCCTATGACCATTTTCTTAATTGTTTTGGGTTTGTTTTTGTAGGTCCTTTTCTTCTCTTGTGTTTCCCACTTAGAGAAGTTCCTTTAGCATTTGTTGTAGACCTGGTTTGGTGGTGCTGAATTCTCTTAGCTTTTGCTTGTCTGTAAAGCTTTTGATTTCTCCATCAAATCTAAATGAGATCCTTGCCGGGTAGAGTAATCTTGGTTGTAGGTTCTTCCCTTTCATCACTTTAAGTATATCATGCCACTCCCTTCTGGCTTGCAGAGTTTCTGCTGAGAAATCAGCTGTTAACCTTATGGGAGTTCCCTTGTATGTTATTTGTCGTTTTTCCCTTGCTGCTTTCAATAATTTTTCTTTGTCTTTAATTTTTGCCACTTTGATTACTATGTGTCTCGGCGTATTTCTCCTTGGGTTTATTCTGTATGGGACTCTCTGCGCTTCCTGGACTTGGGTGGCTATCTCCTTTCCCATGTTAGGGAAGTTTTCGACTATAATCTCTTCAAATATTTTCTCTGGTCCTTTCTCTCTCTCTTCTCCTTCTGGGACCCCTATAACGCGAATGTTGTTGCGTTTAATGTTGTCCCAGAGGTCTCTTAGGCTGTCTTCATTTCTTTTCATTCTTTTTTCTTTAGTCTGTTCCGCAGCAGTGAATTCCACCATTCTGTCTTCCAGGTCACTTATCCGTTCTTCTGCCTCAGTTATTCTGCTATTGATTCCTTCTAGTGTAGTTTTCATTTCAGTTATTGTATTGGTCATCTCTGTTTGTTTGTTCTTTAATTCTTCTAGGTCTTTGTTAATCATTTCTTGCATCTTCTCAATCTTTGCCTCCATTCTTATTCCGAGGTCCTGGATCATCTTCACTATCATTATTCTGAATTCTTTCTCTGGAAGGTTGCCTATCTCCACTTCATTTAGTTGTTTTTCTGGGGTTTTTTCTTGTTCCTTCATCTGGTATATAGCCCTCTGCCTTTTCATCTTCTCTATCTTTCTGTAACTGTGGTTTTTGGTCCGCAGGCTGCAGGATTGTAGTTTTTCTTGCTTCTGCTCTCTGCCCTCGGGTGGTTGAGGCTATCTAAGAGGCTTGATGGTAGGCTCTGGTGGTGGGTAGAGCTGACTGTTGCTGTGGCGGTCAGAGCTCAGTAAAACCTTAATCCACTTGACTGTTGATGGGTGGGGCTGTGTTCCCTCCCTGTTGCTGTGGCGGTCAGAGCTCAGTAAAACCTTAATCCACTTGACTGTTGATGGGTGGGGCTGGGTTCCCTCCCTGTTGGTTGTTTTGCCTGAGGCAACCCAACACTGGAGACTACCCGTGCTCTTTGGTGGGGTTAATGGCAGACTCTGGGAGGGCTCACGGCAAGGAGAACTTCCCAGAACCTCGGCTGCCAGTGTCCTTATCCCCCCGGTGAAACAGAGCCACCACTCGCCTCTGCAGGAGACCCCCCAACACCAGCAGGTAGGTCTGGTTCAGTCTCCCCCAGGGTCACTGCTCCTTCCCCTGGGTCCCGATGCACACATTACTTTGTGTGTGCCCTCCAAGAGTGGGGTCTCTGTTTCCCCCAGTCCTGTCAAAGTCCTGCAATCAATTCCCACTAGGCTTCAAAGTCTGATTCTCTAGGAATTTCTTCTCCCGTATCCGGACCCCCAGGTTGGGAAGCCTGACGTGGGGCTCAGAACCTTCACTCCAGTGGGTGGACTTCTGTGGTATAAATGTTCGCCAGTCTGTGAGTCACCCACCCAGCAGTTATGGGATTTGATTTTACTCTGATTGCGCCCCTCCTACCGTCTCACTGTGGCTTCTCCTCTGTCCTTGGATGTGGGGTATCCTCCTTGGTGAAGTCCAGGTTCTTCCTGTCAATGATTGTCCAGCAGCCAGTTTTGATTCTGGTGCTCTCGCAAGAGGGAGTGAGAGCACGTCCTTCTACTCCGCCATCTTGGTTAATCTCCACTATAGTCTTTAATACAAAACCAGCAGTCATATCCCAATACCAAACACCATTATTTGTTTAATCTTCCCCAACTATAGCCATATTACTATAATTACCAATCTCAGTCCAAGCAGCCAGAATTGCCATGCTGTTAAGAGATAGAAATCTAAACACTACTTTCTTTGACCCTGCAGGAGGAGACCGAATCCTATACCAACACCTCTTTTGATACTTTGCTCACCCTGAAGTCTGTATTCATGGCCTAACAGGGTTTGTTATAAACTCACATATCATTACATACTATTTAGGACAAAAATTGCCTTTCAGCTATCTGGGAATAGTATGAGTCATGCCCACTGGTTTTTTAGGAGTTCTCTTGTGGGCCCATCATACGTTTACCTTAGGGATAGCTGTGGACTCAGGAGCATACTTTGCATCAGCTACCGTAATTACTTCTATCCCTACAGGAGTAAAAGTATCTAGCTGATTAGCAACTCTTTATTAATTTTTCTTTTTCTTTTCTTTTTTTTTTTTGGCTGAGTTGGGTCTTGGTTGCTGCACGTGGGCTTTCTCTGGTTGCGGTGAGCGGCAGCTACTCTTCGTTGCGGTGTGCGGCCCTTTCATTGCAGTGGCTTCTCTTGTTGCAGAGCACGGCCTCTAGGCGCGTGGGCTTCAGTAGCTGTGACTTGCGGGCTCTAGAGGGCAGGCTCAGTAGTTGTGGCACATGGGCTTTTTGCTCCGCGGCATGTGGAATCTTCCCAGACAAGGGCTCGAACCCGTGTCCCCTGCATGGGCAGACGAATTCTTAACCACTGCGTCACCAGGGAAGTCCCTGGTTAGCAACTGTTCACGGAGGTAATACTATATGACCTCCCACTATATTATGAGTTTTAGGCTTTAGTTTTTCTTTTTACAGTAGGTGGTTTGACAGGAATCATCTTAGCCAACTCATCCCCAGACATTGTCCTGCAGGATACATACTATGTAGTAGCACACTTCCATGACCTAATGTCCATGGGAGCAGTCTTCACTATTATAGGAGGCTTCCTACACTGATTCCCACTATTCTCAGGTTATACAGTTAACTCGGCATGAGCAAAAATTCACTTCACAAGTATATTTGTAGTAGTAAATATGACTTCCTGCAGCACTTTCGTGGCCTCTCAGGGATGTCACTACGTTAGTCTGAGTACTCTGAGGCACACACAACATGAAATATTTTGTCTTTAGGCTCATTCATCTCAGTAGCAGCAGTAATGCTAATAATCTTCATACTTTGAAAAGCATTTGTGTCTAAACAAGAAGTCTTAGCAGTGGAAATTGCTACTCCTAACCTAGAATGGTTCCACGGATGTCCTCCACCATATCCTATGTTTCAAGATCCTACCTAAGTAAATGAAAAATAAGGAAGGACTCAAGTCCTTTTCAACCAGTTTCAAGCCAACACCATAACAATTATGTCTTCCTCAATAAATGAGATAAAAGTAAAAAGTGATGGAGCTTTGTCAAAGTTAAATGATAGGCTAAAATCCTGTATATCACTAAGGCCTATCAATTTCATCTAGGCTCTCAAGATACAACATCACCAATTATGGAAGAACTTTTACATTTTCTTCATCACACATTAATAGTGATTTTTAAAATAAGTTCTCTAGTCCTCTATATCATTTCACTAATATTGACATCTAAACTCATATGCATACAATAGATGCACAGGTAGAGAAAATGTGAACAATTTACTAGCCATTATTGTAATCTTAATTGCCCTATCATCATTGTGAATCCTTTACATGATACATGAAATCAATAACTCTTCCCAAACCATAAAAAACTATGGGTCAGTAATGATACTGAAGCTACAAATACACAGATTACGAAGATTTAAATGTTGACTCCTCTGTAATCCCCACATCAGAGCTAAAACCAGGAGAATAATGACTAATAGAAGTCAACAACCGAGTCGTTAGGGATAGTCATTGAATATTAGTTTCATCTGAAATTGTTGTACACTCCGGAGTTGTTCCTTCTCAGGCCTAAAAGGAGCTGCTATCCCAGGACGCCTAACTTAATGAATCCTAATAGCAACAGCACCAGGCCTATGTTGTGGACAAGAGAGCTCGTTTTCCTGAGTTCAAAGACAGGACAGAGGGATATGGCTGAGATATGGGGTGAATCTGCAGCCTATGGGGATGCACTCTCCAAGCTCCAGTATAGGAATGGGGCCTCTAGGGTCCCAGGCCACCCACCACGCCCTCTCGAGCAGGATCTGGGCAACATCCCCTGTCAGTGATGAGGCAGCCCTAGCACTTGTCACGCCCCGATGTCGTGTCCTATGTGGGCCCCATGCTCTTGGGACCACACCCCACACTCTGCAGGTCCATGCTACAGGGTCCTTCATGCCTCAGGAGTAGAGACCACACAGCAAGCAGTTCCCTCTGCAACCAGCAGGAGGAGGGGAGGAGAGCAGGGGCACCAGGGGACTCTCACTCAGACAACAACACCCCAGCGGTGCCAGCGGGGACAGTGATGATGCAGATGAGGCGCAGACCAAGAGATGGGACCAGAGGACCCAAAAGGCAGCTGGTCAGGTCCTGGCTCACCTGCACCCCGGACACCTTTGTCCCGCATACACCCCCTTCCTCATACACCCTCTCCTTAAATGCAGATTCTTCAGATGCGAACAGGCAGAGCTTCAGACTGAAAGTCAGCTCTTCCAAAATGACCCGTCAGCAAACACTGCAGGATTCCACTCCAGTGGGTGCCCTGCAGTCGACAACTCAGGGACTGAAGTGGATATCGGTGCCAGGGGCAGTGGGAGGGAATGGGGAATGAGACTTTGATGGTTGTGGAATTTTGGGTTTGCAAGAGGAAAAGTTCTAGGGATGGTGGTGATGGCTCCACGAGAAAGTGAATCTATCTGATGCCTCAGAAACGTGCACTTAAAATGGTGATGATGGTAAAGGGTATGTGACGTGTGTTTTATTTCACTTAAAATAAATTCTTAAAATAATGTCTTGTTAATTGAGATTCCATTTCGACTCCCCTTCATCACAAATGTCGGAGGCCCAGACACAGTCCCCTACCTTAGGGGCCATCACGGTACCCTCACAGAGCACGTGGGAGACCATTCTTACGGGGGACTAGTCTGTGCTCACCTGACCTCTGTCCAGGGGGACCCAGGCAGTGGTGACCCCCAGAGATTAGACATATGATATGCTATAGTATTAATACGATACCACCAAGTGTTGTCACTCACCGGAACACAGAGCAGCAACCCACTCAAACATGCCTGACCTCATATGATTGTGACAAGATGAAGAGAAGAAAAGGAACCACAGGTTAATCAGGACAACACCCTTAATGCAGAGGTTGGAAATCTCAAAGGGGACAGGACACACTGCAGGCAAAGAGCGCATATGCGGTCTCCCCATACATGTGATCCTGACCCATGCAGGTATGGTGAGACCCACACAGTCCCCGCACCCTATACCTGGGGCCACACATCCACACTCACCAGGGTGACCCACCTCCCCAGACCCCTCCACCTGGGTCACATGTCCACAGTCCCAGGGTGACCTCACCTCCCCAGACCCTGCACCTGGTGTCACACGTCCCCTTGGTCAGGACACCATGGCTCTGCAGGGGGCTCCCCCAATGTGGAAACAAGCTGGGTCCCTGGGACCTCCTGGGATGGGAAAAAGTGTCAGGTGGGTCTCCTTTCCCCACACTTGTCCCAGAGGAGTCCTGCTCTTCTCACTTTGGTTCTGTGTGATTTTAACTGTTTTTACAGCTTTCATACTAGAGTTGAACACACGACCCTGGTGCTGGCATGCTCAGTCCTTTCTCGTCTCACTTACATGTTGAGAAAACTCACAGGACAGCAGGGCTGAAAGCCGAGGGGCAGCTCTGGACTCTGCTGAGTAGGGACGGTAGACTGGAGGGAGAGCTCAGCAGCAGCCTCAGCTGTCACCCATCGGCCTTTTGCCCGATCTGCGTGCCCTGCAATCAATTCAGCAGCTAAACCTGCTTCCCTATTCACCATGCACGTGCTGGTAAATTGGAATTATTGCCAGGTAGTCCTCCTGAGGATTCTCCATGAGCCCCAAGGAAGGTGAACCTTGCAGGGATTAAGACTAAGGCCCCGACCATAGCACTGACCCTTGGGAGGACCAGGTCACCACACTCAGAAGAGAGGCTGTTACGTAGACAAGCCCACCTCAGCTCCAGACCCCAGACATCTAAGCACTGACATTCAGATGCAGGCACGGAGCTTCCCAGTACTGAGGCCAGGCCGGGTCTCTACCCAGGTCCCCATAGTCCTAGCGTACACAGAACATGGTCAGGTCTAAATCTTCTTATTGTAGACAACACATGGTCAGCTCTAAACATAATCAGTAGACAGGACATGCAGAGGTCTAAATCTACCATGTAGACACAACTTGATCATGTTTCAACTAGCTTAGGGCTGATCTCATAGGAGGTACAGATCACACACATGGGTCTCTCATCATTGGACACCCACATCAGGAAACTGAACAAAATCTTTGTCATTAAACATTTCAACAGGCAAAACATAAATGTTCCCAATTTCTCTGGCCACCTGATGGTCAGGATCCACGGGCGAGCCACGAACTTCTTAGAGTGCAGCCCAGTCTGCTGCCAGGACAGACAAGAAGTGGCCTGATTCCAGCCTCCCAGGCTTCCAGAAGGAGGCGGCCACACTGGAAGCCCAGGCAGGAGAGTCCTGCATGGTCCGGGCCGGGAGATCCGGTCTGTCCATTCGGCTGGCCGATTCCGGGCGGGGCGCTCAGGGCCGCTGAGAGCCCTGCACTCAGCTCCTGCTTCCCTGCAGCGTGTGCGTGTGCGTGTGCGTGTGCGTGTGTGTGTGTGTGTAGAGGGGGCGGTGGCTGACGGCTCCCATGGTTCCCATCCCGGGCACCGCGCTGTCTTCGAGGGGAGGCACGGGGAGAGGTAGGGGCACAGAAGCCGTTGGAGAGGAGAACCCACCGCGGAACTCCTTGCACACTGGCTCGCCCCACCCGGAGACCCGCCTGCCCATCGTGGGCCGCATGTCGCCCCCCAGTCCCCCACCCCCGAGGGCAGGGTGCCTGCTCTTTCAACAGCACAGGGTCTCACATGAAGGAGACCCAGTGGGGACTGTCACCCCCCGACTCCTGATGCTGTGTTTGGGGAGAATCAACCCTCTTGACTGGGCGATGGGACCCTGTGAGGAAAGAGGTGGCGGCCCCATCCAAGTCGGGGCCTGGCTGAGATATGAGGAAACAGGAGCCAAGGGCAGGGCCTGGAGGCCAGGCCAACAGGAGGGGCACCCCCAGCCTTGGCCGGGCTCTCCAACGGTGACATTGTTGCTTTAGGGGACCTGGGACAGGTGACTGAATGTAATGGGAGTCTAAACTGGACCCTGAATGGGGCTTAAAGAAGGTGTGAAGGATGTTACTGAGACAGTGACAGTCATTGGAAGACAAACTCTGTGTCAGGATATCCTGCTCCATCCATTTAAATCCCTGAGATCTGTGACCTTTACGTGGCTACGCAGGATTGTTAGAGCAGCTGCGTGCGGATATATCTGGGGCACAATTCAGTCTGCAGCCAACTTGCAAGTGGTTCCAGCAAACACACAGGTGTGCAAACAGGCAGGCACAGCACACACACAAACATATGCACGTGCACAGCACAAATATATTCACACACTAGCATGTGAACACACATGTACCCATATCCCCATGCACACACTAATGTGTGCAAGTGCACATACCTATGCACATGCACAGCATATGTATGCAAACAGGCACACGCACACGCATAGCACACACACAGGGAATAAAGTGAATCCGTAAAGCATTAATTCCTGAACACAAGTGAAGCTGACATGTATTTTTCCCTTTTCTTAGCCTTGATGTTTTCCACAACAAAAAGTTTAAGAAAAAAGTTAATGGCAAATGACTTTTGATTCATAGGACTTTCTGATTTTATTGCACAAATATTATGACAGTAGAAATGAATGTAGATATTACATGTGTCCACTAATGGATGAATGGAGAAGAAAAACACGGTCCATCAATACAAGGGAATGCTATTCAGCCTAAAAAGGAAGTCAGTTCTGACACAGGATGCAGCAGGGATGAACCTTGAGGGCATTATGCTCAGTGATGTAAGCTAGACACAAAAAAACAAACAGTGCTTGATCCACTCATACAAGGCCCCTAGAGCAGTCGGAAATATAGAGACATAAAGTAGGATGTTGAGGGCCAGAGGCTGAGGGAGGGACCATGGGGAGTGAGTGTTTAATGGGGACTGTTTCAATTTTGCAAGATGAAAAAGTTCTGGAGGATGATGGTGGTCAGGTGTGCACAACAGTGTGAATTACTTCCTGACCCTGAAATGTGCACTTAAAAATGGTTAAGATAGTACATTTTATGTTATGTGTACCAGACCACAATTTTTAAAACTTTTTACAAAACAACAGGAAATAGTCCATGAATACCACAAGATGCACAACTTCACTAACAACAGAGGGATTAAAGCCATAAGAAAAATACTGTGCATACACCTACCAGAATGGCAGACATGAAAGACATAGTATCAAATATCAGCAGGATGTGGAGCAATGGAAAGCCTGGTACGCAACGGGGGGATGCAACCACTTCTGAAGCAATCGGGCCTCAGATAGCGAAGTCCGTGAACAGAGACCCACAGTGCTCCTCCCAGTTGAACACAAACCCACCAGCCCTGCACCAGGACACACGGACATGGACTTGCAGCCACAGGAGCCAAACCTGAAAGAACCTGAAGGCCATCACAGACGGATGCAGAAATGAACCATGCACGCTCCTATGAAGGAATATTCCACAGCAATGGAGTACATTTTGTTTAAAGGTAGTAAAAGTATAAAAATTATTTTTTAAAAAAAACTATATTTACAAGATGAAAGAATCTATAATTCTGGCACCTAGGGATTGTCGAATGCTCCTAAGAATAGATTGCTGTGGAAATGTTTATTATAGGGAAATTGACATATTCTCTAGGAAGGACGGGGTGAATGGCCCTGCTACATTTTCTACATTGAAGGCATGTACACGTTTTGATTCTACTTCTGTTAAATCAAGTGGGGCTTCACTGGATTTCTGCTACTGCGGAGATAATCAAATTCTGGGTAGGGGTCAGGAGAAAATTAGTCATAGGTGTTCTTGTGTAATAATTACTGTTGAAAGTGTAAATGATCCATTTACCAGTAAGACTGAGAATAGAATAACTGCTACATTACTTCATATGAGATGATCGTCTGTGCTATTGTTCCTAGAGCTCCAGTGAGTGAGTATTTTGAATGTGAAGTTCATCCAGATCTGAGGATGGAATAAATGGCTAGGTGTGATATGGCTAATAGAAATAATATGCCTACATTTATACTAATTAGTGGATAAGATATGGGAAGAGGAATTCATGTTGTGAGAGCCAGGGTTAAGGCTAGCATTGGGGCAATAATATATAAATTGATGATGTTGATGGACATAGTGGTTCTTTAATAAGTAGTTTGAATGCCTCAGCAATGGGTTGTAATCATCCATGGGGGCTGATGATTTTTGGCCCTTTCTGGATTTGTATATAGCCTAGGATTTTCCATTTAGTTAATATGAGGAATGCTATGGTGAATTAAATTGGGTAATTTGTGAAAGAATGTTGATTATAAACATATTCTTAGGAAGAGGACTTGAACCAGTGCAGAAAAAGTTTCAGTTTTACATAATTACCGGGCTCTGCCAGCGTAACGAACCCTGTTCTACAGTAGGGTATGTATAAATTAATTGAATGTAGATTATATCATCATTTAGTTTGAAGACATTTTGTAAAGTAAGCCGTATTGCTCTTGTCCTTTCTTACTGGAAGAATTCTGCAATAGACAGAAACCAACCAGGATGACTCCAGTCTGAACTCAGATCACGTGAGACTTTCATCGTTGAACAAACAGACAATTAATAGCAGTTATACCGTTGAAATGTCGTGATCCAGCATCAAGGTCATAAACCATATTGCCCATATGAACTCCAGAATACAATTACACTGTTATCCCTAGTAAAACTTGTTCCATTGACCAGTGTTTTAGTAGAACAGGTGATAAAGCATTTTGACTAGCTGGCCTAAATTTTAATCACTCAGAAGTGGTTTTATTCTCCAAAAAATAAATGGCGCACAGGCTCAAGACACACCGGCTTCAGTAGTTGTGGCGTGCAGACTCAGTAGTTGGGGCCCACTGGCTTTGTTGTTCCGTGGCACGTGAGATCTTCCCGGACCGGGGATCGAACCGGGTCCCCTGCATTGGCAGGCGAATTCTTAATCACTGCATCACCAGGGAAGTCCCAGATTCGCAGTCTCCCTTTTAATATACCTTAAGCCCAAAGAATCCATGGAAAATTGTTACAGAAAATAAGACAATAAAATATTGTAAGGACTATAACAGAAGCATATAGTACACAGTTCATATAGACGCATCCCAAGCAGTTACAAAGTATATTAAAAGGGAGGCTGCAATTTTAAAAGAATAAGAAAAATTATACCCACAAACTCCCAATCTTTCCTGAAACGTTGCAATCTGAAACCCTATTGTAGGAAGCAGAAGATTCCAGGAGACATTCTACAAATGAAGGACTCCAAACCCTGTGGTTGGATAAGGAATTCTGGAAGGAAGGTATCCTCACCCAAGGAGAGCAGGTTCCTATATTTGTCTAACATCACATCCCTGTACAATTCCCATTGATCTTGCTCCAGGCATTCTCACTCCTCTTGACAGAAATCTATGGCCACATCCTGGAATGTCAGAAGTCCCTGAAATTAAACATACACATGCCATGTGGCCACGGGAAGAGTTCATAATATGACCCAAGAAGAAAACAGCAAGTTAAGAGAAGGTTTTAATTTAGAAGAGTGTCTTCAATTATCCACTAATACATATATATATATATATATATATATATATATATATATAATTTTATTTTTTTACAAAGTAACTTTCTCTACCTTATGTCTAACTACAAGAAAAGAGTATGGCATGTGATCCACAAAACCAGTATAGAGACTATACTTGTCTGGAAAAGAAATGATAAAATGATGGTTTCAACACAGGCATATGCATTTTTGAGTGTTTTATTTATATCAAACTGGATAAAATGGGTGTATTTCTCATAGAGAAAAGACCTGTCGAGGTAGAAATGTACCTTTCAACTATTCATGGGTACACGAGTACACTGGGGAGATTGTAAAAGTGCAGATTGTGATTCAGTAGGTCCGGTGGGCCTGAGTTCTATTTTTTTAACAAGCTCATTTTTAACTAGTGATGCCACAGTCTCTGATTCATTAACCACAACTGTGAATATCAGAGACATAATTAGAAAGGTAAAAATTCATATTTAATTTTGAACTTAAAGTGTTTTATGGATTTTACACCTTTAATATTAAGAATAGTGAGCACAGCAGCAACAATCATTTGTGAATATTTACTATAGACTGTGTATCTTTCTAATTTTTTTGTGTAGGATTCCAGGAAAAAGGCCTGGGCTGCGGCCACAATGGGCATGGCCCCCAGGCCGGGCCGCCCCTCCAGGACCCCCGACGGGGCCCTGCGCTCCTGGCGGCTCCCTCCCCCGCCGCCCCGCTCCCTCCCGGAAGGCCTCGGGGCAGAGCGCTCCCACCCACTGCGCGCTGAACAGAGCCCGCGTTTCCTCAGAGCTGGAACTCCCGGCTCAGGCGGGGTCTCTTCCCTCCGCCTACACGGAACTGCCCCGGAGCCCGAGGGGAGGGCGACCTCACTGAGGCTGCCGGCTCTGGAGGTGCGCCGGCGGCCGAAGCCATGACAGTCGCGGGGACGGCGGGCCGGGTAAGTGGGCGCCGACCCTCCGCCTGGTCCGGTGCCCGGGCGGCAGCACAAGACCAGCTTCTGAGGGGCAGGGGTTCGCTGCCACCCGCCGCTGCTGTGCAGAAAGAGCGGCCTCCAGCGTCTGGTCCCCGGGAACTTCGGTCCGTCCTCTCGCCCCTGCCCTCGACCTGGCTCGCGAGGCCTGCTGGGAGTGGGGAGGGGGTCGGCCTGAGCGTCCTGAAGGGAAACGGGGCAAGGGAGGCGCAGGGTCCGGCTGCAGCGTCAGCGCCCCTCCTCTCGACTGCGGGGAAAGCGGCTGAAAACTCCTCCCGAGGCGCGCAGGCCCCTTATTCAGCCGAGTCCCTCTGCGGTCCTTCCTCCCTGAGCTAAAGTACCGGGGGGAGGGGACAGGGCAGGGGACTGGCGCAGGTAATGGGGACCATCAAAAGGTGATTGTTAACTAAGGAAAACCAGCTCTCCCAAGGTGAGGAATGCGGCGCTTTTCTTTGCCTGGGCTCACTGAAATCCTTCCTTTGATATGCACCTCAGCTCTCTGGGGCCTGCATTCTGTATTTGCATATCCTGAGTGCCTCAGGGCCCACCGGCTCACATTGGAGGGCTGCAAGTGCTGAAGACTGTGACATCCTTTGTTTACTGATAGGGCAAGAAATATTCCATTTCTCACAGGCTTGAGGGGCAGACAGTGGAAAAAAGTCAGAGAATCTCACTCGGCCTGTACTTTGGTTTACATATAGATAATATTTATACTTAACTGTGCTAATAGAGGTTCTCAAGTCCAATCAACTTGTACTACTGCCCTCTATGTATCAATTTCTTCAATATCATAAGCTAAATGCCGATAGAATTGACTTAATCCATTTAAATAGGTTAATGATTTTTAAAGGAAACATAATAGAAATATAACAACAAAACCTTTACCACTAAAGGCTGGGTCTGGAACACCCTAAATAAATGTTCCATTGTTAAAATATTGAAAGATGTAGTCAATAGAAATATCAACAAAAATGCCAAATAATAAGGGTAGCAGAATGTTGAAATGTTCTATCTTTATCATTAAAGTGGCAGAAAATCATTTATTAGTAGGCACTGGGGGCAAAAGATGCCTGATTTTATATCTGTGTCATATTTGCGCAGTTGTTTCAACAAGTAACTTAAAGACAAAATGGAAAAACAAGGTTTGTGCCTGAGATCATGTTGATGTGAAACCAGGGATGGCCACCTTGTGCCAGGTGAGTTAAGTTTACCTGGCAGGTAGACGGCAGAGCTCCTGGGAAGCAAGGGTTGGAATTTTTCTGCTGGGTGCCCCTTAGATTCTGTGACTTGACTGACTGTGAGTCATGTATCGGGAAAGACCTGATCACAGGAAAAGGGTGGGAATAGAGTGATTTGGGGAGCAGCTAACAACATTCATCACAGCTCACGGCCTGAATGAATTTTAAAGAAACAGGAAAACAAATGCTTCTTATGGAATCAGAGAATGTGAGGGCTGGACAATCCCAGAAAATGAGGAACACCCATCCCATTTTCCAGATGACAAAACAGAGGTCCAGCAAGGTGAAATTCCTCACCCAAGTTGCACCCGTCTCTCCTCCCCACTACGTGGTTCATGAAAGCAGGAGTCTTCCTGTCTTGATCACTGCTGAACCCCAAAAAGGGCCAGGCATCTAGCAGCTGCTCCAAAAATTTGGGTTGACTGTAGGAACAATGCTATTTCTTTCTTTCTCACTCTTATTCAGGATTGTGCCAAGAACTCCCCAGGTTGCAATGTAATTCGATAAATGTAAATATTAATTGAGTTTTGCTGTGATGAGGACTTAGGCTTTGAAGGTAACAGACTTGGTTCAGATCTTGGTTCTGCCACTCCATAGCTGTTTGGCTTTGGGAAAATTACTAAACCTCTCTGAGACTATTTCCTCCTTTGTAAAGTGGGGATAAATCTATCTGAGCCAGCAGAGCACCTGCATGAGAGATGTGCACTAAATATTGGTCTTTCTCACTCTCCTACGCCATCTCTCTGTTCTTCCCAGAGAAGCTGTACAGAAGGATATAGCACTTTTGTTTAAAATAGTTAACTAATTAATTAATTAATTTGTTTTTGGCTGCGTTGGGTCTTCGTTGCTATGCGCAGGCTTTCTCTAGATGTGGCAAGCGGGGGCTACTCTTTGTTGCGGTGCGCGGGCTTCTCATTGCGGTGGCTTCTCTTGCTTCACTTGTTGTGGAGCACCGTTTCTAGGCGCGCGGGCTTCTGTAGTTGTGGTCTGCAGGCTCAGTAGTTGTGGCCCATGGGCTTAGCTGCTGCGCGGCATGTGGGATCTTCCCTGACCAGAGCTCGAACCCATGTCCCCTGCCTTGGCAGGCAGATTCTTAACCACTGCACCACCAGGGAAGTCCGAGATAGTACTTTTTAAAGAGGGGTTTGAATTTATTTCAGATTGTGTACATTTTTCTTGTAGAAAAGATTATTCCACTATAGAAACATAAACACGCAAAACCACTCCAAATGCAGTATTCTATGGTTTAGATATTATCAGTCACATTTTATAAGTAATTGGGCAAATGCCAAAGCACTAGGTACTGGGGCGTAAGAAGACTCAAATCTGGTGTGACCCCACCCCAATTTCAAGAGCAGGGTGTGCTTTTCAAATCCATGTTTCATCTGGTCTTTTTTTCTCATCCATCCTCTGTGTCTGCCTTTCTCAAGAAGGCTCAGATCCTCGGCTTTCACACCCTCGCGGCTGGCTGTGCCCCAGCTCCCGGCCTGGAACCTCTGCGTGCCTGGGTGTGCCTGCTCCCCCTGTGCATCACCAGCTTTGCCTGGGAGCTGCTGTATCGTGCACTGCTTGCTGTACCCAGAGTACCTGGAATCTTCTGGTAGATGAAGTGCACCCTCCTCACCATGTGTGCAGCCCATCCCCTTACCTTATATCCTGCCTCTAAGCCAGGCTTGGGGGTGACTACAGTGTGCATTCAGCCGTGTGAGGTGCTGGGATCAAAGTGAAGTTCCCAACTTTTGAAGTGGCAGGCTTGAGGGGCACACAGTGATTTAAAGTCGGGTCACCTGACTTAAAGGGGGGACTGATTGATTTAAAGCCAAGGCAGCTGACTTAAAGCCTGCGTCCCTCAGCTGCAGGACGAGACCAACTTTGGCGGTGCACGGGTTCGCTCCAAGCCAGCACTGCTGTTCAGGAAGAGATTCCAGTAGCGCCTTAGTGCAGGGGGACTTGGTCCGTTGTCTTGCCCCTGCCCTCAGAGGGGGGCCACCTGCTCTTCTGGAGAATCAGGTAGGGGGAAGTGCAGAGTTCCGGCTGGAGTTGCGGCACCGCTTGTCTGATGGCAGGGAAAGGGGGACAGGGCTGTGTGGTGTCCTGGGGCTGGACTCAGGAGGTCGACTCAGCCTCTCAGCCTGCTAACCTCCCCCCCCACACACTCCACAAGAGTTTCCAATAATATGTAATTGCGCCTTAGGTTCTCGGTCTTCAAACTCATCTCCAGGCTCCCAGGTCCCTTGATTCAGCCAATTCCTCTGTGCTCTTTCTTCTATTAGATACAGTCCCAGAGGGAGGGGCTGGGGGATGGGACTGGAGGGATGCCGGCAGCACTGGCCTCAGCTGACTGAAGAGATCCGGGGCCTGCGCTATCACACATGTGCGAGGACCCTTAAGGCGGAATCGAGGGGGCCAGTTAGAGGCAGTCCTTGTTGCCTCAAGTGAGTATGGATCACCGTCGGGTGGGGAGCACGCTGACCCCTGAGAAGTACTGTTAGGAGGATGTGTTCCTCCCTCGGCTTCAAGGACGTGGGTGGGCTTCAGGGCTCCAGTTCCCCTCCAGGCCTCCAGGTCCGACTGCACCGCAGCGGCCTTGCAGACCCGCCTTCCTGTCCCAGAACTTGCCAGGCTCCAGGAAGAATCCAGACAGCAGAGATGGTGCCTGAGGGCTCCAGCTTGAAAAGTGCTGTCCCTGGGGACCCAACAGTGGAGGGAGGAAGGGTGAAGGGAGTGGGGGGGTGGGGTCGGGAGGGGTGGCTGCCCTGGGAGACTTTTAGAGAAAAATATCGCCCCCCACACCCCCTGCCCCTGCAACTGACCCTTTGATGCCATAGGATCTCAGGGCCTTTTAGTCAGAGATGCCTCTGCTTCTTTACTCCTGTGTTCAAAACTATGCAAAACCAACTCTTCATCCTCTTGCTGCCTTGCCAGGACTTTTAAAGCACTGTTCTTTTGAAGCACTCGTTCCCTAAACTGCAGTTTGGAGCTGTCCCAGCTATTTAAAGGTGTTCTCCTTAAACTGAGACTAAATCCTACTCTTTTGGAAAAACGGCCTTCACTTCACTGGAGATCGTCTTTTCTGCCCATTCCTTCCTTCTACTGCCCTCTTAAGAACCCCTGTGCTCAAAGAGCTTGTCGATTTATTTTTTGCTTGATGTCAAAAAGAAACCTTCCCCATGCACCCCAAAAAGCTTTCCTGGATCATAGGTGTTTCACAACCATGACAGTGTTTTGCAGTTAGTATACACTGGGTAGAGTGCCTAGCAATCCCTCCAAGAGCCAGAGGTGAGCAGACCTTTACTTATTTGATTGGATGCCCTTCAAGTTTAGGAAGGTCCCATTCTTATGACCCAGCAGGTAAGACAGAGCCCTGGATGGCTGTGGCTGTGATTAGATAACTTCTGATGATTTTATTTCCCTTACTGAGCTGCTGCTTCTAGGTTAAATTCGTTTTATTACCTGTCCATTTTTAAAGAAAGGCTGACAAAGTCACTGTAATAGGTCAGGAGTCTGAACTCAGGGTTGGTCAAAGGTACTCACAGGGAGGAAGGTGGATAAAAATAGGTGGGTAAAATAGGAGGGTTGGCAAGTACAGCCAGGACACCCGTGTTCATCATGCACACTAATAAAGGCCAGAATCTCCTCATTTATCTCTGGTGGGAAGTTCTGATGGTTTCACAGGATCAGACTCAAATCATGTTGAAACTAGGGGATTTCCCTGAGCATAAAAGGAAGTATCCGTCCCTAGCAGGAGTCGCTGCCGAGGAATAAAGACGTAGATGTAGAGAACGGACCTGAGGACACAGGGAGGGGGAAGGGTATGCTGGGATGAAGTGAGAGAGTGGCATGGACATATATACACTACCAAAGGTGAAATAGATAGCTATTGGGAAGCAGCTGCATATAGCACAGGGAGATCAGCTCAGTGCTTTGTGACCACCTAGAGGGGTGGGATAGGGAAGGTGGGAGTGAGACACAAGAGGGAGAGGATATGGGGATATATGTATACGAATAGTTGATTCACTTTGTTATACAGCAGAAGCTAACACAACAAGGTAAAGCAATTATACTCCAATAAAGATGTTAACAACAACAACAACAACAAAAAACCCAAAATCTAAGTCAATCAAGCCAACGGAGACCATGTATGTGTTTACAGTTCAAGAAATCCACAAGGGAATCCTTTATTCTGTAGGCAATGAATGGTCCATTCGAAAAGGAAAAAACTTTCTAAAATGTTGTCTTTCCATTTATTGTTCAGAACATCATTTTTATACCTCTGCATTTCTTACTATTCAAAGCCAAGTCACGTGAGTTACAGGGAAGCAGCTGATGGATTTAAAGTTGGGTCACTTGATTTAAAAACCAGTGGCAGTTGATTGATTTAAATCCCGGTCATATGACATGAGGAGGGGGTGCTAAAAACTGCTTTTTCATCTCTGGCTCAGAATATCATATTTACCTTGGTTTTTCTTATGATTTAGAAAACTTGAGCTGTCTCTCCTTGGAATCATCAGGAGAAAAATACAGTATTTCAGGTTCATTCTTGAAACCAACTTCTCACGGTTAAGGTGTATTGGCTAAAAGATCTTCCTTCTTCAAGAGATTCCAAACCTCTGTAAGACACTTCATTGTAATTGGAGAAAAAAGAAGAATGAATTCAGGCCAGCAGCTACAGGAGGCCAAGACAGCCCCCAGGACTGGGGAAGGAGGAGGAGGAAGGGCTGAGAGTTGCCATTAGAGCAGACAACCTCCAGAGGGCGCTGAAGCACCGGCAGAGCCCACCTGCCACTCCCAGTTTGGCACTCCAGGGTCAGATTTGGGTTTGGAGATGGGGTTGCTGTAACCCCAAGGAGGTGAGCAGAGAGGAGGAGTTGATTACCGGTCTCCTCTGACTCTCTGACCCAAATTGCCTGGCTTCACAGGGGGGACAGGGTTTTGCTTTCAGCAAACTGATGGGGCACTTCCAGGCTGGTCGGGTTGCCCAGTGGCCCGACAGCCTGACAGGCTGACTGCGGTGTGACTGCCCTTTGTTTCTCCAGAATCTGTGCATCAGGAGGTGCATGGGTGCGGGAGTCCATCCACCGCCCCTCCCCCCAAGGGGGATGGCACCTTCCCTGGCTGTACCCTATGATCACCAGGTACTTGAAATGAATGCAAGTTTTTTGACTTCAAGGAAAAGCTCACACAACCGTTTCTTCCTCATAATGTGTGGGATTTACTATAATGGAAGGACATTAGAAAGAACAGGTAGAAAACTCACCTGTTGGTCTCCATGTAGGAGTTTATTTTGCATGAATCCCTCCTACATGAGTAGATAGCACAGGTTTATTTTTGTTCCCGTGTGTGTAGTTGTGGCAGAGGATGTAGGTATGGTGATTTGAAGCCCTCAAAGAAATATTCTCAGAACTCTCAAGATTTCTCTTGATCGGAACCGAAAGAGACCTGGAAAAGGAGGAAAAGAAAAGGAGGAAGGAGAACGAATGACTGTTTCTCAGTAAATTCACCTTCCTGGTTGATTGTTCTGTCTTCTCATTTCTTTTAACTTCTATGTATGTCTAATGGAATAATGTAGAAAGGCTGATTTTTATGCTTTAAAAGATTTTACATCACAAAGAAACTAGAAGTGGCTAACAGAACTTATTCAAATCAATTTTGCATAGAGACTTTGATATTAAATTTGGATACTAAAATGGGTTTATCCCAATTTTCTCTTTCTTTTTGAGTGAATATTTGTAACATATTTTTGTAGATAATAATTTATCCTAGATATACAAAATTGTGAGAATGGGTACCATTTTTTACCACTTAAATGATTTCTTTTAAATGAATAGATTGTACACTTTAAATGTCAATGTTGTGTCTTACGTGTTGTTTTTTAATTCCTTGATTTCCAAAACTTGTGTTTATTTAATTGATTTCTATCTAATAATCTGTCTCCCCTTTATTATTTCTTACTTTATATTTTATTGATCTATAGTTATTTTACATTATTATATTAGTTTCAGAGGTACAGCATAGTGATTCATAAATGTTTAGGTTCTTCTCCATTTATAGTTATTATAAAAGAGTGGCTATATTCCCCATGCTATACAGTACATCACTGTAGATTATTGATTTTATACATAGTGGATTGTCCCTCAAAATCTCCTACCACTATTTTGCTCCTCCACCCTATCTCTCCCTGCTGGTAACCACTAGTCTGTTCTTTAATCTGTGAGTCTGTTTTTTTTGTTGTTATTGTATTCAATTTTTTAGATGCCACGTGTAAGTGATAACATACCATGCTTGTTTTCTCATACCATACCATGCTTTTTTTCTCATAACATGCCATGCTTGTTTTCTCTGCGGTTTATTTTACTAAGCATAATACCCTCCAAATCCATCCATGTTCTTGCAAATGGCAAAATTTCATTTTTTGCTGAAGTCATCATAAAAAATCTTTTTTATCCACGAAGGTATTGATGAACACTTAGTTTGACTCTATATCTTGGCTATGGCAAATAACACTGTTATGAACATTGGTGTGCAGTTATTTTTTTTTTTGAAATAGTGTTTTTGTTTTCTTCTGATATACCCAACAGTGAAATTGCTGGGTATTATGGTAGTTCTATTTTTCGTTTTTTGTGGAACCTCCATTCTGCTTTCCACAGTAGCTGCACTACTTCACATTCACATCAAGAGTGTACAAGAGTTTCCCTTTCTCCACATCCTCACCAACCTTTGTTATTTGTGATCTTTTGGATGACAGCCATTCTGACAAGACTGAGGTGATATATCTCATAGTTTTGATTTGCATTTTACTGCCGATTATCTATGTTTAGCATCTTTGTGAGTTCTGGCTGTCTATATGTAGTTTTTCCTTGGAAAAAAATGTCCATTTAGGTCTTCTCATTTTTTTAAAAAAGATTTTGGGTGTTTTTTTAATATTGAGTTGTATGTGCTGTTTCTGTAGTTTAGGTATGAACCCTTGCTTGGTCATCTTTTTTGATGTTAACCTCTTATCATGTGCAAATATTGTCTCTCCCTCAGCAGGTTGTCTTTTCATTTTGTCTTTGGTTTCCTTTGCTGTGCAAAATCTTTTAAGTTTAGTGAAGTCCCATTTGTTTATTTTTGCTTTTGTTTCATTTGCCTTAGTAGACTGAACCTAAAACTGTTGCTATCATTTATGCTATAGAATGTTCTATATTTTCCTCTAGGGGTTTTATGGTTTCTGGTCCTACATTTAGGTCTTTATTCAGTTTTGCATTTATTTTATATATGGTGTGCTAAAATAATCTAATTTTATTCTTTTCCATGTAGCTGACCAGTTTTCCCAGTACCACTTATTGAAGAGACAGTTTTTTCTCCATATTGCCTGCTTTGTCATAAATCAATTAAATATAAGTGTGTGGGCTTATTTCTGGGATCTCTATTCTATTCCAGTGATCTTTGTGTCTCTTTTTGCTCTGGTACCTTTCTCTTTGATTACTGTCGCTTTGCAGTATAGTCTGAAGTCAAGGTGCGTGATGCCTCCAGCTGTGTTCTTTCTCAAGATTGTTTGGCTATTTGGGGTCTTTGTGTTTCTATACAAATTTTAAAATTACTTTTTCAAGTTCTGTGAAAATGCTTTGGTATTCTGATAGGAATTGCATTAAATCTGTAGATTGTGTTTGGTAGTATGGTTATTTTAACAGTATTAATTCTTCCAGTCGATGCACATGCTATATTTTTCCATCTTTTTGTGTTGTCTTCAACTTCTTTCACCAATGGCTGATAGATTTCTGAGCACATGTCTTTTACTTGCTTAGGTGTGTTTATTCCTAGGTGTCTTATTCTTTTTGATGTCATTGCATATGGTATAGTTTTCTTAATTTTTCTTTCTGACAGCTTTGAGTTTTGTTTTTTCTTCTTTTTCTAATTCCTTCAGGTGTACTGTTAGGTTGTTTATTTGATATTTTTCTTGATTCCTAAGAATAAGCTTGTATCACTATAACTTTCCCCTGTGAACTGCGTTGGCTGTGTCCCATAGATTTTGGATCATTGTGTGTTCATTTTCATTTGTCTTGGGTATTTTTAGAATCCGTCTTTAATTTCTTCAGTGTTCCTTTCTTCCCCTTTTATTCCCTTCATCTGTGATGTGAGGACTATCTTTAATATTATGTTTGGATTTCTTTCAGATTTGTTTATGTGTGTGTGTGTGTGTGTGTGTGTGTGTGTGTGTGATTATTTAAGTTGCTGAGCTCTTAATTTCACATGGACACTAACAACCCTGCATTGTTACTCTGCTCCCCCACAGTTACTGAATTTGACCTTATATTTTACATCTACTTTTTTTGTGTGTCCCTTAACTTCTTATTGTGAATAGAGATGATTTTATTACTGTTTTTTTTTCATCCTTCCTATTAGCTGTGTCCATGGTTGATTTACTACCTTTGTTGAATATTTGCCTTAACCAATGAGGTTTTTCCTTTAGTAAGTTTCTTTTCCTAATTTTTATGTTTCAATCGTGACCTTTTCTTTTTCACTTAGAAAAGCCCCTTTAAGATTTCTCATAAAGCTGGTTTGGCGATGCTGAGCTCTTTTAGTTTTGCTTCTCTGTAAAACTTTAGATCTCACCATCAAAGCTGAGGGAGAGCCTTGCTGGGTAGAGTATTTTTGCTTATAGGCTTTTCCCTTTCATGACTTTAAATATACCATGCCACTCCCTTCTGGCATGCAGAGGTTATCCTGAAAAGTCAGCAGATAACTTTATGCAATTTCCCATGTTTGTAACTTGTTGCTTTTCCTTTGCTCCTTTTAATAGTGTCCTTTTATCTTTATTTTTTTTTTCCATTTTAATTACAATGAGTCTTGGTGTGGTCCTCTTTGGGTTGATCCTGTTTTGGCCTTACTGTGTTTACTGGACTTGGATGTCTGTTTTCTTTCCCAGGTTAGGGAAGTTTTCAACTCTTATGTCTTCAGGTATGTTCTACACTGCTTTGTCTTTCCTTTTTGCTTCTGGGACCAGTATAATGCAAATATTAGTACACTTGATGTTGTTTCACAAGTCTGTTCAACTTTCCTCATTAATCTATTGTTTTACCGTTCATCTTCAGTGATTGCCAGTACTCTGTCCTTCAGTTTTCTGATTCATTCCTCTGTATCATTTAGTCTACAGTAGTTTCCTTTAATGTATTTTTCATTTCAGTTATTGTATTCCTCATCTCTGTTTTGTTGTTCTTTAATGTCTAACTCTTTTTAAAAAAAAATCTAACTTCTTGCTCTGGTCGTCCATTCTTCTCCTGAGTTCTTTGATCATCTTTACAGTTATTACCTTGAACCCTTTGTTGAGGAGATTGGCTATCTCCACTTCACTTAGATCTTCTTCTGAATTCTTATCTTGGTCCTTCATTTGGATCGTGTTTCCGTGTCACCTCATTTTTCTTAACTTCCTGTTTTTATTGCTATGTGTGTAGTAGGTTCATTACATTTCCTGACCTTGGGGAAGTGGCCTTTTGTAGGAGCTGTCCTATGGGTCCCAGCAGCCCCCTCTCCCCTGGTCACTAGAGCTATATATTCTAGGTGTACCCCCTATGTGGGCTGCTTGGGCTCTTCTGCTGTGGTGGGCTGACTACTGTGGGTAGTCTGGTAGGCTTGGCTGCCCCCAGACTGCTTGTTTGCCAGGCTCTGCCTTGTATGGAGGCTGTCTGTGCTGCTTGGTGAGACTAAATCATAAGGCAGCTGGCTGCACAACCCTGGGGGACACCAAATCTGGTGCTGGTTCACTTATGGGTAGAATTGCAGTCCAGGTGATATCAGGGCTAGTGCCCAGTCACTGGTTCTGGGTCTATGCTGGCTACTGGGAGGAAGAGACAGGTTCTGTGTTCTGGCTGCAGGGCCCAGGAGCCACAGAGTTGGTGTTGGATCACTGTTCCTGACACAGCTCTCTGCAGGGCCGGGGGTATCCCTAATCTTGTGTTGGCATTCTGATGGGCAGGGTCAGGACCCAGCTGAGTCCATGGCTGCTTCTGGCCTGCAATTAAGTGGCCTGGTTACACAGGCTGCTGGGCTGTGGTATCCCTGGAGCTGGTGTGTGCCTGTTGGTGTATGAGGCTGATCCCACTGCTAAAGCAGGTTTGCTGTTGGGTAGGTCCAAGCTCCATCCAGTCCCTGTGCAGTTACCACCTGCCGATGGTGATGCTGACTCCAAGGCCAGAGCAGGCTCACTTGTCAGAGGGGCCAGGGACTCTGGGGCTGGTGCCTGTCCACTGAGGTGTGGAGGCTGGTCCTGGGGCTTTTGGTGGCTGGACCCATGTCCAGGGGCAGCTGTGCACTGAGAGGATCTGAAGGCAGCCTGTTTGCTGGTGGATGGGGCTATGCCCCTGCTCAGTTAGTTGCTTGGCCTGCAGCATCCTAGTACTTGTGTCTGTAGTCTGGTGGAAATGGGTGGGGCTCGGTCCTGAGGCTGATAAGCTACAGGGAGGATTCTGAAATTATGCTTGCTGGTACCAGCGTCAACGAGGTAGAAGGAACTCCCCCGAATGGCTGCTGCCAGTGTCTCTGTCCCTGAGGCTGTGCTGTAGTTGCCTCTTGCCTCTCTGGGAGACTCTCCAAGATCAGGAGGTAGGTGTGACCCGGGATCCTTTCAAATGACTGCTTCTGTTCTGATTCTCAGATCATGTGGGATTTTGTGAGCATCTTTTAAGAGTGGAATCTCTATTTCCCACAACCCTCTGGCTCTCTGGAAAATAAGCACTACTGGTCTTCAAAGCCCAACTTTCTAGGAACTCTTCTTTCCACAACAGGATCCCTGGGCTTGGGAGCCTGATGTTGGCTTCATACCCCTTGCTACCTGGGAGCACCTCTGAAATTGTAATGATTCTCCCATTTGTGGGCCACCCACTTGGTGGTATGGGTCTTGACTCTATTGAGATTTTGCCCTTCCTTTCTGTCTTGTCGAGGTGCCTTCCTTATATCTTTAGCTGTAAAACATCTTTTATGGTAGGTCCCGGCCTTTTTCATCAATTGCTGTTCTGTAAACAGTTGTGACTTTGGTGTGCCCATGAGAGGCATCAAGCTCTGGGTCTTTGAATGCTACCATGTTGGACAATCTCTCTACTTCATTCTTTTTTTTTTTTTTTTTTTTTTTTTTTTCACACACACACCCTGTATTTTATTTTTACAAGAGATAAATAGACTGACACCAAGCATTGTACATGGATGACCACAACAAAAACAACAATGATTGCAATTACCAAACATGAAACACACTCATACTATGTCATAATATTGACATTCAGTCCAGTAATCCTCCACTGTAACAGCTCCTTTACTTTGCATCTACTTCATTCTTAAATCATATTATTTAAGTTTTCTTAGTATCTTATTTGATTAGCGACAGTTTGAAATTTATTATCAATCATGTTTACTTCGCCTGTTTAAAACAATTGAATAGTGCATTCATTCAGTTTGAAATGAAGGTAGTGACCTGTGAATTTCCATACCTCAAAAATCAAGGATAGGACAAAAGCCTTTTCTACTTGTGTTACCCTCAAACTCTGCACCCCACCCCAGCCTGGGGATTAACCTGTTGCAACCATGCTCACCTTCTGTTTTCGGACCGTTAACCATCATTGCATCTGTATGTGTGTTGACAAAGTGAACTCTAGTCTTTGCAGTTTTTGTGTTTTGTTTTTTGGTTTAGGGAACAGTCCTACTATGAATGTACATTTACTGCTCTACTGAAGTTCATATATAAACCTGTCAAGCACATTACCAGGATTGGAATTGCTTGTATATACACTTTGATAAATTTTAGAGACAATGGTAGAACAGAAGTAAATTGTATTTCAAATGCCACAATATTCTCACACCATGAAAACCCTTCCCTTTTTAATATATTTGTGTGTAGTTTATCTTTATGCCCATACTATATTTCCCAGAGATGAGTAAGTGTTATGTTTCTTGCTGACACATTTACCATATTGTTCAAAGTCAGGCGTTTAGTGGTTTTAGCATGATCCTATTTCCATGAACTCGCAAATACAAGATCTTCTCTCACACTGTCTTTTACTCCCTGCTGTTTTATATTGCCCTCCTAATTCTCAGTCCTGGTCTTTCTTTATGTTCTTCATCAACCTGGATAGGTTATACTATTTTCTCCCTTATTCAAGACCAATAGAATAGAATAGAATACAACACCCAGAAATAAACCCTGATATATGGTCAAATGATTTTTGACAAGTTGCCAAGACTTTTCAAAGTAGAAAGGATAGTATTTTCAACACATGGTGCTGAGAAGTCTTGTGGTCAACATGCAAAAGAAGGAAGATGGACCCTTACCTAACATCATATGCAAAAATTAATGAAAACGTATCAAGAAACTAAATATAAGACCTAATAATATAAAAAGTCTTAGAAGAAGATACAGGACAAGAGCTTCATGATATTGGATTTGGCAGTGTTTTCCTCCATATGAAACGAAGGAACAACAAAGGTACAGCTAACAAAAAAATAAACAATTTGCAGTACATAAGTTAAAAAAATGTGTATCAAAGAAATGTAAACAGAATAAAATGGCAACCCACAAGATGGGACAAAATATTTCAGAGCCATCTATCTGACAAGAGATTTCTATTCAGAATATACAGAGAACTCCTACAACTGAACAAAAAGCAAACACCCTGATTCAAAAATGGATAAAAGACTTCAATAGATGGTTCTTCAAAAAGATGTACAAATGACTAAGCACTTGAATAGATGCTCCATATCACTAAATGCATGTTTATATATTTGTGTGCATGCATACACACACAAGCACACACACACATACACAAGCAGAAAACAACTATTGGTGAGGATGTGAGGGAGTTGGAACCATTGTGCTATGTCAGAGGGAATGCAGAATGATACAGCTGCTTTGCAAAAGAGTATGGCAATTTTTCAGATATTGAAAAATAGAATTACTACATGATCCAGGAATTTTACTATGAGGTATACCCAAAGGTATTGAAATCAGGGTCTTAAAGAAATATTTGTACTCCAGTGTTTAGAGCAGTAATAAATCACAGTAGCTAAAATATGAAAGCAACCTAAGTGTTCATCCACTAGTTCCTGGATAAGCAAAGTGTGGTATACCCATATAATACAATATTATTCAGTGTTAAGAAGGAAAAGATCTAGGAATATGCTACAACGTGGATGAATCTTGAGGAAATTTAGCTACCAAAAATGCCATTTTTGTGACTTTTAGTGAGTCATAACAATACAACTACTTATTTCAATTTTATGGGGGTACTTAGGGTAGTCAAAACCATAGAAATTGGGAGGGTAATGACGCTTTTCAGGTGGTTATGGAACAAAAAGGAAAGTTATATTTAAAGGATATAGAGTTACAGTTTTAAAACGTAGAAAAGAATTAGAAAGATAAATGGTGATGTTGATCGCCCAATAATATGAATGCATTTAATATCACTGAACGGTGCACTTTATAATAACTAACATGTTATATTTTATGTTATATGATTTTACCAACATAGAAAATTGGGAAAGAATGTAATATCAGGAAAGGGAGTGGACCTGGGATAGAGCAGAGAGCAATCAGAAGGGTGAGACACTGCATATGTTGAAGAAGAAGAGCTGAGAGTCTTCATTGGCCAGAAGAGACTTTATAAAAGAGAAAAAAAAATTACTCTGAGGGTGTATTAGATAGATATCTGTGGGTGTGGTGCTATCTCCCATGGGTTTTCTTAAAGAGTCTTTAATAAAGTCCATAAGGCTTGCTGAGGCTTTTTTAAAAATTGGATTCCCTAGGAGATAATTAGAGGGTGGTACTTAAGTCTATGTCTAGGTTGACAGATTTTGCAGGGAAGACGAATCTGAGAACAGTGGAGGTTTTAAGAGTGTAAGTACATGGAAATTAGAAAAAAAAATAATAAAGGGAATTAGGAAAACTTTGGACTTTGAAGGTCATGTATTATTACTGAGTCAGACCTGAGGTTTCTAAGGAGTTATATACACAGTTGCTATTTGGATTACTTGTTGATAAAGATAAGCGGAAAAACTAGAGTCGTTCCCAAGTGTAGGTAAGATATAATGAGAGGATGGAGGTGGAAAGTAGGGAGACCCAGAGAAAAGTGGGAAGGTCATATTGGGCCAAGATGGTGGTAATATCCAACAGAACAGACGGTAGGACAGACTATGGATTCATCTTTTTTATTTCGCCTCCCCCCCTCATCCTTAATAATTCTTTGGGAATATTTCACTGCTCTGTGATGCAGGTACAGAATTCGAGTGAGGAGGCTACACCTTCAGTGTCCAGCTGTCTGAGTCCTCAGTGTGCTTCACATGATGGAGAACTATTGCTTCTTTAAGAGAAGGGTTAGTACCTCGTAGCTAAGCTTAAGCTGGAGCTTATGCAATATTGATTCCATTTTATATATACTGTTGGCATGGAGGTTCCTCCTCCTCTTTTCTTGAACATTATGCAATGAATCTATATTTCTCAGTATTTGGGTATATCAGATAAATACGTTAAGTAAAGGAATCTTATATATTGCTCCCTGCATAGTTTGCTCTTTCTTGTTTCTCTTTTACCTTTACTAAATTAGCACAGGGAGAGACCTTGAAATGTTCTAATCAGGAGAGATTAGAACATCATATTTCTAGAGAGGTTGGTTGGACAGAGCAGGGGTCCCAGTGAGAATCCAAGCTTCTGCTTCTACTTGGAAGTGTACCTGTGTAGAATAGAGGGCTCCAGGAAATATCCTAGAATATTCCAATGTCCCTGTGGGAGATCATTAAGAGAGGCAGGATCTGGTACCAGATCAGTGTACTATGACATGTTTGTCAGTCATCTGATGTGAGATTCTCAGAGCCAATCCCATATGGTAGGGCTGAGTGCAGAGTGATGAAGAATCTGTGAAAGCCTTTGATTGCATGTTAAAGATGAAGCTCTGATTTCGGGGAGAATTTTCTTACCTGACTGAATGTCACCCTTCTGTGGGGATGAGATTCTGTGCTTTTCCTCTGTTGATGACCACTGACTGCAAATCATTAGAGGATCATGTCTAGAAAGCATTCTTTAATTTCTTAAAGAAGAAAGCATAGAAAACATTTTTATCCACTTTCAAATTGAGGATCAAGGGGAATGACATCAGTGAAAATGTCAGAGTAGGGAGCTCTGGCTTGTGTCCATCACCAGAAACACTGACATACGTGGTAAAACCTGTCAAAATGACCTTATCAACACATGTAAGTTTTCTTTTCTTTTCACGCTGTAGATTTATCTTTCATGGAAACTTTACTTACTACAGGATGTGGAGAATAAACAGGGAAGTAGAAACTGTATTTCCTGATGAGAGAATCACTAAGTCACATTAGCTGTTCTGAACTCTGCCTTACTCACCGTGACTCTAATTAAAACAAACAAACAAACAAAACACTTTTTTTTTTGGTAAGTCAGTTCTGACATTTCCTCGTTAAAGACAAGGTAACAGATACAGACTTAGATCTACCAGAATTGAGCAAACTTTTGATTGTACCTGTGTTGAACATATGAGCATGACCTGCTACAAATCTTCATTATACTTATTGCCACAACGGACAAATTCCCTTTTTCCACTCCTGATATGTTGCATGTAAGGAATGCATAGGTCACTAACCCCAGCTGGTCACAGATAAACTCTGCCACATGGATTACTGCATGTTTTCCTGCTGGAAGACCACACATTCTCGAGGATCATGCCTGCAGAGTATCTGGGCTCTTCTTTTTTTCTGGATAAAGGTTAGATCATCACCTAATTTTATGAGAAATATATAAATTGTATTTGCATATTCTTCCGGTTTTTATTTATCCATTCTCTTTCAAGTCCTAAGTGCAAATATTAAAGTGATTTCCAAGAGGGTGGTAAATAAGACAGCTCCAAAATTAGCAATAAATCATAATACAATTGTGAATGCATTAATGTGTGATTAATATGTAGATACTTATGTAAATGCAAGTTTAGTAATGCTTTGTGGAGAGCTTCAGAATCTAGGTATTAAAAAAAAAAAAAGAAGAAGGAGTTCTTGAAACTCTCAGGGAATTATAGAGAAGTCTTTGTGTCTATAAATATCATTCTGAAATAATGCATATTCTCAGAAATAAACTAGGCATAACATTGTAGGAAAAAACTTCATGAAATGAAAGAGCATGTGAGATGGCCATCCAAGAAAAAGAATATTCTCAGAGAATAATGAACAGTGTGGAGTTCAGCAGAAGGGTCATACACATTCAGAGATGAAAACTTTGGAGAGCCTAATTGTGAGTTCCTCATATTTCATCTTTGGAGACACGGTAGTCATTTGAAATATGATGTTATAAGATGATGTTAATAAAAAAAAAATAAGATGACGTTAACGTACTTAAATACTTTCGTTTAGAAATGACCACTTAGAACCAGAGTAAATGAAAGAGAATACAAAATTATGTTTATATTGATTTTTAAAGACCTCAGGTGAGTGCTGATTATTTAAAAATGCATGATGTCTTTCACTGCAAAGTAAAGGAGCTGTTACAGTGGAGGATTACTGGACTGAATGTCAATATTATGACATAGTATGAGTGTGTTTTGTGTTTGGTAATTGCAATCATTGTTGCTTTTGTTGTGGTCATCCATTGACAGTGCTTGGTGTCAGTTGATTTATCTCTTGTAAAAATAAAATACAGTCTGTGTGTGTGTGTGAAAAAAAATACATGATGTCTTGACTAAAGTTGTATGGAATTTGAGATCTGGAAAAAAGCATTTCTTTTCTGTAATGCTAGGATGATAATTGGACATTTTTGCAAGAAAGAGATTTCAGGATGCAAATCTCGTGTCTCTAAGGTGGGAAGTCAGTTCATGGTGGAACATTCTATTAAACTTGTGTGAGTGGAAAAATATTTCTTTGGAAGGAAGAGGTCACGAATCCCTTTTTAAGAGTTAATGGTTTATAGCATACCGAATGAGCAAAATGGCTATTTCTGAACTTTAGAAAAAAATAATATAGTTTTTCTGCATTTATAACATGAGGCTGATGTAAAATATCAAAAATTCTTTATTTTGTAAAGCAATGTAATCAATTTGACATAATTCATATATATTGAACCTGTGGTACACACACACACAGTAAAACTTACATTCAGAAAATTGTTTGCACTTAAGAAATATTTTCAAGTGTAGTTGATTTACATTGTTGTGGGTTTTTTAAATACATGTTTATTGGAGTATACTTACTTTATAACACTGTATTAGTTTCTGCTTTACAACAAAGTGAATCAGCTATATGTATACATATATTCCCCATATCCCCCCCCCTTGAGCCTCCCTCCCACACTCCCTATCCCACCCCTCTGGGGGACATAAAGCACCGAGCTGATCTCCCTGTGCTATGCGGCAGCTTCCACTAGCTATTTTACATTTGGTAGTGTATATATGTCAGTGCTACTCTCTCACTATGTCCCTGTCTCCCCTTGCCCCCTGTGTCTTTAAGTCCGTTCTCTACATCTGTGTCTTTATTCCTGCCCTGTCACTAGGTTCGTCAGTACCATTTTTCTAGATTCCATATATATGTGTTAGCGTACGGTATTTGTTTTTCTCTTTCTGACTTACTTCACTCTGTATGACAGACTCTAGGTCCAACCACCTCACTGCAAATAACTCAATTTTGTTCCTTTTTATGGCTGAGTAATACTCCATTGTATAGATGTGCCACATCTTCTTTATATATTCATCTGTCGATGGACATTTAGGTTGCTTCCATGTCCTGGCTATTGTAAATAGTGCTACAGTGAACATTGTGGTACATGTATCTTTTTGAATTATGGTTTTCTCCGGGTATATGCCCAGTAGTGGGATTGCTGGGTCATATGGTAGTTCTATTTTTTAGCTTTTAAGGAATCTCCATACTGTTCTCCATAGTGGCTGTATCAGTTTACATTCCCACCAACATTTCAGGAGGGTTCCCTTTTCTCCACACCCTCTGCAGCCTTTATACATTGTTGTATTAATTTCTGCTGTTCAGCAAAGTGATTCAGTTTTATATATATCTATCTATATATCTATCTATATCTATATATCTATATCTATATATCTATATATATTCTTTTCCATTATGGTTTATCACAGGATATTGAATATAGTTTCCTGTGCTATACAGTAGGTCTTGATGGGTTGTCTATCCTATGTAGAATAGTTTGCTTCTGCTATTCCAAAACTCCCAATCTTTCCTTCACTCTCTCCTTGGCAACCACAACTCTCTTTTCTATATCTGTGTGTTTGTTTCTGTGTCGCTGACATGCTCATTTGTGTCCTGTTTTCGATTCCACATGTAAGTGATATTATATGGTATTTTTCTTTCTCTCTCTGACTTACTTCACTTAGTATCATTATCTCTAGGTCCATCCATGTTGCTGCAAATGGCATTATTTCATTCTTTTTTAAGTGTGAGTAATATCTTTTGTATATGTATACCACACCTTCTTTATACACTCATTTTTCAATGAACATTTAGGTTGTTTCCATGTCTTGGCTGTTATAAATAGTGCTGCTATGAACATACGGTTTCATGTATCTTTTTGAATTATAGTTTTGTCTAGATATATGTCCACAAGTGGGATTGCTAGATCATATGGCAACCCTATAGTTTTTTTGAGGAACCTCCATACTGTTTTCCATAGTGGCTGCACCAACTTACATGGCCACCGACAGTGTAGAAGGGTTCCCTTTTCTCCATACCCCCTCCAGAATTTGTTAATTGTAGATTTTTTTTTAATGATGGCCATTCTGATCAGTGTGAAGTGATACCTCATTGTAATTTGGATTTGCATTTATCTAATAATTAGTGATGATGAGCATCTTTTCATGTGCCTATTGGCTCTCTGTATGTCTTCTTTGGAGAAATGTTTATTTAGGTCTTCTACCCATTTTTCCATTGAGTTATTTGTTATTTTGTTATTGAGTTGTATGAGCTGTTTGTATAGTTTGGAAATTAAGCCCTTGTCAGTCTCATCATTTGCTAATATTTTCTCCCAGTCCATAGGTTGTATTTTCATTTTGATTATGGTTTCCTTTGCTGTGCAAAAGCTTATAAGTTTGATTAGTTCCTGTTTCTTTTTTGCTTTTACAGTAAGTCCCCTACATATGAACAAGTTCTGTTCCAAGAGTGCGTTTGTAAGTTCAATTTGTTTGTAAGTCCAGCAAAGTTCGCCTAGGTACCCAACTTACACAGTCGGCTATATGGTACTGTACCGTAATAGGTTTATAATACTTTTCACGCAAACAATACATAAAAAACAAGCACAAAAACAAAGAAAGCATTTTAATCTTACAGTACAGTAACTTGAAAAGTACAGTAATACAGTACAACAGCTGGGATACTCGGGCTGGCATCGAGGGAACAGGCGAGCAGAGTTACTGATTGGAGGAGGGAGGGGAGGTGGGAGATGGTAGGGGTGAAGGATTATCAGCAGTAGGAGACAGAGGGCAAGCTGCAATTTCACTCATACCTGATGTTGATGGCAAAGGTTCTGGTTCCTTGCTGGATTTAATTCTATCTACCCTCTTGAAAGAATGATCCATTGATGTCTGAGTAGTAGCTCTTTTTTTCTCATCATAGATGACAAGGTAACACTGGATTGCAATCTGAATGGCTGCTGCCACCTTTGGGTCCCATTCTAGGTTCGAGTCCTGTGCCTCAAAAACTAACAGTGCTTCCTCAAATAACGAAGATTCCCTGGCCATTTTCTGTGTCGTGAATCTCTTCAGTTCTTCAGTTACTTTTTCTTCCTCCTGTCCCTCTTCATCCTTTCTCTGGGCCTCCAATTCCATCAGTAAGCTCCTCATGTTGCACAGCAAGGAGGTCAGCGAAATCGTCCTCTTGCAGATCTAGCTCCAGCTTCTCGCTGAGGGTCACTACGTTGCTGAAGACCTCTTCGGACTTCTGATCTACCTTCTCAAATCCACAAAAATCATGAACAAACTGTGGGCAAAGGTTCTTCCAAACCCCATTCATCGTGACCGCCATACCCTCACACCATGCAAAGTCAATGTTTTTTATGGTCTTGTAGATGTTATAGTCCTCCCAAAGTTGTCCCTAGGTTGTTCCTGATTTGTCACTTACCTTTACTGCCTGACAAAAAGTGTGACATAAATAATATTTCTTGAAAGTCGCTATAACGCCCTGGTCCATAGGTTGGATGAGCAACGTAGTATTTGTTGACAGATGCAGTACTTTGACGTTGGGATGAAAGTCATCCTTGAATGGGGGGTGGCCCAGAGCATAGTCGAGCAGCAAAAGAATGTTTTGCTGGAACGTCCTTCTCCAAGCAATATTTCTCTACATCTGGGATAAAGTGGTGGCAATACCAGTCCTGGAACGTGGCCTGTGTAATCCGGGATTTGGGGTTACGCTTCCACACAACAGGAAGAGAGCCCTTGGCTATGTTTTTAAGGGTTCTTGGGTTCAGTGAATGATAAACTAAGAGAGGTTTCAGCTTCAATTCACTGGAAGCATTGCCACCAAACAACAGTTAGCCTATCCTTTGCTGCTTTACAGCCCAGCATCAACTTTTCCTCCTTACTGACGTAACTTCGGTCTGGCATCCTCTTCCAGTACAGTTGTGTCTCATCCACATTAAAAACCTGGTTGGGTAAATACACACCATCATCAATAATTTCTCAAAGTGTTTCTGGAAGTTCCTGGACAGATACCCTATCTGCACTTGCTGTCTCTCCACTTACTTTTACATTGTGAAGGCCGGCTCTAGCCTTGAACCGATGAAAGCAGCCATGGCTGGCATTAAAAGATGTGCCCTCTGATTCTTTGCCGTGTTTCTTCTTCAAGTCTTCATAAAGGCTTTTAGCTTTCTCTTGAATCAGCGTTAAGTTGAGCAGGACTCAGCGCTGATGTTGATCCTGCATCCGCACACTGAGAAGTTTCTCCATCTCCTCCATCACTTTTCCATGCTTCTTGGATATTGTGTCAACATCGTCGGCACAGCAGACTTCACATGTTCCATGATCTTGTCCTTGTTCTTTAGATTTGTGCCAATGATTGAATGATTCATATTATAAGAATGAGCGATGTCTAACATCTTTTTGCCTCGCTCCACTCTCTCAATTACTTTCACTTTTGTTTCCGTCATTATCGCTTGGCGCTTCTTAACAGTACCAGCTACGTCACGTCTGCTTTTACGCTTGCTTCCAGACATCTTGGGCTTGAAATAAAGGTACTGTACTACTGTACTCTATACAGTACTGTAAAGTACACAAAAGCACAACCACATATAGAGGAAGCACGCACGTGACAATGTATGTCAGACACGTGAACTAACTTACATGATTGGACACGCGAATGGACGTTTGCATCTTTGAAAGTTTGCAACTTGAAGGTTCGTATGTAGGTGACTTACTGTATTTGTACTGCCTAGGGAGAACTACCTAGGAAAATTTTGGTATGACTTATGTCAGAGAATGTTTTGCTTATGTTCTCTTCTAGGAGTTATAAGGTGTCCTATCTTATATTTAAGCATATAAGCCGTTTTGAGTTTATTTTTGTGTATGGTGTGAGGGTATGTTCTGACTTCACTGATTTGCATACGGCTCTCCAACTTTCAAAACACCACTTGCTGAAGAGACTGTCTTTTCCCCATTGTATATTCTTGCCTCCTTTGTCAAAGGTTAATTGATGATAGGTGTGTGGGTTTATTTCTTAGCTCTCTATTCTATTCCATTGATCCATGTATCTCTTTCTGTGCCAATACAATGCGGCTTTGATTACTGTAACTTTGTAGTATTTTCTGAAGTTTAGGAGGGTTATGCCTCCTGCTTTGTTCTTTTTCCTGGGGATTGTGTACACATTTCGGACTTTTTATGGTTCCAGATACATTTTAGGATTATTTGTTCTAGTTCTGGGGAAAATGTCATGGGTAATTTGATAGGGATCCCATTAAATCTGTAGATTGCTTTGGGTAGTATAGCCATTTTAACAGTATTAATTCCTCCCATCCAAGAGCATGGGATGTCTTTCCATTTCTTTGAATCATCTTCAGCTTCCTTTAATAATGTTTTGTAGTTCTCAGTATATAAGTCTTTCACCTCCTTGGTGAGGTTTAATCCTAAGCATTTTATTTTTTTGATGCCATTTAAAAAAGGACTGCTTGTTTACATTTCCTTTCTGATATTTCATTGTTAGTGTAAAGAAATGCAACCAGGGACTTCCCTGGTGGCTCCGTGGTTGAGAATCCGCCTGCCAATATAGGGGACACGGGTTTGAGCCCTGATGCAGGAAGATCTCACATGCCGTGGAGCAACTAAACCTGTGTGCCACAACTACTTAGCCTGCACTCTAGAGCCAGTGAGCCACAAATACTGAGCCCATGTGCCACAACTACTTAAGCCTGCATGCCTAGAGCCCGTGCTCCACAACAAGAGAAGCCACTGCAATGAGAAGCCTGCGCACCACAAGAAAGTCTAGTCCCCACTGGCCACAACTAGAGAAAGCCCGTGCACAGCAATGAAGACCCAATGCAGGTAAAATAAATTAAAAAAAAAAAGAAAGAAAAACCAGGAAATGCAACCAATTTATATATGTTAATCTTGTATCCTGCTACTTTGCTGAAAGTGTTTAACAGTTCTAGTAGTGTTTGTGTGGAATTTTTAGGGTTTCCTTTATATATATTATCATGTCATCTGCATATAACGGCAACTTTACCTCTTCCCTTCCAATTTGGTTAGATTTTATTTCTTTTTCTTGTCTGATTGTTGTGGCTAGGACTTCCA
The DNA here is from genome assembly GCF_965194825.1 of Balaenoptera physalus. Lineage (NCBI taxonomy): Eukaryota > Metazoa > Chordata > Mammalia > Artiodactyla > Balaenopteridae > Balaenoptera > Balaenoptera physalus. Next base: position 844,388 of record NW_028126564.1, read on the forward strand.
ATACTATGTTGAAGAGAAGACGTGAGAGTGGGCATCCTTGTCTTGTTCCAGATTTTAGCGGGAAGGCTTTCAGCTTATGAACGTTGAGTATTATATTGGCTGTGGGTTTGTCATAAATAGCTTTTATTATGTTGAGATATGTTTCCTCTGTACCCACGTTGGTAAGTGTTTTTACCATGAATGGATGTTGAAGCTTTTCAAATGCTTTTTCACCATCTATTGAGATGATCGTTTGTTTCTTGTTTTTCCTTTGTCGATGGGGTGTATCATGTTGATTGATTTGCATATGTTGAAACAGCTTTGTGAAACTGGGGTGAATCAAATTTGGTCATGGTGTATGATCCTCTTATGTGTTGTCGGATTCGGTTTTCTAATATTCAGTTGAGAATTTTTGCATCTATATTTATCAACGATATTGGCCTGCAGTTTTCTTTTTCGGTAGTGTCTTTCTCTGTGTTTTTTTTAAAAGTCTTTATTGAATTTGTTCCAATATTGCTTCTGTTTTATGTTTTGGTTTCTTGTTTGTGAGGCATGTGGGATCTTAGCTCCAAAACCAGGGATCGAACCCTCACCCCCTGCACTGGAAGGCGAAATCTTAACTGCTGGACCACCAGAAAAGTCCCCATCTGTTTTATTTGTTTTTTTTTAAGTAAATTTCTTTCTTTATTTATTTTTGGATGCATTGGGCATTCGTTGCTGTGCTCGGGCTCTCTCTAGTTGCGGTGAGCGGGGGCTATTCTTCGTTGTGGTGTGCAGGCTGTTCATTGTGGTGGCTTCTTTTGTTGCAGATCATGGGCTCTAGGTGCGTGGGCTTCATCAGTTGTGGCTATCAGGCTCAGTAGTTGTGGCTCGTGGGCTGTAGAGAGCAGGCTCAGTAGTTGTGGCACACAGGCTTAGTTGCTCCATGGCATGTGGGATCTTTCCAGACCAGGTCTCGAACCTATGTCCCCTGCAGTGGCAGACAGATTCTTAACCACTGTGCCACCAGGGAAGTCCCCCCTCCCCATCTGTTTTTGATATCAGCGTGATAGTGGCTTCATAGAATGTCTTTGGAAGTATTCCTTACTCTTCAATCTTTTTGAAGAGTTTGAGAAGAATCAGTGTAAGTTCTGCTTTTTATATTTGGTAGAATTTGCCTGTTAAACCATCTGATCCTGGACTTCTGTTGGTAGGGAGTTTTTTTAAATTACAGATTCTATTTTTTTTTAAATTCTATTTATTTATTTATTTATTTTGGCTGTGTTGGGTCTTCGTTTCTTTGCAAGGGCTTTCTCTAGTTGCAGCGAGCGGGGGCCACACTTCATCATGGTGCGTGGGCCTCTCACTATCGTGACCTCTCTTGTTGTGGAGCACGGGCTCCAGACGCTCAGGCTCAGTAGTTGTGGCTCATGGGCCCAGTTGCTCCGTGGCATGTGGGATCTTCCTAGACCAGGGCTCGAACCCGTGTCCCCTGCATTGGCAGGCAGATTCTCAACCACCGCGCCACCAGGGAAGCCCTCTATTTTGCTTTTAGTGATCAGTATGTTCATGTTATCTATTTCTTCTTGATTCAGTTTTGTTCGGCTGTAAAAAAACAAAATATATTTTTAAGTTATGTTAGCAGCTAAATACTTACCATGTATTAGACCACAAAAGAGAGAAGAAAAAATATTAAAATATTTTTTCAAATACAACAAGTATTGAAATGTTTTAAAGAAATTGGTATAATAATACTAATTACAATAATGACAAATTGTTCTGAACTTAAAGGCTACTTATATCTAAGATGCATATTATATGCTTATTGTTTTATTGTTTTTAAATACATGGAATGTTTTCTCCTTTCTAATGTAATTCTTTTATTTTACCTGTATATTGTGAAAAAAATTTAGTTCCACATAATATAAAAAATTACACTTTAATAGGAGATATTAATCCATTTACATTTACTATAGTACTGAAAATACTTAGGTTTAGCGTTCCATGTCATGGAGTGCTCTTTTTTATTTATTTATTTTTAAAAAAGATTTAATTTGGAGGGGGGCCATAAATTATTCATTTATTTATTTATTTAATTTTAACATCTTTATTTGACTATAATTGCTTTACAATGGTGTGTTAGTCTCTGCTTTAGAACAAAGTGAATCAGCTATACATATCCATATATCCCCATATCTCGTGTCTGTTGCGTCTCCCTCCCGCCCTCCCTATCCCACCCCTCTAAGTGGTCATAAAGCACTGAGCTGATCTCCCTCTTCTATGGAGGTGTTTCCTACTAGCTAGCTATTTTACATTTGGTAGTATATATAAGTCCATGCCACTCTCTCACTTCGTCCCAGCTTACCCTTCCCCCTCCCCATGTCCTCAAGTCCATTCTCTATGTCTGCGTCTTTATTCCTGTCCTGTCTCTAGGTTCTTCCCAACCGTTTCTTTTCCTTTTCTTTTTAGATTCCACATATATGTGTTAGCATACAGTATTTGTTTTTCTCTTTCTGACTTACTTCACTCTGTATGACAGACTCTAGGTCCATCCATCTCACTACAAATAACTCAATTTCATTTCTTTTTATGGCTGAGTAATATTCCATTTTATATTGAAGATGTGCAACATCGTTTTTACCCATTCATCAGTTGATGGACACTTAGGTTGCTTCCATGTCCTGGCTATTGCAAATAGAGCTGCAATGAACATTGTGGAACATGACTCTTTTTGAATTATGGTTTTCTCCAGGTATATGCCCAGTAGTGGGATTGCTGTGTCATATGGTAGTTCTATTTTTAGTTTTTTAAGGAACCTCGATACCGTTCTCGATAGTGGCTGTATCAATTTACACTCCCACCAACGGTGCAAGAGGGTTCCCTTTTTTCCACACCTCTGCAGCATTTATTGTTTGTAGATATTTTTGATGATGGCCATTCTTACCTGTGTGTGGTGATACCTCATTGTAATTTCGACTTGCATTTCTCTAATGATCAGTGATGTTGAGCATTCTTTCATGTGTTTGTTGGCAATCTGTATATCTTCTTTGGAGAAATGTCTATTTAGGTCTTCTGCCCATTTATGGATTGGGTTGTTTGTTTGTTTTTTTTGATATTGAGCTGCATGGGCTGCTTGTAAAGTTTGGAGATTAATCCTTTGTCAGCTGCTTCGTTGGCAAATATTTTCTCCCATTCTGAGGGTGGCCTTTTCGTCTTGTTTACGTTTTCCTTTGCTGTGCAAAAGCTTTTAAGTCTCCTTAGGTCTCATTTGTTTATGTTTCTTTTTAATTTCCGTTTTCTAGGAGGTGGGTCAAAAAGGATCTTGCTGTGATTGATGTCATAGAGTGTTCTGCCTATGTTTTCCTCTAAGAGTTTGATAGTGTCTGGCCTTACATTTAGGTCTTTAATCCATTTTGAGTTTATTTTTGTGTATGGTGTTAGGGAGTCTTCTAATTTCATTCTTTTACTTGTAGCTGTCCAGTTTTCCCAGCACCACTTATTGAAGAGGCTGTGATTTCTCCATTGTATATTCTTGCCTCCTTTATCAAAATTAAGGTGACCATATGTGTATGGGTTTATGTCTGGGCTTTCTCTTCTGTTCCATTGCTCTATATTTCTGTTTTTGTGCCAGTACCATACTGTCTTGACTACTGTAGCTTTGTAGTATTGTCTGAAGTCAGGGAGCCTGATTCCTCCAGCTCTGTTTTTCTTCTCAAGATTGCTTTGGCTGTTCGGGGTCTTTTGTGTTTCCATACAAATTGTGAAATTTTTTTGTTCTAGTTCTCTGAAAAATTCCATTGGTAGTTTGATAGGGATTGCATTGAATCTGTAGATTGCTTTGGGTAGTAGAGTCATTTTCACAATGTTGATTCTTCCAGTCCAAGAACATGGTATATCTCTGTATCTGTTTGTGTCGTCTTTGATTTCTTTCATCAGTGTCTTATAGTTTGTTGAGTAAACGTCTTTTGTCTCCTTAGGTAGGTTTATTCCTAGGTATTTTATTCTTTGTGTTGCAGTGGTAAATGGGAGTGTTTCCCTAATTTCTCTTTCAGAATTTTCATCTTTAGTGTATAGGAATGAAAGAGATATCTGTACATTAATTTTGTATCCTGCAACCTTACCAGTTCATTGATTAACTCTAGTAGGTTTCTGGTAGCATCTTTAGGATTCTCTATGTATAGTATCATGTCATCTGCAAACAGTGAGAGCTTAACTTCTTCTTTTCCGATTTGGATTCCTTTTATTTCTTTTTCTTCTCTGATTGCTGTAGCTAAAAATTCCAAAAGTGTGTGGAATAATAGTGGTGAGAGTGGGCAACCTTGTCTTGTTCCTGATCTTGGTGGAAATGGTTTCACTTTTTCACCATTGAGAACGATGCTGGCTGTGGGTTTGTCATATATGGCCTTTATTATGTTGAGGAAAGTTCCCTTTATGCCTACTTTCTGGAGGGTTTTTATGATAAATGGGTGTTTAATATTGTCGAAGGCATTTTCTGCATCTATTGAGATGACCATATTGTTTTTATCCTTCAGCTTTTTAATATGGTGTATCACATTGATTTGCATGTATTGAAGAATCCTTGCATCCCTGGGATAAACCCCTCTTGATCATGGTGTATGATCCTTTTAAGGCGCTGTTGGATTCTGTTTGCTAGTGTTGTGCAGTGGATTTTTGCAGCTATGTTCATCAGTGATATTGACCTGTAGTTTTCTTTCTTTGTGACATCTTTGTCTGGTTTTGGTGTCAGGGAGATGGTGGTCTCATAGAATAAGTTTGGGAGAGTTCCTCCCTCTGCTATATTTTGGAAGAGTTTGAGAAGGATAGGTGTTAACTCTTCTCTAAATGTTTGATAGAATTTGCCTGTGAAGCCATCTGGTCCTGGGCTTTTGTTTGTTGGAAGATTTTTAATCACAGTCTCAAGTTCAGTGCTTGGGATTGGTTTGTTTGTAGTTTCTATTTCCTCCTGGTTCAGTCTTGGAAGGTTGTGCTTTTCTAAGAATTTGTCCATTTCTTCCAGGTTGTCCATTTTATTGGCATATAGTTGCTTGCAGTAATCTCTCATGATCCTTTGTATGTCTGCAGTGTCAGTTGTTACTTCTCCTTTTTCATTTGTAATTCTATTGATTTGAGTCGTCTCCCTTTTTTTCTTGATGAGTCTGGCTAATGGTTTATCAATTTTGTTTATCCTCTCAAGGAACCAGCTTTTAGTTTTTTTGATCTTTGCTGTTGTTTCCTTCATTTCTTTTTCATTTATTTCTGATTTTTATGATGTCTTTCCTCTGCTGACTTTGTTTTTTTTTTTCTTTCTTTCTGTAATTGCTTTAGGTGTAAGGTTAACTTGTTTATTTGAGATATTTCTTGTTTCTTGAGGTAGGATTGTATTGCTATAAACTTCTCTCTTAGAACTGCTCTTGCTGCATCCCATAGCTTTTGGGTCTTCATGTTTTCATTGTCATTTGTTTCTAGGTATTTTTTTATTTCCTCTTTGATTTCTTCAGTGATGTCTTGGTTATTAAGTAGTGTATTGTTGAGCGTCCATGTGTTTTTATTTTTTACAGATTTTTTTCCTGTAATTGATATCTAGTCTGATAGCATTGTGGTTGGAAAAGATACTTGATACGATTTCAATTTTCTTATATTTACCAAGGCTTGATTTGTGACCCAAGATATGATCTATATCCTGGAGAATGTTCCAGGAGCACTTGAGAAAAAGTGTCTTCTGTTGTTTTTGGATGGAATGTCCTATAAATATCAATTAAGTCCATCTTGTTTAACGTATCATTTAAAGCTTGTGTTTCCTTATTTATTTTCATTGTGGATGATCTGTTCATTGGTGAAAGAGGGGTGCTAAAGTCCCCTACTATGATTTTGTTACTGTCGATTTCCCCTTTTATGGCTGTTAGCATTTGCCTTATGTTTTGAGGTGCTCCTATGTTGGGTGCATAAAATTATACAATTGTTATATCTTCTTGGATTGATCCCTTGATCATTATGTAGTGTCCTTCTTTGTCTCCTGTAATAGTCTTTATTTTAAAGTCTTTTTTGTCTGATATGAGAATTGCTACTCTAGCTTTCTTTTGATTTCCATTTGCATGGAATATCTTATTCCATCCCCTCACTTTCCATCTGTATGTGTCCCTATGTCTGAAGTGGGTCTCTTGTAGACCACATACATACCGGTCGTGTTTTCGGATCCATTCAGCCAGTCTATGTCTTTTGGTTGGAGCATTTAATCCATTTACATTTAAGGTAATTATTGATATGTATGTTCTTATTACCATTTTCTTAATTGTTTTGGGTTTCTTATTGTAGGTCTTTTCCTTCTCTTGTGTTTCCTGCCTAGAGAAGTTCCTTTAGCATTTGTTGTAAAGCGGGTTTGGTGGTGCTGAATTCTCTTAGCTTTTGCTTGTCTGTAAAGGTTTTAATTTCTCTGTCGAATCTGAACGAGATCCTTGGTGGGTCGAGTAATCTTGGTTGTAGCTTTTCCCCTTTCATTACTTTAAATATTTCCTGCCAGTCCCTTCTGGCTTGCAGAGTTTCTGCTGAAAGTTCAGCTGTTAACCTTACAAGGATTCCCTTGTATGTTATTTGTTGTTTTTCCCTTGCTGCTTTTAATATTTTTTCTTTGTATTTAATTTTTGATAGTTTGATTAATATATGTTTTGGCATGTTTCTCCTTGGGTATATCTTGTATGGGACTCCCTGCGCTTCCTGGACTTGATTAACGATTTCCTTTCCCTTATTAGGGAAGTTTTCAACTATAATCTCTTTAAATATTTTCTCAGTGTCTTTCTTTTTCTCTTCTACTTCTGGGAACCCTATATTCGAATGTTGGTGCGTTTAATGTTTTCCCAGAGATGTCTCAGATTGTCCTCAATTCTTTTCATTCTTTTTTCTTTATTTTGTTTTGCAGTAGTTATTTCCACTAATTTATCTTCCAGGTCATTTATCCATTCTTCTGCCTCAGTTATTCTGCTATTGTTTCCTTCTAAAGAATTTTTAATTCCATTTATTGTGTTGTTCATCATTGTTTGTTTGCTCTTTAGTTCTTCTAGGTCCTTGTTAAACGTTTCTTGTCTATTCTCCATTCCAGTACCAAGATTTGGGATCATCTTTACTATCATTACTCTGAATTCATTTTCAGGTAGACTGCCTATTTCCTCCACATTTGTTTGGTCTGGTGGGTTTTTACCTTGCTCCTTCATCTGCTGTGTGTTTTTGTGTCTTCTCATTTGGCTTTGGGGACTGTGTTTGGGGTCTCCTTTTCAGAGGCTGCAGATTCGTAGTTCCCGTTGTATTTGGTGTCTGCCCCCAGTGGCTAACGTTGGTTCAGTGGGTTGTGTAGGTTTTCTGATGGAGGGGACTGGTGCCTGTGTTCTGGTGGGTGTGTCTGGATCTTGTCTTTCTGGTGGACAGATCCGCATCTGGTGGTGTGTTTTGGGGTGTCTGTGACCTTATTGTGATTTTCGGCAGCCTCTCTGTTAATGGGTGGGCCTGCATTCCTGTCTTGCTAGTTGTTTGGGATGGGATGTCCAGCACTGGATCTTGCTGGTCTCTGAGTGGAGCTGGGTCTTAGCGTTGAGACGGATATCTCTGGAAGAGCTTTCGCCATTTGATATTACAAGGTGTCAGAGGTCTCTGGTAGACCAATGTCCTGAACTCGGCTCTCCCACCTCAGAGGCACAGGCTTGACACCGGGCTGGAGCACCAAGACCCTGTCAGCCACACAGATGGGCTTGAGAGCAAGAGGTAGCTTTGGTACATCTCAAAGACCACCAATGAGGTTCACTGACCATTTTCTCTACAGAAGTGAAGAAAACAAAATTCAGACTTTGGCTAGTCAGCCACTTTGGTAGCCAGCCTCCAAGATGGACCTAATTATCCCCTAATTATCTCCCAGTCTCCATGTACCAGTGTGGCTCCTCGCACTTGAAAAGGGTTGATTGTTTAACTAATAAGAAATTGCAGAAATGACAAAGTGCATCTTCCAAAGTTATAAAAGACATTGCAGCTTCTGCTTTGGTTTCTGCTAGATCACTCATCCTGGGGTAAGCCAGCTGCCATGTCATGAGGACACTCAAGCAGCCCTAAGGAGAGATCCATGTGGCAAGGAACAGAGGCCTCTTACCTACAGCCACGTGAGTGAGTCATCTCAGAAGTCAAAAGATTTAATTTTTTAAATTTTTGGTTGTGTTGGGTCTTCGTTGCTGCACAGGGTTTCTCCAGTTGTTACTAGAGAAGCAGGGGTTATTCATCGTTGTGGTGCACGGGCTTCTCCTTGCGGTGGTTTCTCTTGTTGTGGAGTATGGGCTCTAGGTGCATGGGCTTCAGTAGTTGTGTCATGCAGGCTCAATTGTTGTTGCTTGCAGGCTCTAGAGCACAGGCTCAGTACTTGTGGCACACGGGCTTAGTTGCTCTGCGGCATGTGGGATCTTCCCAGACCAGGGATGGAACCCCTGTTCCCTGCATTGGCAGGCAAATTCTTACCCACTGTGCCACCAGGGAAGTCCAGTGTGCTCTTTTTTAAACCTAGTCTGTTTTCATTATTTTCTATCTTAACGATTCTGTATTAAAGAAAAAAATAATACTCCTTTCTACCCCTCCTCTTTGAGGATTATATATGCAGAAGTATGTCTTATTTATTAACCTCAAATTTTCACCTTACTTTTAAGAAGTAATCACAATGTCAAGTATTTAATACTTTTCACTTCCACCTTGAAAAGCATGGATATTAAAGTGCTAATACAATTACCTTCCCTGGTCTATCTTTTTTAGTTGTTGTTATGTATAAAAAACAACGAAAAACATGCATGGTTTGTAAGGAAATGACAAATTTCAGAAAATTCAGCATCTGAATACACTCTAAACATAGCTTCTAGATAAAGACACAGAAAATTGCCAGATACTCAGAGGCCCCCTGGTCCCATTCTAGTGACTCCCCTTAAGGTTTAATATTGTTCTGGTATCTAACAAAAAGATAACTTTACCTGTATTTTGTATTTTATATAAATGTTATGGCACAGTAAAATCACTTTTGGATTGGGCTTTTTTATTTTATGTTGTTTGTGAATATGCCTATATGGTTGCCTGTTGTTGTGATCATGCATTGCCACTGTTGCATAGGATTCCATAATGTAAATATTTAACTATTAATTAATTTATTCCAATGTTTATTACAATATGAGTGATTTTCAGTTTGTGTCTATTGAGAACAGCACTGGTATATAAATTCTAGAACTTGAGCTTTGGTGGTGTGTGTATAAATTATTGTTCAGTATACACGTAGTAGTAAAATTTTCGAGTCATAGCTTTCTTGTGTTTATCTTTTTAGATATTTCTAAATATTTTCAAAACATTTGTATGATTTTTCATCTTCAGCAGCAGTGAATGAGATTCAAGGATTGTACACATTCTTGTCAAACTTGATAATACCTGTCATTTTCATTTGAACTTTCTGGTTGGTGAGTGATAATTCCAGGTATCACGCTTTTGCATTTAATTGACTACTAAGAAGCCAAGCATCTTTTGATATGTTTACTTAACATTCTGTACTCTCTTTTTTGAAATATCTTTTGGTATATTTCCCCCATTTTGCTATTCCATTATCTTCTTATTGAAGACTTCCTTTTTTTTTAACATCTGAAGACTTCTTATTTAGGAGTTTTTAATACATGCTTGAGATGAGTTCTTCTCTCTTTCTGTCTCTCCTTCTCTTTCTTTAGATGAGTGTCAGTTTTTAATGTTAATAACATCTAATTTGTTATTTTCCTCTTTATTTATTTAGTCTTATTTCTATTTATTTATGTAGTCTTCTTACCTGTAGCAGAACACATTATTTATTCTAAACCACAAATATGTTTTCATTTCTTCAATAAATGTAATTATTAAGCTTTAAATTTAAGTTAACTTTCTAAACTAAATATGTTGTATCATAGTGAGTATTAATTTTTCTATGACAGCTGAAAGGTTACATTTATTCAGAAAATGTTGTATCAGCTTTCTTTTCATTTGCTCCTACTTCTCATTGATTCACAGTGGTAAACATCACTTCATCCATGGATCTGACTTTTCTCTGATTTCTCATGGTCATTCTCACTAATTCGTCTTGCCTCCTGAAATCTTTAGCAATCCCCTTATTCCACAGAAGCAAAAACCTTCCTTGGGCCTTTTTCCTCAGAAGATTGATTATTCCCACATTTTAAATGGGAGATTGCAATAAGTTAGGAGAAAATGCCACAAGGGTCTCTCATCTTTTTTTCACATCCTGTATCAGCCTCTGCTTGCACTCTCTGTTCAAAGATATTTGTGCAACACATTGATGAAAGATGCCACTTGTTTCTCTCCTTGGGGAAAAGACAGATTAATTACCTAACAAATAAAATAAAGAGAGTGTCTTGCTCTTTTCAAATGTTGGACAGGATTGCTTGCATCCTAATTTAAATGTTTCAGGTGACTGAAGCTTAAGATTCCTAAGCTTTAATCCATACTTGCACCATGCACAGCACCCAACAGGAGAGCTTTACATAACCCCATGAGACACTTGTGTGCAAGTGGAACAGATAAAAATATAAAACTATTGCTGTCTTTTTGTGTCATAAAAATGATTTTTTGTCTCATTTAAAATATTTTTTTCTAAAATCCAAAAACGTGTCAGGCTAAAATATTGTTATTTCAAATATGGTAAAATCGAAGACCCTTCAAATTTCTTTCCAGTTTTGTTGATGATGGGATGCCGTCAGAGATATGACTTCATTAAACACAATAGGTAAGATTCCTTCATAGGCCTGATTGGGGAATATGAAAATAAACCCCAGAAAAATCTGGACATTTTCTAGTTCTCAAATATTGGTTAAGATGGTAGAAAGGGCCCTTCATTGTCCTATATGTTAATGCAGATCAATTGTGAGGGGTGGGGATAAAACAAGCAGCCTAAATATCCTTTATGTTTGTTGTACTACTAGTAGAAAGAGGAAGGGTCAACATGTCACCATGGTTGATATAGCAAATAAGCTGCTTGAAACTACACAGAAATGTACCTGCTTGTATTTTCTGTGCAGTTACCCTCTCTTTTGGTGTGCCCTGATACCTCCCTCAACTTATGTACCAACTCCAGCAGCATTAAGCAGAAATCCAAAGAAATCTATTCTTTGGAATTATGAGGAAGGGAAGAGTCAAACATTTTATAACATGCTCTATACAAGGATACACGTCACCATCCTTATCTATGTCATGCCATGCATGGAGGGTCAGTAGGTTCAGGGGATTCTGGAAGCACCAAGTTCTGTGGGGTTAATCACAGTTGCATTCATGGGCAGTAAAAGAGAAGGGCCTTATCTTGGTCACTTTCTCAATGCTAGTAGCTACAAAAAGAAGAGGATAGCAGACATTTTAGGGAGAAGAACCAACATTAAATGAAATGTCCTAGTTACTCTAGGCAACCTCTCATGGTGGCCTCCCATAGCTCCTCAAATCCCTACATACTTGCACAAGGGGTAGTGTAATATTTCTGGAGTGTCTGACTGCAGATTAACATTATTTTTGTTGAAAAAAATAAAAATAGGTTCAAGTGATAGGGTTTGAAAAGGGTTCACAGTGTGAGGGAAACTATTGTAACAATGTGGACAGAACCCTTTGGATGGATTCATCATGTTTTTTTTTTTTTTGGCTGCTTCAGAATCTGTAGTAGAGATAGGTGTGTTCCATGATACATCCCCACTTCTTATAAGTTTTAGATGGAATACCCCATTAGGAAGAAGTGCACGTAAGGAAGATCAGTGAGTCAAACTCCTCTGCCCTCTGTCAGCAGTGGGTGCAAAGGGATTTAGACCAAGTGCTTTCATCCTTTGATTTGCAAAGTTTTCACTATATGAATGATGTTTTGTTGGTTTGCAAGTCAGGAGCCTTGGTCTCAATATCCCTGTTTAAAAAGTGTTATCACGTGTCTGCCAGAAAGAATTGCTGATGATACTGGGAAAAATTGAGAGTTATCCTTAACAATTAAGGGTTTTGTAGCAACATGGATGGACCTAGAGATTGTTATACTGAGTGAAGCAAGTCAGACACAGGAAGACAGATATCATATGATATTGCTTATATGAGGAATCTAAAAAAGAAAAAAAGGTACAAATGAACATTTACACAACAGAAATAGAATCATGGATATAGAAAACAAACTTATGGTTACCAGGGGATAAGTGGGGAAGGGATAAATTGGGAGATTGGGACTGACTTATACACACTACTATATATAAAATAGAGAAGTATTGATAAAGACCTGCTTTATAGCACAGGGAACTCTACTCAGTGGTCTGTACTGGCGTATACGGAAAAAGAATCTTATAAAAAAAAAACAAGGGTTTTGGGATTATATAATAAATATAAATGTGCAAACCTTTGACATGAAAGGAAAAATCAGTTAACTCTGTGGTCCCTGTTATGGTGTAAATATTTTCTACCTCTAATTTTAAAATTTTGAAACCCAGCTCCCATGTTGATGGTATTAGGAGGTGGGGCTTTTGGGAGGTGATTAGGTTATGAGGCCAGAGACCTCAAACATGGGATTAGTGACCTAATAAATGTAGCACACAGAAGATCTTATGCCCATTCCATGATTTCATTGCCGAGCGAGAAGACCCACATTATGAACCGGAAATTGGTCCCTCACCAGACACTAAGTCAGCTGGCAACTTGTTCTTTTTTTTTAAAAATTAATTAGATAATTAATTAATTATTTTTTTGGCTGTGTTGGGTCTTTGGTGCGGTGCGCGTGCTTCTCATTGAGTGGCTTCTCTTGTTGCGGAGCACGGGCTCTAGGCGTGTGGGTTTCAGTAGTTGTGGCTCACGGGCTCAGTAGTTGTGGCCTGTGGACTCTAGAGCACAGGCTCAGTATTTGTGGTGCACGGGCTTAGTTGTTCCATGGCATGTGGGATCTTCCTGGACCAGGGCTCGAACCCTTGTCCCCTTTATTGGTAGGCAGATTCTTAACCACTGCACCTCCAGGGAAGCCACTGGTTACTTGTTCTTGAACTTTTCAGCCTCAGCAATTATGAGAAAACAAAAATATTCTGTTGTTTATAAAATACCAAGTCTCTCGTATTTTGTTTTAGCAGTCAAAGAGCTGGATGAGGAGAAATATCTGTGAACTTGAAGACATATCAGGAGAAACCTTTAAATCTCAAAAGAAAAGAGAAAATGGGCAGGAAAGAAATCAACAGAACAGAGTAATCAATAATTGTGGAACAATGAAAAATGCTGTGACCTATACATAATGGGTATAGCAGGAGGAGAATAAAGATAATAAAGAACAGAAAATATTTTTTTAAAAATGACTGAGAATCTCCCCAAATGAATGTCTGACACTAAATCCACAACATCCAAACTTAGAAGAACATATGAATAGTAAAGAAAACTGACCAATATCTCTCAGGAACATCAATGCAAAAATCCTCAACAAAATATTACCAAATCGAATCCAACAATATTTTGAGAGAATTTTATATCATGAATGAGAGGAAATAATCCCAGGTATGAAAGGCTGGTTCAACATTGTAGAATCAAATAATTATATCCATCATATCAACACCTTAAACACAATCATTAGCATATCAATAGATTCAGAAGACCTTTGAAAATATCTAACATCCATTCTTCATAAAAACTCTCAGTTAAAGAAATAGACTGGAGCTTTCTCAAGTTGATAACAAAGATTTACAGGAAACTTTTATCTTACATCATGATTAATGGTCAAAACCATGAAGCTTTTCCACTAAGTTCAGGTAAAAGCAAGGATGTCCCCTTTCATGACTCCTTTTCCATATTTTACTCCATGTTCTTGCTAATTCAGTAAGGCACGAAAATAAATAAAACAAATACAGATTGGGTAGAAAAAAATGAAAGCAACCTAAATAAAATGTGGACCAATATACTTTATGGACACCTCACCAAAGAAAATAGACACTATGCATATAAGTATACAGAAGAATAATCCAGATTACATGCTGCCATGAAAAAGCAAATTAAAAATACAATTACATACCACTATGTAACACTTAGAATGTCTAAAATGTGAACAATGACAAGAACAAATTCTGTAGGAGATGTGGAACAATAGGAACTGTCATTTGTCATTGGTGGAAATGAAAAATAATACAGCTACTTTGGTAGTCTGATTGACACTTGTTAGAATATTGAGCATTCCCTTACTGTACAATCCGTCAAGTGTTCTCATGGATATTTACTGAAAGTAGTTTAAAACATACTTCCAGAGGAAAACCAGCATATGTATATTTATAGCACCTAATTCAATATTGCCAAAATGTGAATGAAACTAAGGTGTCCTCCAATAGGTGAATGAAATGATATAGTATTAATATATTCTGGGAATGGGATAATATTGAGCACTAAAAAAGTAAGCTATCAAGCCATATAAAGAGATGGGAATTCTTTTTTTTCTTTTGAAATATAGGTGATTTTCTTTATTTTGAAATTTAAATTTTATTGGAGTATAGTTGATTTACAATGTTGTGTTCATTTCAGCTGCACAGCAAGTGATTCAGTTACACATATGCATATATTCATTCTTTTTCAGATTCTTTTCTGATAACGGTATTCCCAGAATACTGAGTAGAGCTCCCTGTGCTATACAGTAGGTCCTTGTTGCTTATCTGTTATATATAGTAGTATTCGTATGTTTACCCCAAGCTCCTGAGTTATCCCTACCCCCCACCTCTCCCCTTTGGTAACCATAAGTTTGTTTTCCAAGTCTGTGAGTCTGCCTCTGTTTTGTAAGTTAGTTCATTTGTATCAATTTTTAGCTTCTACCTAGAAGTGATATCATCCAATATTTGTCTTACTCTGTCTGACTTACTTCACTTAGTACAATCATCTCTAGGTCCATCCATGTTACTGCAACTGGCATTATTTTCTTCTATTTTATGGCTGAGTCATATTCCATTATATATATGTATCACATATTCTTTACCTATATTCATATGTTGATGGACATTTTGGTTGCTTCCATGTCTTTGCTATTGTAAAGAGTGTTGCAGTGAACATTGGGGAAGATGTGTCTTTTCGATTTATGCTTTCCTCCAGATATGCACACAGGAGTGAACTTGCTGGATCATCTGGTAGCTCTGTTTTATTTTATTTTACTTCATTTCATTTCAATTTCAATTTTTTTGGAATAGAGTTGATTTACAATGTTGTGTTACTTTCTGCTGCACAGCACAGTGAAGCAGTTATACATATATCCAATCCTTTTTGGATTCCTTTCCCATACAGGTCATTACAGAGTATTGAGTAGAGTTCCCTGTGCTATACAGTAAGCCCTTATTTGTTATCTCTTTTATATATAGTGGTGTGTATATGTCAATCCCAATTTCCAATTTATCCCTCCCATCTCCCCTTACTCTGGTAACCTCCATTCTGTGCTCCATAGTGGCTGTTACCAATTGGCATTGCCACCGATAGCATAGAATTGGTGGCGCAGTGGTTAAGAATCTGCCTGCCAGTTCAGGGGACACAGGTTCGAGCCCTGGCCTGGGAAGATCTCAGATGCCACAGAACAAGTAAGCCCGTGCACCACAACTACTCAGTCTGCGCTCTAGAGCCCACGAGCCACAACTACTGAAGCCTGTGTGCCTACAGCTTGTGCTCCACAACAAGAGAAGCCAAGACACAGAGAAGGCTTCGTACCACAACGATGAGTAGCCCCCGCTTGCTGCAACTATAGAAAAGCTGCACGCAGCAACGAAGACCCAACGCAGATTAAAGAAAACATAAGTAGTAGGTTTCTCTTTTTTTCCACACCCTCTGAAGCATTTCTTGTTTGTAGACATTGTGATGGTGGCTATTCTGAGTGGTTCCAGGTGATACTTCTTTGTACATCTGATTTGCATTTGTCTAACATAATGCAATGGTGAGTATCTTCATATGTGCTTTTTTTTTGAACAGTGTCAGTAAGATTTATCCCTTGAAAAGGGGTTATTGAAAGGTTGCCTTGTTTTGAAGTCTACTTCGATTACCTACCCCAAGACATTTTTTGAGGGCTGTTGTCATTTACAGCTCCCCAGGCATTGTGAATATGAAGTGTGTATAAGGTCCAGTTTTAGAATTGTTCTTATGGGAAACAGAAGGTGGCAGGATTTCTCGTGTCCCTCTCTGGTTACTGACACAACCTTAGATGTAGGGCAAGTCCTGTTCTTGGGTATTAAATTAGAGTGGAATGTGCCTGACCAAACATGTAAGGGCTTCTGTCCCATTCCTTCTTCCCCCTTACCCTTCATCCCCCGAACAAGTATAAACCCCTGCAAAATCACCTGTTGAGGGTGCTGTCTTGTAGAGTGGGATGACCCTTACGAAGGAGTCGGGAGGTCAGAACCCTAACACCAGGATATGTTGAGAGCAGGTGATTTTCCAAATGTCATCCAGCCCAGAGAGTCCACCATCCTTTGGGTGTCAGAGGGTTGGTTTAGTAGTATGAGGGCACACTTAGATCTGGAGATAGTGATCCCATGCAGAGGGGACCAGGTACTACATGTTCAAGGGGGGCGAATTAGCTGGCATATCCTCCCGAGGTCCTCAGGCCCACAACAGTCCAGCCTTGGGACCAAATTGTGTCTGTGTCCAGGGATGTGACACTAGTACGTTCACTGAGACTAAACAAATTTAGTGATCATTTTTCTTTTCTTTAATTTAATTTTAAATTTATAATGTAGTATATAGTTAATTTATCATGTTGTGTTCATTTTTGACATACACCAACATGATTCATTTATACAGAGATAACTATATATTCTTTTTAGAATTATTTTCCCATTGAGGTTACTAAAGGGTGTTGAGAAGAGTTCCAAGTGCTCTAGAGCAGGTCCATGTTGATTACAAGTTTTCTCTCTGTAAATATGTATATACTAACTCCAACCTCATGATTTATGCCTCCAACACACCTTTCCAGTTTGGTAACCATAAGTTTGTGTTCTAAGTCTGGGACTCTGTTTCTGTGTTGTAAGATAGTACCTTTCTATCAATTTTTAGATTCCACTGATAAGTAATATCATATGATATTTTTCATTGCCTGATTTATGACACTTAGTATGAATGTATGTAGGTCCTTCTGAGTGGCCCTAAATGGCCTTATTTCATTCAATTCGTGGCTGAGTAATATTCCATTGTACATATCTACCATAATTTCTTTATCCATTCTTCCTTCCAAGGACTTTTAGGTAGCTTCCGAGTAGAGGCTCTTGTAAACAGGGCTGCATAAATTTTAGAGTGCCTGGGTCTTGTCAATTTACGTTTTTTCCAAGATACAGGCCCAGGAGTGGAAGCGCCATATGCTCTGAAGCTCTGGTTTTTAGATTTTTAAGGAATCACCACCCACTTCTCCAGAGTGGCTGTTAGTAATTTACATTCCCACCATCAGCTTGTCAGGGTTCCCTTTTCTCCACGCCCTGTCCTGCATCTCAGGTTTTACAGTTTGTGAGGTTGGCCATTCTGACTGGTGCGAAGTGATATCTCTTTGTAGTATTAATTTACATTGCCCGCCTGTTTTGTTGGCCAAAAATGGAGTAAGGGTTTTTCCTGAATATATTAAGGAATAACGCATACGGCCTTTTTGGCAAACTGCATCATTGGCGATGTTCAGCAGCTTTGCTTGTGCTGTAATGACGAGTGCAAACTACGCCTTGAAATCCCTTTCCTGCAATTCTGCCTTGCTTACAAGGCCTTTACGAATACTTGGCTCAAGAAATGACTCCATTAGAGGTGTCATTTACAACCCTGCATGTTTGTGAATTGCAGTGCCCCTGACCTCCATTTTTCAGCTCGCTTTTTTGGGAGCTGGCCGCAAAAGCGCAAGATTGCTTCAGGCCCTATTCTGGTTCCGGGCGGCAGGCAGAACCTGTGGTTAATTCTTCTTCCTGATGGGAAAATAGAGTGACCTGTGCCTGTCCCAACTCCTAGAGCTAGTCTTTCATTGGTTCCACCTCTTCCCATTCATCCTCAGGAAAAATTGCAACCTGTACGGAACAAGAGGTTAAAAGTGCTGATTCTCCAAGGAGGGAGATTGCTAGTAAATCGGCTGGAATGGCGAACCCGAGAAAAAGGAGATGAGAAATGAGGTGCATTTTAGAAAACTTTCCCGATTACACGGTGTACCATCTTCTGGGTTTCTCATGCACGTTTTCGATGTAGGAAGATGCCCTTGAACCTGGAGATTTGGGACGCATGGGATGGGTACCCAGCAGTATTACTTTAAAGGGTTTGCGTTTGCTCACCCAACCTCACCAAACCTCTCAGCCCCAATAGTGTCCACCCTTATGTCTCAATCAGCTGTGGGTCTAGATATGGTCATTCCAGGTGGCATCACAGCCCCTGAACGAATTTTGTAAGAATTTCTCTCTCTATCACTGTCTTTGTTTCACGGGTTTTTAAAAGTAATTGATTTTTATAATGGGGATTAGCTGCTTTTCAGTGCTGTGTTTATGCTGCTTTACACCCACTTGACTCACTTACAGAGAGATATCAATACATAGGTTTTAAGATTCTTACTAGTCGGATATATTCTTGGGCGGTGAATACGGGGTGTTGAGTTCAGTTCACTGAGCAAGGAGTAGGTCTTGTTTATTACATATTGGGTTTATGGAACCGTATTTGAGCTAATTTGAAACGCTTGTTTTATGCATCACCCCACCTCACCTTTCCCGTTTAGCAGCCATAGTGTGTTTTCTAAACGTGTGACTATATTCTGTTTTGTAATTCAGTTCAAGTGTAGCGGTTTTTACATTCCCTCTATAAGTGATATCTTATGATAAGTGTCTTTTTCTGTGTGACTTATTTCACTTAGAATCGTCGTACCTAAATCCACTCATCATGCTGCTACTAGCCTTATGACGTTGATTTCATGGTTGAGTGATATTCCATTGTACATAAGGACCACAACGTCTTTATCCATTTTTCTCTTTCCTGGGATATTTAAGGTGTAACGAAGTGGAGGTTCTTGTCAACAGAGCAGCCCTAAACTTTGGGGTGCCTGTGTCTTGCTGAATTTTAGTTTTCGCAATTTATACGCCCATGAGTGGAAGTGCCCTATGCTCTCTAAGCTGACTTTTTTAGATGTTTTAGGACACACCGTACACTTCTCCAGAGTGGCTGTTGGCAATTTACATCCCCCCCATCAGCGTAGCATGGCTCCCGTTTCTCCATGGCCTATCCTGCATTTCTGGTTTTGACACTTTATTCTGCATGGCCCTTTTCACCGATGGGAAGCGAGACTTCTTTGTAGCGCTGATTTGCCTTTCCAGGTTGCTTGGTTGGCCAAAAAGGGCGTATGCGTTTTTTCCTGAATATATTCAGGAAAAAACGCATACGCCCTTTTTGGCCAAGGGCATCATTGTCGAGGTTTTGCCGCTTTTCTTGTGATTTAAATGTGATTCGAATCTACCTCCTGAAATCTGTTTCCTGCAATTCTGCCTTGATTTCAAATCCTCTTCGTTGCCTTCCCTCAATATATTTGTGGACGAGAGTTATCATTTATGACTCTGCAGGTTTGTGAATTGCAGTGCCCCTGAGCTCCATTTTTCAACTCACTTTTTTGGGAGCTGGCCGCAATAGCTCAGGATTGCTTCAGGCCCTATTCTGGTTCCGGGCGGCAGGCTGAGCCCATGGTTAATTCTTCTTCCTAATGGGAAAATAGAGTGACCTGTGCCTGTCCCAACAACTACAGTTAGTCTCTCATTGGCTCCTCCTCTTCCCGTTCATCCTCAGGACAAATTGCAACCTGTATGGAACAGGAGGTTAAAGGTGCTGATTCTCCAAGGAGGGAGATTGCTTGTAAAGCGGCTGGAATGGCGAACCCGAGCACAAGGATATGAGAAATGAGGTGCGTTTTAGAAACCTTTCCCGATCACACGGTGTAGCATCTTCTGGATTTCTCATGCATGTTTTTGATGGAGGAAGATGCCCTTGAACCTGGAGATTTGGGACGCATGGGATGGGTACCCCGCAGTATTACTTTAAAGGGTCTGTGTTTCCTCACCCAACCTCACCAAACTTCTCAGCCCCAAGAGTGTCCACCCTTATGTCTCAATCAGCTATGGGTCTAGATATGGTCAATCCATGTGGCATCACAGCCCCTGAATGAATTTTGTAAGAATTTCTCTCTCTATCACTGTTTTTGTTTCACGGGTTTTTAAAAGTATTGATTTTTATAATGGGGTTTAGCAGCTTTCCAGTGCTGTGTTTATGCTGCTTTACACCCACTTGACTCACTTACAGAGAGATATCAATACATAGGTTTTAAGATTCTTACTAGTCGGATATATTCTTGGGCGGTGAATATGGGGTTTTGAGTCCAGTTC
Organism: Balaenoptera physalus; assembly: GCF_965194825.1. Lineage (NCBI taxonomy): Eukaryota > Metazoa > Chordata > Mammalia > Artiodactyla > Balaenopteridae > Balaenoptera > Balaenoptera physalus. The sequence continues at coordinate 864,703 of NW_028126564.1, forward strand.
ACTGAGCAAGGAGTAGGTCTTGTCTATTACATATTGGGTTTATGGAAGCGTATTTGAGCTAATTTGAAACCCTTGTTTTATGCATCACCCCACCTCACCTTTCCCGTTTAGCAGCCATAGTGTGTTTTCTAAACGTGTGACTCTGTTCTGTTTTGTAATTCAGTTCAAGGGTAGCGGTTTTTACATTCCCTCTATAAGTGATATCTTATGATAAGTGTCTTTTTCTGTGTGACTTATTTCACTTAGAATCGTCGTACCTAAATCCACTCATCATGCTGCTACTAGCCTTATGACGTTGATTTCATGGATGAGTGATATTCCATTGTACATAAGGACCACAACGTCTTTGTCCATTTTTCTCTTTCCTGGGATATTTAAGGTGTAACGAAGTGGAGGTTCTTGTCAACAGAGCAGCCCTAAACTTTGGGGTGCCTGTGTCTTGCTGAATTTTAGTTTTCCCAATTTATACGCCCATGAGTGGAAGTGCCCTATGCTCTCTAAGCTGAGTTTTTTAGATGTCTTAGGACACACCGTACACTTCTCCAGAGTAGCTGTTGGCAATTTACATCCCGCCCATCAGCGTAGCATGGCTCCCGTTTCTCCATGGCCTGTCCTGCATTTCTGGTTTTGACACTTTATTCTACATGGCCCTTTTGACCAATGGGAAGCGAGACTTCTTTGTAGCGCTGATTTGCCTTTCCAGGTTGCTTGGTTGGCCAAAAAGGGCGTATGCGTTTTTTCCTGAATATGTTCAGGAAAAAACGCATACGCCCTTTTTGGCCAAGGGCATCATTGTCGAGGTTTTGCCGCTTTTCCTGTGCTTTAAAGGCGATTCGAATCTACCTCCTGAAATCTGTTTCCTGCAATTCTGCCTTGCTTTCAAATCCTCTTCGTTGCCTTCCCTCAATATATTTGTGGACGAGAGTGATCATTTATAACTCTGCAGGTCTGTGAACTGCAGTGCCCCTGAGCTCCATTTTTTAACTCGCTTTTTTGGGAGCTGGCCGCAAAAGCTCAGGATTGCCTCAGGCCCTATTCTGGTTCCGGGCGGCAGGCTGAGCCTGTGGTTAATTCTTCTTCCTGATGGGAAATTAGAGTGACCTGTGCCTGTCCCAACACCTAGAGCTAGTCTCTCATTGGTTCCCCCTCTTCCCATTCATCTTCAGGACGAATTTCAAACTGTACAAAACAGGGCGTGAAATGTGCTGATTCTCCATTTGGGGAGATTGTTAGTAAAGTGGCTGGAATGGCATACCTGAGCAGCAGAAGATTAGAAATGAGGTGCGTTTTACAAACCTTTCCCGGTCACACGGTGTACTATCTTCTGGGTTTCCCATGCATGTTTTTGCTGTAACAAGATGCCCTTGAACCTGGAGATTTGGGACCCATGGAATGGGTTCCACACAGTATTACTTATAGTGTCTGCACTTGCTCACCCCACCTCACCAATCCTGTTAGCCCCACGATATTCCAGCCTTATGTCTCATCCAGCTGTGTGTCTATATATGTTCCATGTAGGTTGCATCACATCCCCCGAACGTATTTCGTAACATTTTCTTTCTGTGTGTGTTTTTTTCTTTTTTTAAATTTATTTTATCATTTGGTAAAGGTGATTTTCAATGTTGTCTTCCTTGCTCCTGCACATCCACTTGTTTCACTTACAGAGTGACATCTGTAAATTCTTTTAAGATTCTTACCCGTCATATATATTCTTTTTTGGTGACTAGAGTGTGCTGAGTCCACTTTTTGAGCTATATAGTAGATTTTGTCGATTACCTATTTGGTCTTTGGAACCGTATCTGTGTTAATTTCTACCCTCTGGTTTATATCTCACCCCACCCCACCTTTCCACTTTATCAGCCATAAGTGTGTTTTGTAAATGTGTGACCCTGTTTCTGTTTTGTAATTTAGTTCATGTGTAACCATTTTTATATTCCACCTATAAATAGTATCTTGTGCCAAGTGTGTTTTTTTGTGTCTGACTTTTGTCACTTAAAATGATCTTATCTAAGTCCACTCGAATTGCTGCAACTGGCCTTATTTTATTGGTTTCATGGCTGAGTACTATTCCATTGTAGATAAGTACCATATCGTCTTTATCCATTTTTTCCTTCCAAGGACATTTATATTGTTTCCAAGTCGAGGATCCTGCAAAAGTGCTGCAGTAATAGTTGAAGTTCCTGTGTCCTATCGATTTATGGTTATCCCGAAATATATCCCCAGGAGTGGTAGTGCCTTATGATCTGTAACTCTATTGTTTTTTAATTAAGTAAGTAATTAATTTTGCCTGTGTTGGGTCTTCGTTATTTCATGTGGGGTTTCTCTAGTTGCAGGAAGTTGGGGCTACTCTTCGTTGAAGTGTGCGGGCTTCTCATTGCCGTGGCTTCTCTTCTTGTGGATCACTGGCTTTAGGCACCAGGCTTCAGTAGTTGTGGCTCACGGGCTCTAGAGCACAGGCTTAGTAGTTGTCGTGCATTGGCTTAGTTGCCCCGTGGCATGTGTTATCTTTCTGGACTAGGCCTCGACCCCATGTCCTCTGCCTTGGCAGTTGGATTCTTAACGTCTGCACCACCAGGAAGTCCCTGTAGCTCTATTTTTTAGAATTTTTAGGAAACATCATACCCTTCTCCAGCGTGGCTGTTAGCAATTGACATTCCCACCATCAGCGTAGCAGGGTTCCATTTTCTCCACATCCTCTCCTCCATTTGTTGTTTTTACACTTTGTGAGGTTGGTCATTCTGACTGGGGCAAAGTGCTACATCTTTGTCGTGTTGATTTGTGTTTCCTGCATATTTGCTTGGCCACAAAGGTCCTATGGGTTTCAACCTGTACACCCTTTTTGGCCAACTGAATCACAGGCAATATTGAGCAGCTTTCATGGGCTTTAACGGCAAGTCCAATCTGCCTCTTGCAATCCGGTTCCTGCAATTCTGCCTTGTTTTCAAGTTCTTTTCAATTACTTACCCCAAGATATTTTTCTACGATAGTTGTCACTTACAAGTTTTCAGGCGTTGTGGATTGCAGTACCCCTGAGCAAGTGTCTTCAACTTCTTTCTGGAACCGGCCACAAAGTGGCAGGATTGCTTCAAGCCCCATTCTGGTTACAGGGGCAGCCTGAGCTTCTGGGAAATTCCTCTTTCTGATTGGAAATTAGTGTCATGTGCTGTCCAAATACATAGAGCTTATTTCTCATTCCTTCCCCCCTTTTCCCTTTCATCCTCCCGACGAATTCCAAGCCTTGCACGACCAGCTATTGAGTGTGCTGACTTCCCCAGGTGGGGAAACTCTAAGGAAAGAGGCTGGAACAGGGAACCCTCCCCCAGAACATGTGGAGATAAGGTGACTTTTCCAAACTCTTCCTGCCCATATGGCCCCCCATCCTCTGGGGTTCTGTCTGGACATCCCGTGGTTTCCAGCAGTGCAGTGCTCTGGCACCGCCCTGCAGGGAGCAGGCCTGCTACCCGTGCCTACAGCGCCGCCTGCTGGTCTCTTCGTCCTCCCATCAGGCACAGTCTTTACCTTCCCCGCTGCCTCGGATCCTCTGTCTCCTCACTGTCCTGTGATCAGCCCCTCCTCCCCACCGCCATCACCCCCCACTCCACACCCCTCCTGCAGCCTCAGGGATGACCCAGGACTGGGCTCCCCACCTGCCCACCCTTGGTCTGTGTCCTCAATCCACCTGTGCAGACAGGTGAGTGTTCCCTCCAGAGGCTCCCAAACACTTCACCCCTACATCCTCACCAGGGTCAGCCCACGTCCTGTCGGGATGTTCCACCCTCACCAAGCCCCCGACTACATGCCAAGGGCAGGCATCAGGCCTGCTGCATGCACTGCTGTGCGTCCTGCTGTATACACAGGCATGACCCTGCCGCAGGGTGCAGAAAAGGCAGCTGTACCTCGGGATGTGGGGAGATGGACTGACCACAGGACGGACGTCAGCTCTCGGCTCACCAGGCAAGGGCAGCCGGGTTCTCGCTCTTCGGACCCTTTCTCACCCAGCCTGACCATGACCCAGCTTTGTTCCCACCCACGTTGTCCCTCCATTGGCCTCGCTCTTGGGAGCAGAGCAGGACAGTGTGGTCTGTGGTTACAGGCTGAGACACACAGACACTTGCTGACCCACATGCACCCATGCTGACCACACGGAAAGGACACTGTACCAGGGCCTGTGTCGTGTGGGTTCACCTGCCCACAGAGAGGCCGGGCCTCTGCTCCTGGCTCTAGGAGGTCACCTTGAGTCTTTTGGGAGTGTCCATGCTCCGTGGGCCTCGCTCCAGGCTGGTCTGTGCTGATGGCATGATACACGGTGGGGCTTCCTGAGTCGCCCCCGGGGGCTGGAGGCCAAGGTCAGGCACATAGTGGTCCCCACATTAACGTGACAGACCCCAATAAACCCTGCACTTCAGGACTCAGGTGGGCTTCCCTGGGCTGCCACAGCCAAGGAAGCTGGACCCTGCTCATCCTCCCATCCTTGCTGATTTTAACTTGCATCCTTCAGCATAATAAACCCTGAGTATAACATCTTCAGGGAATTCTGGGAGCCTCCAAGAAAAAAGAATCCAGGGAGGGGGTCTCTGGGTCCCTGACTCTGCAGGTGGGGTCAGAAGTTTGTGGGGAGGATCTTGGGGCCCTGGAATCTGAAGGGCCCCTCTACCAGGGGAGGGTAGGAGACCCCAGATGGAAGTTTAACTGAGTCCAAGGCCCTCCTGGGTAGGAGGCATCCTAGCCCCTGGGATCCTGAAGAGGCCGGCTCCCTCCTCCCCTCCACCTCCAGGCCTGGTCCCTGCTCTTGAGAAATTCCCTAGGGTGGAGTCCTGGTGCTGGAGGTGCCCCGATGCTGTGGCCTCCTGAGCCTCCAGTGAGGATAATGGGATAGGGGGAAGCCTTGTTCACTGAAAGGGAGCTTCTGCCAGAACAGAGCCTGGGTCTGCTGCCCCCGACCCCAGGTGCACTGGGGCAGGAATGTGAGAGCGAGGCTCCTTCCCCTCCCAAGACACACAGGACACATGGGCGCTGGTCACTGGACTCCCACACAATATTAAAATCTCCCACGTAGGCCTGTTGGGTGAGAGACACTATTTAAAGACTATTAATGGGGTCAGGGGGGGCTCAGGGGGTGAGGCTGATGTGGGGAGAGTTGGAAAATCACCCAAGGACACGGTCTCCCTGCAGCGACCCCCCAGGTGAGCCCAGGTGGAGGTGGACCCCTCAAGTCAGAGCCCACATCCTGGGTCTTTGGGGGACAAATAGCCAAGCAACCCCAGTCCTTGCCTTCACCTGCTGCAGTTAGGGACTTCCCTGTCTTCTTCATGGTCGAATTCTCACCCCTCCCAGAAGCCCTCTTGGGGGTTAATGCGATGGGGGTGTCCATGGCAGGACTGGAGGGTCTGTGGTGGGCTGGAGGTCACGTGGCAGGCAGGAGGGCTCCCACCCATCCTGCCGGTCCCCACTTCCTGGTCATAGGCCCGCACAGAGTCCACCAGGCTGTGGATGTGGTAGAATGTGCCGGGGACTGGTCCAGCCCATGCAGGTGTCTGACCACCAAGCGGTCAGTGTGGAGTGTTCACAGGGAGCCCTGGCCGTGCTCGCACTCTCCCGGGAAGGACATGTCAGTGTGGTCCCTGGAATGACCGGGAGGTCAGCCGCAGTGCCCCCCACCCAACCTCACTGTTACCACAAGAAACAAGAGGCAACTCCGTGCAGAAAGACAGAACATCACCAGCCTGATGCTGTCCTGAGGAAGGTCGGCTGGCATTTGGGAACTGGGTGCTATAGTGGGTTGAATGGGGGTCCCCCAGAAGTTATGTCCATGTCATGCCCCCCAGAATCTGAGAATGGAACCTCATTTGGAAGTAAGGTCTTTTCAGGTATAATTAGTTACGGATATGAAGATGAGGTCATCCTGGATCAGGGTGGCCCTAAATCAGGGACAGTGTCCTAAGGGACAAGCGGAGAGACACAGACACACAGGAGACACCATGTGAAGATGGAGGTAAAGATGGGAGGGATGCGGCCACAAGCCCAGGGATGTGCAGAGCCCCCAGAAGCTGGAAGAGACAAGCAGGACCCTCCCCTGAAGCCTCCGGAGGGAGCGCGGCCCTGGGACACCTTGACCTCAGACGTCTGGCCTCCAGGACTGAGAGAGGACAGGTTTCTGTTGCTCTGAGCCTCCGTTTGTGGTCGTTTGTCACAGCTGCCCCGGGAAGCTAATGCAGCTGGTGAGCAGCTCCCTGTCCTGATCTAAACCCTCCCACCTCCCTTTAGGGGCAGCCCCCTGCGCCCGTGCTGTTTGCACAAACCATGTGGTTCATGCTGAGCCCCGGCTCCCCTTCTGGGCACTGGCATTTTGGAGGGTGAGGGCAGACAACACCACGTGACCAGCCCCCAGCCGGGTTCCAAGCCTCTAGTGAGCTTCCCTGGGGGGACGAGGGTGTGGGTAACTGTCATGGTTCTGGCCTTCGTCGCTGGGGGAAGAGACACCCTAGAGACCCTCGAGAGAAGGAGTGGGCATGAAGGGTCATGAGGTGACCGGAGCAGTGGCCCTCCCTCCCGTGCATCCCTACTGCGTGCTGTGACGCATATCAGCTGTGAGCACACAAGCCACAAGAATGTGCTGGGTCCTGTGAGCCTCCCAGCCAGTCCCTGAAGGTGAGGGTGGCCCTGCAGACCCCAGCCCTTTCCTGCACGTCTAGTAGGTGGAAGACCCACTTCTCCTTGTCATTCCAGAAGCGGTTTTGGGGCTGTCCTGGGAGGGCTTCTGGGGTTATGCGGGCTGAGCCCCTGTTGCTAAGTCCCCACTTCCCCACAAGAACGTCCAGAGCAAGCTGTTTGCCCTGTTGCCTGAATGCCCCCCCACCAATTTTCTCAGGAAAGAATCAGGGGGTTCTGTAGCAGCGTCTGCAGGCAGCTCTGCATCTGGGCCCACGTTCACATCTTCTGTGTAAACACCGAGAACACTCCCTGACACGTGCCCCAGCTGACCACCTCCGCATGCCGACCACAGGCCCCAGTGCGGGCGTCAGAATGACCGCCCGTCTCAGCCTCCTCCTCTTGTTGTCAGAGCTGCTCCAGGCCCTGCTCAGAACCCGTGGACCCACTTTTCACAGGGCTGTCCTCCACCCCCCAGCTTCAGCAGGAGTTCACTTAAGTATTTAAGTTAAGGGGTCCAGAGATAAGAAAGGAAACTACAAACAAACAAACAGATGGAACCAGCTGGGACCAAGATGGCAACGAATGTGACCTCCAACAGACCCTGAGTCTCATCACATGTTGAATTTACTATATCAGCATATTAAGTGGCACACCTACCAGTGGCCATGACTGGACATGAAGGACCAAAGACGGGTGAAAGGAGGTGGTACCCCACCCCCTTGGAAAAAGCCCCACCCTTTCCCCGGAAGGCCTCTTCATCCCCATCATTAGCCGCACTCCTCCTCCCTTTGTCTTTACTCTTTCAAATTAAACCACTCTCTCCAGGAGGCCAAGAAGTTGATCTGTGAACTTAGTTCCCGCTTCTCTAGAGCCTGTGCTGTGCTGGTCTCAGCTTTGGTTTTGTTATTTGCTTACTTGAACCCACATGGAAAAAGGAGACCTTCCCCACTGAGGCAGAGTGCCTCGCCAGGCTTGGGCCCGAGCAGAGTCCATGTGACTTCACTTGGTAAGAGTCTGTAAGGGGACGGTGGTCTCTGCCCGTGGGGGGGGCATGGCACACGTACAGCCACAGCACCGGCTCCGTGGACGGCACGGCCCCTCGTGGGCCTGGACCGTGTGCTCTCGTCCCCCCACGCCTGACACCCCCTGACAGTCATGACGCGGTGACACTGGCTGCTGGGCCTCCAGTCAGGAGAGACCAGAGGCTGCACCTGGTGCCAGATCAGACGTGCCTTTTCACGGGCAGGGGACATAGGAGATATTAGGACTTTGTGTCTAGAAAGCAAACCAAGCGGCTAGAAGGTGATCTGAGCTGTGGACGTGAAACCCACGTGTGAGGTGAGAGCTCCCACTGGACACTGGCTCGGAAGCTTCCGCACAGGGGATGACCAAACCAGTGTTTCCCGCCCGACGCCTCCAGGCCTCCCTGGCGGGCATGGCTGGACCTGCACTCATCAGGCTCCCCGACCCGGAACCTGAAGGTCTGATGCTGGCAGGGCCTGGGGACGCGAGCGGTCACCCCACCAATGCTGCTCGGCTCCTCCTCCCCAGTGACCAGGGAAGGGAAGCTCCGTGGAGTCTGAGGCCCGGCACAGGCAAAGCTCGCACACCCTCTCCTCGGGACCCCCGGCCCCGCCCTGCTTCCTCAGCCCACCGTCTGCCCCTCCTGGTGCCCACGTCACACCGACCCACATTCCTGGTGTGGACGTCCATGTACACAAGCTGCTCCGTGTTCTCTTCCCACATGGGACACCCCCATCACTGCTTCTCCCTAATGACGGCCTGGACCTCGAATGTTCTGGGCAGGAAGAGGGCCAAGGAGGAGGCCGGCGTATCCCGTCTGCCTCCTGGGGGCCCAGACACAGGGCTCGGGGGCTGCTGGTCCTTGAGGTTTGGATGTTTCCAGGTGTGGGATGAAACTGCCACTGCCCACTGGAGCTGCTCCTTCCGAGATTCAGGAAATCGGGGGACCCACCGAACGGAGCCCATCCCCAGCCTCTGCTGCAAGTCTGCTCGGATTTGCTCACCTGATCCTGAAAACAGACCTGTGGGAAACAGGACCTGCGATTCCCATACTGATGGTGTTCCATAGAATTTCCACTAGACCCCTTTCTACCCTGTTGTGAGCAAATTACTAGTCAGTCCACGCTACCATCACTCCACGAGCAGACCAGGAAGCTGAGGCTCCGAGAGGCCAAGTAATCCAGCCGGAAGCAAGCTGTGGAACCACGGAGTGGGGTCTGCACCCGCCGCCCACCCAGGGGGACTGCCCACTCCCCACAGCTTCCACACCTGTTCCCTTCGCCCCACTCCCGGGGCCAGCTCACAGAGCCTCCTCTTGGGGGGATTCACTCACCTTCTTCTAACAGGATCCGTCTCACTATCCTGTTCTGGGATCACCCGGAAAGCTTGTCACTCTGAAGCAGGTTCAGCCTCACGTCACCACGGCAGTTTTCCTGGACCACACTCACCACCTGCACGTCCGCTCCCAGCTCAGACCCAGAAAAGCCCCCACGGCCCCGAGCCCCATGGCTCTGCCTGGGCTCCCACCCCCTCCTGCCTGGTCCGTCCCTCTCATGTCCCCTGCAGCATCACCAGGAGCTCCCACCTGCCCCAGGCAGGCTGTCTGCTCTGTCCTGGGGAGACCTCCATGGTGTCAGGTGGAAGACACAAGAGGTACCTGTGGGGCCTCCCTCATGCAGCACAGTGGCCAGCACCCACCTACTGACCTCATCACTCTGGATGGACAGGGGTTCATGGGGCCTGCAGCATCTCCTGGTTCTCATTTCATCCCAGCACCGCCCACAGGGAAGTTTCTAAGCAACTCTGTGCCGGCTGCACAGAGAGGACACTCATACACACGCCCCCCTCCCAGCACCCGGGGCTCTAGTGGTCAGGCCCCTCCCAGGATATGGAGCTCACCTGAGCAGGTACCCAGCAGCCCACGGGGCTCTCATGGTCAGGCCCATCCCAGGGTATGGAGCTCACCTGGGCAGGTACCCAGCAGCCCACGGGGCTCTCGTAGTCAGGCCCCTCCCAGGATATGGAGCTCACCTGAGCAGGTACCCAGCAGCCCACGGGACTCTCGTGGTCAGACCCCTCCCAGGATACGGAGCTCACCTGAGCAGGTACCCAGCAGCCCACGGAGTTCTTGTAGTCAGGCCCCTCCCAGGATATGGAGCTCACCTGAGCAGGTAGCCAGCAGCCCACGGGGCTCTCGTGGTCAGGCCCCTCCCAGGATATGGAGCTCACCTGAGCAGGTAGCCAGCAGCCCACGGGACTCTCGTGGTCAGGCCCCTCCCAGGATATGGAGCTCACCTGAGCAGGTAGCCAGCAGCCCACGGGACTCTCGTGGTCAGGCCCCTCCCAGGATATAGAGCTCACCTGGGCAGGTGCCCAACAGCACACAGGACTCTCGTGGTCAGGGCCCTCCCAGGATATGGAGCTCACCTGGGCAGGTACCCAGGAGCCCACGGGACTCTCGTGGTCAGGCCAATCCCAGGATATGGAGCTCACCTGGGCAGGTACCCAGCAGCCCATGGGACTCTCGTGGTCAGGCCCCTCCCAGGATATGGAGCTCACCTGGGCAGGTACCCAGCAGCCCACGGGACTCTCGTGGTCAGGCCCCTCCCAGGATATGGAGCTCACCTGGGCAGTTACCCAGCAGCCCACGGGGCTCTCGTGGTCAGGCCCCTCCCAGGATATGGAGCTCACCTGGGCAGGTACCCAGCAGCCCACGGGACTCTCGTGGTCAGGCCCCTCCCTGGATATGGAGCTCCCTTGGACAGGTACCCCGGCAGAGCTGGGCACACAGGAACCGTGCACATAGCCCTCATTGCAGAGCACCCCCAGCACACCTGTCGCTCAGAGCTGACACAGAGCACCTCAGAGCAGGGCTTGAACTAACAAACAGCAGCTCCGACAGGTCTGTAACCCTAGGCTTCACTCTGTGCAGCCTCCCTCCACCTGGTCTTCCAGGGGCTTCCACTGCAGCCGGGGCACCAGGCCTCTGTCTCCACCCACCAACCCTCCTCTCCCTGACTCCTGGGTTCCTCTCATTAGGAGAGGGTCTTCTTGAAGTTGTCTTCCACTCATGGACCAGATAAAATGATTAGAAAACAAGCCAGGACTGCCACCCCTTGTCTATCCTGACTCTCGGGACCCTACATCTGTTCCTTGGATCTGGCCGGTGCAGCAAGACCCATTTTCTGCAACTCTGAGTCTCTGAGGGGCGAGGATTGGCTGACCTGGGCAGCCTGACCCGGCCGGCCAGCCCTCCCGAGGTGTGCCTGCGTTGAGGTCAATATAACCACCCCTCCAGGCAGCAAAAGCCCCTGCAGCTGTGCCTGACGCCATATTCTCTGTCCCGTCAGCAGTCTCGGGGCTGGGCTGGTGGGAGGGAGTAGGGCCCACGGCTCTATGGGTGGTCCAGTGTGAGTGGGGCTCTGCTGGACTTTCTGCAGGAGTTGCCGGGCTGCCACCTGCTAAAGAAGAGGATGTGTCACCCATACCTGCTGCTGGAATTTCTCCCCTGGCAGAGGTGAGGAAGGAAAAAAGCAGTGGGTGCTGGGACAGAAGGGGTACCTCAGGCAGGGAAATGGAACGCTTCCAGAAGAGTGCCTGGGGCCAGGACCATCCTGGCTGGCCTGCAGGCACCAAGTCGGCCTGCGTGCTTTCGCTGGTGTGATCCCAAGCCCCTTCCTCTAGGCTTTCAAGTCCTTGCACACATTCAGGTGTTTTACCTGGGAAGGGTGGGAAAAGTTCAGCAGCAGCTGGCCTGGGGCTCAGCTCACGTTTACTCAGAGACGCCTTCTCATGGTCCCCCAGCTTTGCAATGAGGACGCTCCTTGCGGGGGTGCTGCTGGCTGCATGGGAGACGATTCCCCACCTCTGACCAACTTCAGAATTGTTTACCACTGGAGCAAGTGCCCTGATAGGGTTTTCATCGGTGTAACTAGTGGGTTCTTAATTAGCAATGTGAACGGTGATATCAGAGGTCCTGAATCAGGATGGAAATACTTATTTTACGCATGTACAGGCGTAAAACCCTGGGGAGGCCATGTGCAGCTGGCACCCTTAGGGATGGACTTCCAACTGACCCCTCAACGTTCTGGTGTCCAGCCACTGTTTTAGGATTTCTGGGGCCCAATGCTGACTCTCAGGGCTCTGTGATCCAGCCTTTGTTGGCCTTTAATGAGACCCGCACTTCCAGGATCCTACAGAGCAGGGTCTGTGTGACTGTTCTGTGGCTTCTGTAACAAATGACCACAAGCTGGGTGGTTTAAAACAACAGGAATTCATCCTCCCCCAGTCCTGGAGACCAGACATCTGAGATCAGGGTGTTGCAGGACGGAAGTCTCTCCAAAGGCTCCAGGATAGGGTTCTTCCTGCCTTTTCCAGATTCTGGGGGCTCCAGGCGTCCCCAGACTCATGGCTGCATCCCTCCCGTCTCTGCCTCTGTCTTCACGTGGCTTCTCCTCTGTGTCTGTGCCTCTCCTCTTTTGTCTCTCATAAGGACTCTCTCAGTTGGATTGAGGGCCACCCTAACCCAAGATGGCCTCACCTTGAGATCCTTAACTAGATATACAAAGACCCTTTTCCCAGATATGGTCCTGTTCACGTGTTCTCGGGGGACACATCTTTTGGGGCCAGCATTCAACCCATTACTTGTGTATAAAATAACCCTCATTTTAGGAGATTACCAAGGTCCCGTATAGACTGACATAGACAGCAGCCATGTGGGTGGGGGTCTGCGGAGAATGAGGACCCTGGAATCACCTGGAAGGGATGAGGTCCTGGCTGCATTAGGTGAGCTCTTCCACCACGGGGCCCGTGGAAACAGCCACTCGACTATGTCCGTGGAAAGGGACCCAGTGCCGAGTCCAGAAGTGGTTACCTTGCAAAGCTGGCTCTTTTGGGATTTCGTCATCAATAGCATCATGTAACCAGTAACTACGGGCTAGGAGGAGTCACTCTCTGGCACATGATGACAGCACTAGTCACTTTAGGCTCATCAAGCCTAGAATAGGAATGTTTGAAGGAGAAGAGTTTGGGAGATTGCGAAGCTTGGTTGTCAAGGAAACTGAGCAGGTTTGTCAAGGAAACTTCTCCCTTAAACTGAAGGCAGGGCTGGGAGAGCTGAACTCCAGAGATCTTGTAAAGGGGCTTCTCTGAAGCACCATCACCTGAGAGGTGGTCTCAGCATGAGCTGGGGTTTGAGAAAAGTGTGATGAGATTAAGCCTGACTTTCTGTGACAGCTGGGGAGGGGTTTGTAAAGCACCTTGCCTTTTAAGGCAGAAGTTGTTGCTGGACAAAGTGTCTCCCAAAACTGGGCTGAAGCTCAAGCTGTCTCTTTCCCCTTCTTGTGACAGTCCAGGGCAGGTGGGTGGCAGGTCCCCGGCTCTGTCCCCCTTGTTTCTCCTCCCTGCTTCCAGGTGAGGGCTCCAACCAGCAGGGTGGGGTGACCAGGTGGGCATCATGCCCTCCGTCCTAGGATGCAGGCTGGCCAAGCCCTCACCACCTCCACCCCTTCCCCTTGGTAACACGAGACACTACACCCTAGCTGTAAGGAGTGGGAAGGCTGGGAGGTGCAGGGTAGCTGTGAACAGGAAAAAGGGAAATGGGTCCTAATGGGTAGCTGCGCGGCCCTGCTGAGGGTCGCCCAGATGCTAGCGCACAGACTCTGGGTCCTGTGAAGGTTCGATGCTTTGTGGTTCTGGAAATCCTATAGGAGATGGTCCACAGTAGGTGAAGCTAATGCTCTCAGTGGAGGTGGTGAAGCTAAAGATCTGCAGTTCAGATCGAAGGTGCCGATGTACATACAGGACAAAACCATCTCGTGTGAATGGACTTCAGGCACGTTTAACATGAATGCAGTCATGTTAATGCCTAGCATCTTCTATTTTGTGCCTCTCCTCAGGGACCCCCTCCTCAGTTCCTGAGGATCCTGTAACTCCCGTACAGGGGGATTGAGAGTGGGCTCTGTCCAGTCTGAGCCCTGAGTTACCCTGTGTGTGAGTCTGCTCAGGACCGCTGTAACAAATACCACAGACTGTGCAGCTTGAATAACAGACCTATCTCCCAGTCCTGGATGCTGTCTGAGATCAAGGTGTATGCAGGCTGGTTTCTCCTGAGGCCTCTCTACTTGGTACTTAGACAGCCATCTTCTCCCCAGGTCCTCATGTGGTGTCCCCCTGTGCCTATCTGTGTCCTAATCTCTTCTTGTAGGACACCAATCCTATTGGATTAAGATCCACCCTAGTGACCTCATTTTTACCTTGATCGCCTCTTTAAAAATCCCATCTCCAAATACAGCCACATCCTGGGGTCCTGGGGGTTAGGGATTCAGCATGTGAATTTGGGGGGCATGGCTGAGCCTATCCCATCCTCCTTAGGAGCCAAGTGTGCCTCGGTCCTTCCTTCCCTCAAGTCACAGGAGGTGATGTAGTGGCTCAGGGAGAGGCCACTCGTGCAGAGTCTGTGTCCCAGCTGGGGAGCCCTTCTCTGCTCTCTCTGATCAGGCCGTGGCCGTGTCAGTCCCCACCTGAGGTGAGCAGTTCTGGGGTTTCCTGCCATGTCGTCTGGCCGGCTGAGGTGCTCATTGTCAGGGAACTCAGGAGCCAGCAGCCTAGTGGGGATGTCGGGGACTCTCAGGGCTTTGGCAGATGTCTCTCCCAGCAGATACCCTAGCAAAAGTGGGGAAACTTTTGGGGGATTACAGGTGGGGGAGAGTCACAGTCTCGTTTATGCTTCAGAAAGACCACGTTGGGGTGGGATGTGAGGTGCACTGTGTGGGCAGGGAGTTCTGTCAGGGCCTGATGGAGGAACCAGGCACAAGATCGGGCTTGGGCCAGGACTGTGGGCATAGAGGTGAATTAGTGTGGGAACTGGCCACAGACTGCTGTCGAAATCTCGGCTTCCCTGTGCACCGAGGCCAAACAGAAATACGGAGACAGGGATTTTGGAGGAAGAGAGAGATGGCTTTATTCTTCTGCCAGACAACAGGGAAGACACAGCCGGCTAGCGCCTCAAGAACTGGGCACCCCTCCTTGAGAATCAGGGAAGATTTTATACGTGGGACTCTCGCAGTCCATGGTATAGGATGAGGATCGAAGTAGTGAAGGTCTTGCATTCCTCCTTTCCTTTGCATTATTTCAAAACAGTCATAGTTGGCATCAGGTTGCCCGGTAATTGGGGTCCGGCAGTCTGGTAATTGCGTCCGTTTGCTTCTGGTTTATCGACCGGTGACCTTGTTTCTGAAATGCAAAAACTATAGGGGGTGACTTGTTATGAAGGGCGTATAGAATGTAAGTGCTGGACATAATAAGGTTAGGGAGTGAGAGGCAGGGGATGTAACTCACACAGAGTTAGGGGTAATGGGTGCCAGAGGTAAATTACATAGTGTCAGGGAGTGAGATTAGCTTTGTAAAGTACACATCTAGTTACTACAAATTAGTGACAAAGTAAAACAAGGAGTGATTAACTCTTTCAGGCCAGATTATGTTTCTTCTCTAGCCTATTCACAGTTCCCTTTGTTTTCCTTGTTCTCAGGGGAGAGAAAACTTCATTTCTATTTTTGCTGCAACAAGACTCTGGAGGAGCAGATGACAGTCAGTGGGGCACAAGGAGAGTGGGAGCCTGGGAGACCCCAGTGTTACCGAACGAAACTTGGGGCCGCTTGCCCGAGTGCAGTAAAGCCAGTCTACTGACACCGGGTGTGGTGAAGGGAAGTGCAGCTTTAATTGTAAGAGTGCCAATACAAGGAGGCCAGGTGGCCTGTGCTCTAAAACCCCAAACTCCCTGAAGGATTTCAGCAAAGGAATTTTAAAGGCCAAGTGAAGGAGGGGGGTCGCAGGGTATGCGATCAGCTGGTACACAATTCTCTGGTTGATGGTGAGGTAACAGGTGGTTAACATTATAAATTCTTAGGCACCAGAAGTTCCGGGGCTACCTGTTAATTTCTTCCGTTTGGTGGTGGTTTCAGCATCTGTAAAAAAACTCAGGAAGCGTGCATCAGATACTGTTATCCAGGTACTTCAGAGAGGAGCTACAGCAGAGGATGTCGGGGAGGGGTCTGTCCTGGGAAGGCCCCGTAGGGTCCTGCTCGGTTACACCCGGTGCCTGGGCTCGGCAACCTGGGAAGGTGGGGTTGCTCCTGGGTGTGGGGAGCTGCAGGATCCCAGTCCTCTGAGGGGCCTGTTAGCCCCCAAGGTGAGATGGGGGTGCAGTGACTGGACAGAGGCATCTGGCCTGCGAGAGGGGTCGAGGCTGGAAATGTCACGGGAATCATCGCAGGAAGGGAGAGGAAAGGCCAATGGGGGCATGTAGGTCACAGCAGACTATGTGCAGGTGACTGCGGTCCTGTTGGAAGCAACTCAGAGCCAGAAAGGAGTGGCCGTCAGGGGCTCAGCTCCATTCTCTTGTTCCTTTGTAAAACCACTGTGTCAGAGTTTGAGACACTGCCAGTAGATGTCTGGGCCCAGTGCTGCCATGGCTTCATCAAAGGGGCCCAGGGGGAACACAGAACCACTGCAGACCCCGCCCATGTCCTCAGTGGGAATGAATCCCATCGGGGCTCCTGGGCTCACAGACTTGAGGGAACCGCTGTCCTCAGGACTGGTCTTCCTCCTTCCTCTCACCTGCTGGTCAGAGGCCCAGGCACCCCCAACCTGGCTCCACCCCCAGGGCCTGGACTCTGGGACAGCTTAGGGGTAAGCAAGACCCTCATGTTCCTTTATCTGCCTGGGGGCGAGAATGTCTTAAACGCTGCAACTGACTGATGATAGAGGGCTGAGTGTTTCCAGCAGGTATGGGTGGAAAGATGGGGCGTGAAGTTCCTGTGTCTGCAGGGTCTTCCCAGCGTGAAGATCTGTGTGTTTCCCCGGCCAGTCAACATCCGCCCAGGAAGCCCAGATCCAGCATTACGAGGGCAGAGGCTCTCCCCTTGCTTATCTGTAACTTCCCGCTCCCACAGTGAGGAGGAGCCTGGCTCCCACCATCTGCCATTTCTGTATGCATTGCTCCTTTCCAGGTTACATGTGCAGAGGTTTCAGAGTTGTTAGCTACTACACCCTGGAAAGAACTTCGTAAAATAAAGCCCACTGTTTATATAGGGTCCATTTTGCCTTTAATCTACAGATTCCATTCATTTCCAAAGGTAACTTAGGTCAGCACCTTTGATCCCACCCCCTACGGTGAGTTGTTTCCATATATTTCTAATACAGTTGGACTCTGTCACATAATGTGTTCCATCCTGAAACACTCCTACATCCTAAATAACTAAGTTTGAATAGATTATGATTGGCCCCTTGGGCTACACACATCTATGGGTTTAGACAAATGCATAGTGACAGGTATCCATCCTAGAGTGTCACATGGAATACTTCAAACCCCCCACCGCATGATCTGCTTATCATCTGTGTAGCTTTGCCTTTCCCAGAGTGTCACCAATGGGGTCATACTGTGTGCAGCCTCCTCAGCCTGGATGCTTTCACGTAGCAGTATATACTGAGGATTTATCCATGTCTTTCCATAGGCTGATGGTGCATTCCTTTCTGCTGAGTAGTATTCCACTGCATGTGTATGGGCGGAAAAACAATTTTCCCTCTACTTTTCTAGGTTCTTGGTTGTGGCCCCCCTGCCCCTGAAATAAAAGACAGATTACCAGGAGAAAAGCAGAAGTTTAATTACATGTATACCTTCTGAATACAGGGGGATAGCAAGGAAAACTGAGTCACTCCCTGAAATGACCAAAACCATCCCCTTAAATACCTCTTCAGCTAAAAACAGAAGAAATATGCTGGGGAAGGGGGGAAGACCACTTATGGCAGGTTATCATGCAAAACACAGTAAACAAGGGTATGATTGTTTGCACATTTAAGTCAGGACTTCTCCACTGAAAAGAGTTACTTAAGATTTAATTATCCTTCCATTTTTGGTGCAAAGAGGGACATTTCCTTATAAATGGAGACTTCTGTATTGTAAATGTCTTTCATAAAACAGCAATCTCAGTTTTCTGAGATATTTTTATTGGATATATTATTTTATTTTTGGCTGCATTGGGTCTTCGTTGCTGCGTGCAGGCTTTTCTCTGGTTGTGGCGAGCAGGGGTTACTTTTCTTTGCAGTGCATGGGCTTCTCATTGTGGCTTTTCTTCTCGCGGAGCACAGGTTCTAGGTGTGCAGGCTTCAGTAGTTGTGGCACACGGGGTCAATAGTTGTGGCTCGTGGGCTCTGGAGCACAGGCTCAGTAGTTGTGGAGCACGGGCTTAGTTGCTCTGCGGCATGTGGGATCTTCCCGGACCAGGGCTCGAACCCGTGTCCCCTGCATTGGCAGGCAGACTCTTAACCACTGAGCCTCCAGGGAAGCCCCCTTTTTTTTTAAAGCAGACCAATAATCCTTATGCCAGAGAGACATATTTTGGGGTGGCATATTCTACTCGCCTTGACATGGATGTACCCCAATTTGCTTATACATTCATCTTTTGAAGGATATACTGATTTCTTCAAGTTTTTAGCCATTATGAAAGTGCTGCTGTGCATAATTGCATCCTTGTTTGCATTTGGACATAGATTTTCAAAGCAGTTGCCTGAATACTGGAAGCATGATTGTTGGATCCCAACATGAGACTTGTTTAGTTTTGGAAAAAACTGCCAAATTTTCTTACAAAGTGGCTGCACATGCATCCCCCCAGCTATGAAGGAGAGCTCCTTTGTTCCTCACCCTCTAGCAATTGGTATTTTCATATTTTTGGAGTTTAGCAGTGCTAATAGGTATGCTGTGATATCTCATGATTTTAATTGGTAATTCCCTAATGGTATATGATGTTGAGCTTGTTTCTGTATGATTTTTACCATCTGTATATCTTTTTATGGCGGGATGTCTGTTCAGATCATGCTGTTCACGTTCATGCTTAGAGGAGCCCTGTCTCCTCAGGACCCACTGGGGCTTTGGCTTCTGGGACATGCGGGTTGCGTCCACGCTGACGGCCGGGCTTCAGGACAAGCTGGGGTTGAGTCCACACTAACAGAAGCCGAGTCTCCTCAGGACACCCTGAGGCTTCAGCTTTGGGACACTGTGGGGTCCAGTTCATGCTGAGAGGAGCCTGGTCTCCTCAGGACCTGCCGGGAGGTGACACCACTGAGGGAAAAGGTGAGGAAATGTGGGGAGAAGGTTCCTGTGCGTTGCTGACCGCTGAGGGTGTCTGTCTTCAGAGGACCCAGGAGAGGAAGGGCTTGATGTGGAAAACTGGGTTTTTGGCCGCTTTTGTGTGTGGTGTAGACAGAGTGCAGTGTTGTTCTTTGGCGAGTGGCGTCCGGTTTTCCCAGCACCGTTCATTGAGGGGACTGTCCTTTCCCTGGTGTATGTTCTTGGCTCCTTGCTTGTGAATTAACTGATCACATACCTGTAGGTTGGTTCCTGGGCTCTCTGCTCTGTTCCTCTGGTCTGTGCGCCTGTTTTTGTGCCAATTCCACACTTTTTGGGGAATGTAGCTTCGTAATGAAGTGTGAAGTCAGGGAGCGAGATGCCTCCAGCCCATTCTCCTTCCTCAGGGTGGCTTTGGCTCTTCTGGGTCCTTTGTGATTCCACACACATCTTAAGATTGTTTGCTCTGTTTCTATGGAAAATGTCTTTGGACTTTTGGTAGGGATTGTGTTGAATGTGTACATTAATTTGGCTAGAATGCATATTTTTTAAAATTAAAAAAAAAAATTTGGGCCACACCATGTGGCATGCAGGATGCGGGATCTTAGTTCCCCAACCAGGGATCGAACCTGCGCCCCCTGCAGTGGGAGCACAGAGTCCCAACCCCTGGACAGCCAGGGAAGTCCCACCTTAGAATGCATATTTTCACACTATTCTTTTTACCCATGAGCACGGGGTATCTTTCCATTTATTTTTGTCTGTTCAGTTTCCTTTATCAGTGTCTTCCAGTTTTCATTGTGCAGGTCCTTCACGTCCTTGGTTAAATTAACTCCTAGTTATCTTTTTGGATGCAATTGTAAGTGGGATTTTTTTTAAAAATTCTTTTTCTGATGGTTCATTATCAGTGTATAGAATCACAAATGATTTTTGTGCATTGATTTTTCTTTCTTTTGTATCCTGCAGCTTTACTGAATTCATTTTTTAGTTGTAACAGTTTTTTGGCAGTTGAATGTGGAAAACTAGAATTCAGAAATCCCACTATTTCAACTACATCTAGGTCATCCACAGCACCCAAGACATAGTGGCTCCCAATATAATCTTCCCACGGTGCCTCTTGTAGTATGTGGCCTCCTACAAGGGTGATTGGCATCACCACTGTGGGTGAGCTGGATCTGGGTAGAGCTTGGTCTCTATAACAAAGTTTGATGTCTGTATTTCTGGCGTGGTACGACATGGTTGTTTGATAAGCACTTTATTTTCTAGTAAATTTCAAGTGTATAAAAAACTTCAAATAGCAGTATCAAGTTTTCCACATTCACAAAATACTCCAGTTTATTTTACCCTGTGAGAGTGGGAGGGCCACTCTCCCAGGGAACCAGCACATAACCCCAAAATGGGGAATAATTATGGTTTCCACATTATAATCCTATCCCCAGACCTGCTTCAACTTTCACCAGCTGCCCCAGCTTTGTGGAAACGTATTTTTCTATTTGAATCCAGTTTTCTTTTCTTGGAACCATCACTGGGGCTTTTCCTCACTTTAAAAACCTTGCTGGATTTAAAGTGTACAAGATGAGCATGATCTGGGTGGTTTTTCTGTATGGCTTCTTTCACTTAGGATGTTTTCAATGTTTATCCACATTGTAACATTGACCATTATTTCATTCATTTTTCCATTGTGATTAAAAACACATAACATTTACCACTTAAACCATTTTTAAAGCTTTTTAAAAAAAATTATTTTATTTAATTTTTTCCTGTGTCGGGTGTTTGTTGCTGTGTGCAGGCTTTCTCTAGTTGTGGCGAGCGGGGGCTACTCTTAGTTGCTGTGTGCAGGCTTCTCTTTGCGGTGGCTTCTCTTGTGGAGCACGGGCTCTAGAGCACAGGCTCAGTATTTGTGGCACATGGGCTTAGTTGCGACACGGCATGCGGGATCTTCCAGGACCAGTGCTTGAACCCGTGTCCCCTGCATTGGCAGGCGGATTCTTAACCACTGTGCCACGAGGGAAGACCCATTTAAACCATTTTTAAGTGTACAGTGCTATGGCGTTAACTACATTCACATTGTTGTAAAAATATCCTCACCATCCATCTCCAGAACTTTATTTTCCCCATGTGAAACCATAGCCATTAAACACTAACTCACCTCAACCTCTGGCAGCCTTATTCTACTTTGTCTTTGAATTTGACTTATCTGGATACCTCATACTAGTGGAATCATAGAACGTTTGTCCTTTCTGTGTCTGGCTTGTTTCACTTAGCATAATAACTTCAAGGTTCATCACATTGTAGCATGTGTGAGAATTACCTTAGTTTTAAAGGTTGAGTCATATTCCATTGTGTATATACTACACTGTACTTATCCATTCATCTGTTGAAGGATGTGTTGTGTTGCTTCCACCTTTTGGCTATTGTGAATAATGTTGCTATGAATATGGGGAACAGATATCTGTTCCAGTCCTTGCTTTCTAATATTTTGGGTGTACACCCTTGAGTGGAATCAAGGGATCATACATTTTCCATGTTTTTGAGGAGCCACCATACAGTTTTCCACAGCGGCTGTATAATTTTTCTTTATTCCTTTATATGACAGAATAATGCAGCTTATGGGTCTACCTTATTTTGCTTATCTGTTTACCTGCTGATGGACATTTAAATCTTTTCTACCTTGGGCTACTGTGAACAGTGCTGCTATGAATAATTGGTGAACAAGTTTTTGTTTGAACATCTGTTTTCAATTTTTTGGGTATATGTCTAGGAGTGGAGTTGTTGAACCACATGGTAATTATATTTTATATTTTTGAGTAAATGTTAAAGTTTTGTACACATAGACTGCACCATTGTACATCTCCACAAGTAACTTTTAAGGGTTCTAATTTCTCTACATTGTTGCCAACATTTGTTATTTTTATTTATATATTTAAAAATTTATTTAAAAATTTATTTTTATTCTAGTGTGTGTGAAGGGGCATCACATCGTGGCTTTAATTTGCATTTTCATCATGACTACTGATGTTTGACATCTTTTCATCTCCTTGTTGACCATTTGTATGTCTTGCCTGAAGAGCAGTCCATGCAAGCCATTTATCTGTTTCAAAAATTTTATTGTTTGTCTTTTTGTTGATGAGTTGTAAAAGTCCTGGGTATATTCTAGGTAAAGAGTCTTATCAGATATACAACGTGCCAATATTGTCTTCCATTCTGTGGGCCGTCTTTTTACTTTCTGGATAGCCTCTTTTGCTGCACAAAGGTTTGTAATTTTTAGGAAATCCAATTTGTCTATTTTTTCCTTTCATTTCTTATGCTTTACTGTCAAATCTAAGAAACCATCGCTAAATTCATGGTCAAGAAGATTTAATTCCTTGGTTTATTTGAGAGTTCATACAGTCATCCCTCAGTACCCACTAGGCCAGGCTTTAGGTCTTGGGTTGAGTCAGTGTGAGGGTTCAGGGGTCATGGTTTAGGGTTATGGGTCATTGTTGGAGAGTTATGGTAGAGGGTTGTGGTTAAAGTGTCAGGGTCGGGGATTAGAGTTCAAGGGTCAGGGGCAAGGGTCTAGGGGTCTGGGGCTAGGGTTGTTAGGGGGTTAAGGTTAGAAGTTAGGGTTCTTAGGGTAAAGGTTAGAGTTATGTTTAAGCACAATTGGCCCTCATTGCCCTCCCCTCTCCTTCTCTCTGAAGCCTCCAGAATGGATAGGACTTGCCCAGGGTCAGACAGGATTCAGGGAGCTGAGGTCAATAACTGTTTTTCTGGCCTCCCTTCCCTCAGTCCTGGGCTCTGAGAGAAGAATGAAATGTCTGTTCTTGTCTCGGACTGTTTCTTACCCAACTCAACCTCTGTCAAGGATTGGGGAGGGTGTCAGAAGTCATACATGGTTTCCTTCTGCCCTCCTACCTGGGAAGGGTGATGCTGGCCCTACTCTGCCTGGGAAGCCCCAGGTTCCAGCACAGCCCAGACAGCGGGGCACTCAGTGGACATGTGTGGATTTATACAGGACTGGGTGCAGTGACCTGCCAGCCCCCAGATGTTGCCTTCTTAAGGGCTAGTGGGACCCTCCTAACACTGGAGGCATCCTTTGTCCCATCTGAGTGGGCATGAATAGATGATCAGGTCTCAGGCAGGACAGCCCTTGACCTCTGACTATCCAGGCAGGCATCTGTGGTTCTCTAGCTCAGTCCAGCCTGGGCATTGCCAGGCCCTCATGTATAGTTACAGAGCTGACCGTGATGCCGGGCAATTCAACAGCTACCTAGGCAGTGTAGACAGTCCTTTGAGAAGTTTCAACTACCAACATCCATGTGGTTGAGAAAAAGGCCTCCCCCTCACAGCCTCATAGGCTGCCAAGAGAAGTAATAATCCTCTAAACATTGGAATGTGTCCCTGACACAACAACCATACAGGAGACCATGGCCCTGCAATCCTTTGTCCTTTCAGTCGTTAGAAACTTTTGACATTCATATTCATTAAGAATCAAAGATATGGGAGCACCTGGACCTCACAATGGGAGATTCACACTGAGACTGCATTGTCTTGGAGAGCCATATGCATCCATGTGGCCTCTGGAAAGCCTGCCAATTATGGGTTTCATGGCATGGAATAATTCTTGAGCGTCCCATTACTTCATTGCACAAGAGTTTCCTTACCACCCTAGCATTTGGTTTCTTCACTTAGTAAATGAGAGAGAAGAAAGTGGAAAATAAGCAGTATTGTTTTTCAGGGATGGGCAATTAATATGGCCAGGGAGATGGCATAACTCAAGGGCTCCCACCTCTCAGGGGCAGGAATGAGGTCTGTGTGTCTTATGAGGACACATGGGATGTTTTGGGCCCACCTCTGAGATGTGAGGACCTGATGCCCAAGGAAAGAGACTTGAGTTTACCACCACCAACGATCCTGACTTGTCAGCAAGTGAAAGAACTTCTTGCAGTCTTGGGAGGACAGTAAGAGCACTGGATGAGTAGCTGCAGCCCCTGACCCTGAGTGAACCCCTTTCTTCCTTTTGTGTCAGATTCTGTGCTGTGCAGTGAGCTGTCATTGACTTAGAATCTGTTGCTTTCTGCCAGCCAGTATCTGTTCTCAGGCCCAAGTGCCTCAGTTTTCCTTTGGGAATTACATCTCACCTGCTTCCAGTCCAAACAGTTGCAGAAGGATGACCCTATGTTCCACCCAGTTTGAAGATGGGTTTACAACCCACATCTAGTCAGTCCCATTTTCCATCTTCTGGTGATGGGTCAAGGATGAGAATGCAACCCAAGCCAGATCAAAGGCATTTAAAACCATGACTTTCTTGGAACCCAAGAAAAGGAGAAACTCTTTCTTGGAAAATGGATGGTGAGTGGTTGTCAGCCTAGAATTGCTGTTGGCCCAAGGGCAATGAGAGAGCCTGTGCCTGTGAATGGGGTCCCCCAAAGGCACTGAGCAGGACAAAGTTTTGGAGAGAAGCAAGGTCACACTGAGATAGTGTGAGCCACTGGACCTACCAGGTCCAAACCCATTCTTTAACTTGCCACTTGCAAGTATTAATTTATTTCTACCCTTACAATAAATACTAACTTATTTTACTTCAGTAAGTGTGTCCAGTCATTGGGAAAAGAAAAATTCGTAGTTGATACATCTGAATCAATAATCCCTGATCCTTCCTCAGGTGTCCTCACTGGGTAGGCATGGCTGGGGGAGATGAAGATTCTGGGTCGGACCAGATATTAGTGGAGCTGCCAAACAGCTCTGCCCCTGTTCCTTCCCTGTCCCGGGAGAGGGAAACCCTGGAACAGTGATAGGATAACCAGTATGGGGAAGAGGTTCCTCAGTGATTAATTGGTCTTTTTGTATTTTCCTTAATTTAGTGTTCATTTTGGTAATGTGTTTTTACAAAGAAATCTCCCG
The DNA here is from genome assembly GCF_965194825.1 of Balaenoptera physalus. NCBI lineage: Eukaryota > Metazoa > Chordata > Mammalia > Artiodactyla > Balaenopteridae > Balaenoptera > Balaenoptera physalus. Next base: position 889,382 of record NW_028126564.1, read on the forward strand.
TTTCTTCTAGATTTCCAGTTTGTTACAGTAGGTTTCTCTTATTTGACGTTTAATTTTTCCTGTCTAATTTTCTACAGAATCATGACAAATAATGAACAAATATTGATACTCTATTATTCACCGAAGTCCCTATTCATGTTCCCTTTGTTATACCTTTCCTTGTTCCAGGATCTCAAAGGACATGGGGTCATCATATCTATTTAGTCTCTTCTGGGCTTTGACAGTTGCTCAGACTCTCCTTGTTTCCATGACCTTGACAGTGTGGAGGAGGACTGGTCAGGTATTTTATAGACTGCCGGGCACTGGGATTTGCTTGTTGTTTTTGTTGTGGTTAGACTTGGCTTTGAAAAAGCAGATCACAGAGGTGAAGTGCTTCCTCTTCACTGTATGTCAAGAGGACTGGCTCTCAAGGGAACTTCTCACTTATATTCTCAACTTTGGTCACCTAGCTGAGGTAGTGTTTGTCAAGTGTTCCCACAGTGAAGTTAATTTTTTCCCATGTCCATCCTGTGTGTCTTATTTAGGAGGAAGTCATAATGCAGAACCCACACTTGAGGAGAGAGGGGTTAGCTTCACATCCTTGATGGACAGCTGAGTGGCTATATAAATTGTTTAGAAGCTTTCTGCATAGGAGATTTCTATTTAACACCATTCATCAAAAACTATGTAATTTATTTTTACCAGTTTGGGCACGTGAATAATTATTGTAAACTTTTGGTTATAATCCAGCGCTACATTATAAGACTGCTTAGTTAATTCTTGCTTTGGCTGTTGAGAGCTTTTTCCATTTGCTCCTGTTTTCATTTTACATAATTTCTCTTTTGTGGGTTTTTAAAATTTTTGGTACTTCTTTACTTTCTGATATTTTAAGATTATCCTGCTTCATATATTTACTGTCTCAGTCCTAGTATCAGCCCTTTCTTCAAAGAGCCCGTGTTCCTTTTATTAGAGAATGGTATTAAAAACGTACATGTGGGAGCTAAATATGCTCAGCTGACAGTGCATGGAAATATATGCATGTATCCCAGCCTATGCATACACACATAATTATAAAGATTTCCATGTGGAACTATGTGCAGGCTAAAGATAGTTTATACTGATATCTCCAACCGGATCTGTTATGACATGGATATTGTAACCTTCTCCCTTTGTTTGACTGTAACATCCCACTCCAGTGGTAAGAAACCTGGCTTCCACCATTTGTCATTTATTAAATTCAGTGCTTGTTCCATTCAATTACTGATATAGTAGTTTCAGTAGTATTAGCTACTACCCCTCATGGAAAGAACATAGAGTCCACTGTGTATGTATGACACATTTTGTCTTTGGCCTACAGATTCTGTACATTTCCAAAGTTAACTTAGGTCAACCCATTTGTCCCACTACCAACAGTGAGTTTTTTCATACATTTCTAAATCAGATTATTTGTTACATTCTGTATTCCAGTCTTTGACACTCCTATATCCTAAGCAGCTAAGTTTGAATAGATTGTAATTTACTTGTTGGGTTGTAAAAATCTGTGGGTATAGACAAATGCATAGTGACAGGTATTCACCACTAAAGTATCATATGGACTATTTCAACCACATATTCTATACATTGTTTACCATGTCAGTTTTGCCTTTTCTAGAATGTCATATAAATGAGGCCATACAGTGTGTAGCACTTCAGACTGGATTCTTTCACTTAGCAATGTAAGTTAGATGTATCTATTTTTTTTGCATGGGTTGATGGTCCATTCCTTTATATCTCTGAATACTATTGCATTGCATGTATATTAGAGGAAAAATAATTTTCCCCCTACCCTTCTATGTTTTTTATTGAGATCTCCCTTGTAATGAAAAAGAGAGGAACTAGAGAAAACAATCAGAAGTTTAATACATACCATGCATACCTCCTGTATACTTGAAAGATACCCAGGAAAACTGAGTCACTCCCTGAATTGGCCCAAGCCGTTACCTTAAATGCTATCTTCTGCTGAGAACAAAAGAAAGATGTTAGGGAATGGAAGAAGCCATTTAAAGGAGGTTATTAGGCAGAGCACAGTAAACAAGGTTATGGTTGTTACACAGATTTACATCCAGGCCTATTTCATTGACAAGGTTTTTTTATAAAAATCATTTATTTATTTGGCTGTGCCAGGTCTTAGTTGCAGCCTGTGGAATCTTTAGTTGCGGCATGTGAGCTCTTAGTTGCAGCATGCGGGATCTAGTTCCATGACCAGGAGTTGAACCCTGGCCCCCTGCATTGGGAACATGGAGCCTTAGCCACTGGCCCAGGAGGGAAGTCCCAACAAGCTTTTCTTGATATTTAGTCATCATTCAATTCCTGGTCCAGAGAGGGACAGACCCTTACAAATGGAGATATCCTTAATAAATGTAAATTTACCTCATAAAAGGCCATTTTCTACTTGGCTTTGAAAGATTCTCCTGGGTCTGCTGTTTCTTATTAATCAGTCCAAAATAATCCTTTTGTCAAATGGGCATATTTTGGGGTGGTGTATTCTGCTCTCCTTGACATGTATGTGCCCTAATTTTCTTATGAATTCACCTACAGAAGGACATCCTGATATCTATAAGTTTTTAGCCATTATGAATAGAGCTGCTGTACATTACTTGATGCTAGTTTGGGTTTGAACACAGTTTTTCAAAGCAGTTGTCTAAATACAAGAGGTACACTTCTTGGATCCTAAGGTGAGACTTTTTAGATTTGGAAAAAATTGTCAAACTGTCTTCCAAAGTTGGTTGTACATGCATTCCACCAGCATCTTGAGTATATTCTTGTATGCTTATTTACTGCCTGTTTATCTTCTTGGGCCAGGTGTGTGTTTCAATCTTTACCAAATTTTAATGGCGTTGGCATAATTTGAGTACAAATCCTTTATCAGATATGTGATTTGGAAATAGTTTCTTGCAGTTTGTGGTTTGTCTTCCGGTTTTCTGAATAAGGTCATCAGACCCAAAGTCATGTAGATTATCTTTTTTTTTCTAGGATTTTTTATAGTTTGGTAATTTAAATTTGTCTATGGGCAATTTTGAGTGAATTTTGGTTTAAGTTGTAAAGCTTGTGTCTAAATTCATTTCATTACATATGGTTTGTAATTAATTGCTCCTTAACCATCTTTTGAGAAGATACAGTGAGATACTTGGCTCCATTTCAGTTTGGATTTCCAAACTTAGTATATACAGCAGAACTGCCTTCCGGATGAGACCTCTGGGTTTGTGAGTGCGGCACTCCCGGCACTTCTCTGACGTCCCACAGGGGGCGCCGAACCCACCTGTCTGACCCTGGGGGCACAGGTGCACCCTGCCCACAGACTTTGCTCTGTGACAAGAAGACAGGAGCTTTGTCTCCTGTCAGGGCTTAGGCTTCTGGACCATGAGGCATTGTCCACACTGACAGCAGCTGGGTTTTCTCAGGAACCACTGGTGAGGAGACTCCACAAGAGGAAAAAACGAGCAAGTGTGGAGAATCTTACTGTGCAGCTGACTGCTGGGTGGGTGGGGTGTTTCTTCAGGGGACTCAGGAGAGAAAGGGTTTAATGTGGAATACTGTGCACTTTTAGTTAGTTTTATGTGCAGTGTAGATGGTGACCAGTGTCGTTCTTTGGGGTCTGGTGTCTAGTTTTCCTGGCACTGTTTGTTGATGGCTTTGGATAGAATAAACATTTTAATAATTGTAATTTTTCTGATGCATGAGCATGGAATATTGTTTTCTATTGTGTCTTCAATTTCTTTATCAGTGCTTTATAGTTTTCTGAGTATAGGTCTTTCATGCCCTTGGTTAAATTTATTCCTAAATAGTTTGTTCTTTATGATGGAATTGTAAATGGGATTGTTTTCTTAATTTTTCTTGTTAGTGTTCATTATTAGTGTATAGAAACAAAACTGATTTGTGTATATTGATTCCATATTTTGCAAATTTACTGAATTTATTTTTTAACATATTTTTTGAAGTAATGTGAAAAATTGCAATACTAAAATCTCACAGTTTCTACTGCACCCCAGGTAATCCACAGGACCCAAGACATGGTAGCTACTAATATACTCTTCCCACGGTGCCTCTTAATACCATGTGGACTCCTACAAGGGAAATAAGTATCACAACTTTGGTTGAACTTGGTCTGGGTAAGTCTTGGCCTCTATAACAAAATTTGATGTCTGTCTTGTCTGATTTTCTGGCATGATACTGACACGGTTGTCTAGAAAAGTAATTTACTTACCAGTAATTTAAAATGTACAGAAAAGTTTCAGTAATGGCCAAAAGTACTCACATTTGCCACCTCACACAAAATGCTCAGTGTGTTTTGCCCAAGGAACCAGCACATAACCCCTAAATGAGGAAATCCTGATGTCTACATTATAATTTAATACTCAGCCCCACTTCAACTTTCACCTGCTGTCCCAACTGTATGAAAATGTGTTTTTCCATCCTTATCCAGTTTTCTTTTTCTGCAACCATTACTGAGTTTCCCCCTCATTTGGACAGCCTTGATGGATTTGAAGCAGACAAGATGAGCATGGGATCTAGATTGCCTTTTCTGTATGGCTTTTTTTCATGAAGAATATTTTTAATGTTCATTTTTGTAACAAATATCAGCACTACACTTTTTTTCATTGTCATTAAAAATACAAAACATGACTTTAACATTTAATTCTTTTTACGTATACAGTTTTGTGGTATTAACTACCTTCATATAGTTGCACAAACAAGTTTAATAACATGTGTACCTCCTGTGTGCATGGGAGATACCCAGGAAATTGAGTAACACCCTGAAACGGCCCAAGACATCACCTTAAATACCGTCTTCATCTAAAAGGAAAAAAAAGGAAGGCTATAGTTGCTTCTGTCTACATTCATTTGATTGTATATGGTTTCCAATTGATGTTGTATAACTAGTTGTGGAGAAGTCATGGGATAGTTGGCTTCACTGCAGTTTGAATTTCCAAATTTAGTGCATTCTGCAGGCTTGATACAAGGTTTACAAACTTCATATTGGATCAGGACATCCCATGGTGTAACTGGTATTAATGGTTTGTTCAACAATTAAAGTTCTGTGTGATATGAATTCATCCTAGAGTAATCCAGGTTAGTTTCTGTTAAACATTTTTCCAAGGATGAAAGGAAAAGAGAAATAAGGCCTAATTTATAAAAGTGCCTTCAAACTAATTGATACTGAAGTATAGTTGACTTACAATATTGGGTTAAATTCCGCTGTACAGCAAAGTGACTCATATATATATATACATACATATATATATATATTTCATATTTAATACTTTTATACATACTTTTTGCATACTTTAATATATACTTTTTAACCTATTCCTTAAAACACTAGTGCTTACGAAATCTATTGGATGCAGAAGCAGTCAAGGGTAGCTTAGGGTTAGGGTTAGGGTTAGGGTACGGCTTCAGGTACGGGTTCGGGTATGGCATAGGGTATGTGTTAGAGACAGGGTTAGGCTTAGTTTTAGGGTTAGGGCTCAGTTCAGGGTACGGGTTAGGATTAGGGTATTTATTAAACCTATCCCACTCTCTAGATACCACTTAGCATGTAAAGGAATATTATTTAGGGTTCCCCCATGGAGAAGAGTTTAGACACTAGGATAAGATAAGGAACACACCCATTATAAAGAAATAACATTAGGATTCTCTTTTTAACCTGTTCCTTAAAACACTAGTGTTAAGGAAATCTATCGGAGGCAGAAGCAGTCAAGGGTACCTTAGGGTTAGGGTTAGGGTTAGGCTTAGCGTACAGCTTAGGGTACGGGATCGAGTACGGGTTCGGGTACGGCTTAGGATATGGGTTAGTGTTAGGGTTAGGGTTAGTTTTAGGGTTAGGGCTCAGTTTAGGGTATCGGTTAGGATTAGGGTACGTGTTAGGGTTAGGGTAGGCATTAGGGTTAGGGTACGCGTTAGGGTTAGGGTATTTATTAAACCTATCCCACTCTCTAGATACCACTTAGCACGTAAAGGAATATTATTTGGGATCCAGCCATGGAGATGAGTTTAGAAACTAAGGTAAGATAAGGAACACACCCATTATAAAGAAATCACATTAGGATACTCTTTTTAACCTGTTCCTTAAAACACTAGTGCTTAGGAAATCTATTGGAGGCAGAAGCAGTCAAGGGTACCTTAGGGTTAGGTTTCAGGTTAGGTTTAGGGTTAGGGTACGGGTTAGGGTATGGATTCGGGTACGGGTTCGGGTACGGTGCAGGGTATGTGTTAGGGTTAGGGTTAGGGTTAGGTTTAGGTTTAGGGTACGGGTTAGGGTATGGATTCGGGTACGGGTTCGGGTGCGGTGTAGGATATGTGTGAGGGTTAGTGTTAGGGTTAGTTTTAGGGTTAGGGCTCGTTTTAGGGTACGGGTTAGATTAGGGTACGTGTTAGGGTTAGGGTATGCGTTAGGCTTAGGGTATTTATTAAACCTATCCCACTCTCTAGTTACCACTTAGCACCTAAGGGAATATTATGTGGGGTCCAGCCATGGAGAAAAGTTTAGATACTAGGATAAGATAAGGAACACACCCATTATAAAGAAATCACATTAGGATTCTCTTTTTAACCTGTTCCTTAACACATTAGTGGTTAGGAAATCTATTTGAGGCAGAAGCACTCAAGGCTAGCTTATGGTTAGGGTTAGGGTTAGGGTTAGGGCACGGCTTAGGGTACGGGTTCAGGTACGGGTTCGTGTACGGCGTAGGGTATGGGGTAGTGTTAGGGTTAGGGTTAGTTTTAGGGTTAGGGCTCGGTTTAGGGTACGGGTTAGATTAGGGTACGTGTTAGGGTTAGGGTACGCGTTAGGGTTAGGGTATTTATTAAACCTATCCCACTCTCTAGATACCACTTAGCACGTAAAGGAATATTATTTGGGGTCCAGCCATGGAGAAGAGTTTAGACACTAGGATAAGATAAGGAACACACCCATTATGAAGAAATCACATTAGGATTCTCTTTTTAACCTGTTCCTTAAAACACTAGTGCTTAGGAAATCTATTGGAGGCAGAAGCATTCAGGGGTACCTTAGGTGTAGGGTTAAGGTTAGGTTTAGGGTTAGGGTACGGGTTAGGGTACCAATTCCGGTACGGGTTCGGGTACGGTGGAGGGTATGTGTTAGGCTTAGGGTTAGTTTTAGGGTTAGGGCTCGGTTTATGGTATGGGTTAGGATTAGGTTACATGTTAGAGTTAGGGTAAGGTTTAGGGTTAGTGTATGCATTAGGGTTAGGGTATTTATTAAACCTATCCCACTCTCTAGATACCACTTAGCACGTAAAGGAATATTATTTGGGGTCCAGCCATGGAGAAGACTTTAGACACTAGGGTAAGATAAGTAACACACCCATTATAAATAAATCACATTAGGGTTCTCTTTATAACCTGTTCCTTAAAACACTAGTGCTTAGGACATCTATGGGAGGCACAAGCATTCAAGGGTAGCTTAGGGTTAGGGTTAGGGTTAGGGTACGGCATTGGGTACCGGATCGTGTACGGGTTCGGTTATGGCGTAGTGTATGGGTTAGCGTTAGGTTTAGCGTTCGTTTTAGGGTTAGGGCTCAGTTTAGGGTACGGGTTAATATTTGGATACGTGTTAGGGTTAGGATAAGGGTTACGGTTAGGGTACGCATTAGGGTTAGCGTATATATTAAAGGTAACCCACTCTCTAGAAACCACTTAGCACGTAAAGGAATATTATTTGTGATCCAGCCATGGAGAAGAGTTTAGACACTAGGATAAGATAAAGAACACTCCCAGTATAAAGAAAGCACTTTAGGATTTTCTTTTTAAGCTGTTCCTTAAAACACTAGTGCTTAGGAAATCTATTGGAGGCAGAAGCAATGAAGTTTAACTTAGGATTAGGGGTACGGTTAGGGTACGGCTTAGGGTACGGGTTCCACTACAGCTTAGGTTATGGGTTAGGGATAGGTGTAGTTTTAGGGTTAGGGCTCGGTTTAGGGTACGGGTTAGGATTAGGGTACGTGATAGGGTTAGGTTAGGGGTTAGGGTTAGGGTATGCATTAGGGTTAGGTTATTTATTAAACCTATCCCGCAATTTAGATATCACTTAGCATGTAAAGAATATTATTTGGGGTCCAGCCATGCAGAAGAGTTCAGACACTAGGATAAGATAAGGAACACACCCATTATAAAGAATTCACATAAGGATTCTCTTCTTAACCTGTTTCTTAAAACGCTAGTGCTTAGGAAATCTATTAGAGGCAGAAGCATTCAAGGGTAGCTTAGGGTTAGGGTTAGGGTACGGCTTAGGGTACGGGTTCGTGTACGGCGTTGGGTATGCTTTAGGGTTAGTGTTTGGGATAGTTTTACGGTTAGGGCTCGGTGTAGGGTATGGGTTAGGATTAGGGTACGTGTTAGGGTTAGGGTGGTGGTTAGGGTTAGGGTACGCGTTAAGGTTAGGGTATTTATTAAACCCATCCCATTCTCTAGATACCACTTAGCACGTAAAGGAATATTAGTTGGGGTCCAGCCGTGGAGAAGAGTTTACACACTAGGATAAGATAAGGAACACACCCATTATAAAGAAATCACATTAGGATACTCTTTTTAACCTGTTCGTTAAAGCATTAGTGGTTAGGAAAGCTATTGGAGGCAGAAGCAGTCAAGGGTAGCTTAGGGTTAGGGTTAGGGTTAGGGTACGGCTTAGGGTACGGGTTTAGGTACGTTTTCGTGTACGGCGTAGGGTATCGGTTAGTGTTAGGGTTAGGATTAATTTTAGGGTTAGGGCTCGGTTTAGGGTACGGGTTAGGATTTGGGTACATGTTAAGGTTAGGGTAGGGGTTAGGATTAGAGTAGGCGTAAGGCTTAGGGGGTTTATTAAACCTATTCCAATCTCTAGATAACACTTAGCAGGTAAAGTAATATTATTTGGGTTCCAGCCATGGAGAAGAGATCAGACACAAGGATAAGATAAGGGACACACCCATTATAAAGAAATCACATTAGGATTCTCTTTTTAACCTGTTCCTTAAAACACTAGTATTTAGTAAATCTATTGGAGGCAGAAGCAGTGAAGGGTAGCTTAGTGTAAGGGTTAGGGTTAGGGTGCGGCTTAGGGTACAGGTTCTGCTACGGCTTAGGTTATGGGTTAGGGATAGGGTTTGTTTTAGGGTTAGGGCTCAGTTTAGGGTTCGGGTTAGCATTAGGGTACGTGTTAGGGTTAGGGTAGGGGTTAGGGTTAGGGTACGCATTAGGCTTAGGGTATTTATTAAACCTATCCCACTCTCTAGATAACACTTAGCACGTAAAGGAATATTATTTGGGGTCCATCCATGGAGAAAAGTTTAGATACTAGGATAAGATAAGAAACACACCCATTATAAACAAATCACATTAGGATTCTCTTCTTAACCTGTTCCTTAAAACTCTAGTGCTTAGGAAATCTATTGGAGGCAGAAGCAGTCAGGGGTACCTTAGTGTTAGGGTTAAGGTTAGTGTATGGGTTAGGGTTAGGGTACGGGTTAGGGTACCGGTTTGGGTACGGTGTAGGGTATGGATTAGGGTTAGGGTTAGTTTTAGGGTTAGGGCTCGGTTTAGGGTATGGGTTAGGATTAGGGTACGTGTTCGAGTTAGGGTAGGGCTTAGGGTTAGGGTACGCGTTAGGGTTAGGGTATTTATTAAACCTATCCCACTCTCTAGATACCACTTAGCACATAAAGGAATATTATTTGGGGTCAAGCCATGGAGAAGAGTTTACACACTAGGATAAGATAAGGAACACACCCATTATAAAGAAATCACAATTGGATACTCTTTTTAACCTGTTCCTTAAAACATTAGTGGTTAGGAAATCTATTGTAGGCAGAAGCAGTCAAGGGTATCTTAGGGTTAGGGTTAGGGTTAGGGTTAGCGTTAGGGTTATGGTACTGCTAAGGCTACGGGTTCAGGCACGGGTTTGGTTACGGCGTAGGGTATGGGTTAGTGTTAGGGTTAGGGTTAGTTTTACGGATAGGTATCGGATTAGGGTACGGGTTAGGATTAGGGTATGTGTTAGGGTTAGTGTAGGCGTTAGGGTTAGGGTACGCGTTAGGTTTAGGTTATTTATTAAACCTATCCCACTCTCTAGATACCACTTAGCACGTAAAGGAATATTATTTGGGGTCCTGCCATGGAGAAGAGTTTAGACACTAGGATAAAATAAGGAACACACCCATTATAAAGAAATCACATTAGGATTCTCTGTTTAACCTGTTCCTTAAAACACTAATGCTTAGGAAATCTATTGGAGGCAGAAGCACTCAGGGGTACCTTAGGTTTAGGGTTAACGTTAGGTTTAGGGTTAGGGTACGGGTTAGGGTACCAATTCGGGTACGGGTTCGGGTACGGTGTAAGGTATGTGTTAGGCTTAGGGTTAGTTTTAGGGTTAGGGCTCGGTTTATGGTATGGTTTAGGATTAGGGTACATGTTAGATTTAGAGTAGGGTTTAGGGTTAGTGTACGCGTTAGTGTTAGGGTATTTATTAAACCTATCCCACTCTCTAGATACCACTTAGCACGTAAAGGAATATCATTTGTGGTCCAGCCATGGAGAAGAGTGTAGACACTAGGGTAAGATAAGGAACACACCCATTATAAATAAATCACATTAGGATTTTTTTATAACCTTTTTCTTAAAACACTAGTGCTTAGGACATCTATTGGAGGCAGAAACATTCAACTGTAGATTAGGGTTAGGGTTAGGGTTAGGGTTAGGGTACGCCATTGGGTACCGGATCGTGTACGGGTTCGGTTATGGCGTAGTGTATGGGTTAGCGTTAGGGTTAGGGTTAGTTATAGGGATAGGTCTCGGTTTAGGGTACGGGTTAGGATTAGTGTATGTGTTAGGGTTAGGGTAGTGTTTAGGGTTAGGTTACGCGTTAAGGTTAGGGTATTTATTAAACCTATCCCACTCTCTAGATACCACTTAGCACGTAAAGGAATATTATTTGGGGTCCAGCCATGGAGAAGAGTTTAGACACTAGGATAAGATAAGGAACACAGCCATTATAAAGAAATCACATTAGGATTCTCTTTTTAACCTGTTCCTTAAAACACTAGGGCTTAGGAAATCTATTGGAGGCAGAAGCAGTCAAGTGTAGCTTAGTTTTAGGGTTAGGTTTATGTTACGGCTTAGGTTTAGGGTTAAGATTAGGGTATTTATTAAACCTATCCCACTCTCTAGACACCACTTAGAAGGTAAAGCAATATTATTTGGGGACCAGCCATGGAGAAGAGTTTAGACACTAGGATAAGATAAGGAACACACTCAGTATAACGAAATCATGTTAGGAATCTGTTTTTAACCTGTTCCTTAAAACAACAGTGCTTAGGAAATCTTTTGGAGGCAGAAGCAATCAAGGGTAGCATAGCGTTAGGTTTAGGGTTAGGGTACGGCTTAGGATACAGGTTCGGGTACGAGTTCGGGTACGGCGTAACGTATGGGTTAGTGTTAGCGTTAGGGTTACTTTTAGGGTTAGGGGTTGGTTTAGGGTATGGGTTAGGATTAGGGTACGTGTTAGGGTTAGGGTAGGGGTTAGGATTAGGGTACGCATTACAATTAGGATTTTTATTAAAATTATCCCACTCTCTAGATACCATTTAGCACGTAAAGTTATATTATTTGGGGTCCCGCCATGGAGAAGAGTCTAGACACTAGGATAAGATAAGGGACACTCCCAGTATAAAGAAATCACCTTAGGTTTATCCTTTTCACCTGTTCCTTAAAACACTAGTGTTAGGAAATCTATTAGAGGCAGAAGCAGACAAGGGTAGCTTAGGGTTAGGGTTAGCGTTAGGTTTAGTGGTAGGTTATGGCTTAGGGTACAGGTTCGGGTACGAGTTCGGATGCAGCGTAGGGTATGTTTTAGGGTTAGGGTTAGGGTTGGTTTTAAGGTTAGGGCTCGGTTTAGGGTACGGGTTAGGATTAGGATATGTGCTAGGTTTAGGGTAGGTGTTAGGGCTAGGGTACATGTTAGGGTTAGGGTATTTATTAAACCTATCCCAGTTTGTAGATACCACTTAGCTCGTAATGGAATATTATTTGGGTTCCAGCCATGGAGAAGACTTTAGAAACTAGGACAAGATAAGGGACACACCCATTATAAAGAAATCACATTAGGATTCTCTTTTTAACCTGTTCCTTAAAACTCTAGTATTTAGGGAATCTATAGGAGTCAGAAGCAGTGAAGGGTAGCTTAGTGTAAGGGTAAGGGTTAGGGTACGGCTTAGGTTACAGGTTCGGCTACGGCTTAGTTTATGGGTTAGGGTTAGGGTTAGTTTTAGGATTAGGGCTCGCTTTAGGGTACGGGTTAGCATTAGGGTACGTGTTAGGGTTAGGGTAGGGGTTAGGGCTAGGGTACGCATTAGCGTTAGGGAATTTATTAAACCTATCCCACTCTCTAGATACCACTTAGCCCCTAAAGGAATATTATTTGGGGTCGAGCCATGGAGAAAAGTTAGGATACTAGGATAATATAAGGACCACACCCACTATAAAGAAATCATATTAGGATTCTCTTTTTAACCTGTTCCTTAAAACAGTAGTGCTTAGGAAGTATACTGGAGGCAGAAGCAGTCAGGGGTACCTTAGGGTTAGGGTTAAGGTTAGGTTTAGGGTTAGGGTACAGGTTAGGATACTAATTCGGTCACGGGTTCAGGTACCGTGTAGGGTATGTGTTAGGGTTAGGGTTAGTTTTATGGTTAGGGCTCGGTGTATGGTATGGGTTAGGATTAGGGTACATGTTCGGGTTAGGGTAGGGGTTAGGGTTAGGGTACGTGTTAGGGTTAGGGTATTTATTAAACCTATCCCACTCTCTAGATACCACTTAGCACGTAAAGGAATTTTAGTTGGTCTCCATCCATGGAGAAGAGTTTAGACACTAGGATAAGATAAGTAAGACACCCATTATAAAGAAATCAAATTAGGATTCTCTTTATAACCTGTTTCTTAAAACACTAGTGATTAGGAAATATATTGGAGGCAGAAACAGTCAAGGGTATCTTAGGGTTAATGTTAGGTTTAGGGGACGGCTTAGGGTACGCGCTCGGGTAAGGGTTCGGGTACGGCGTAGGGTATGGGTTAGGGTTAGGGTTAACGTTAGTTTTAGGGTTCGGGCTCAGTTTAGGGTACGGGTTAGGATTAGGATATGAGTTAGTGTGAGCGTAGGGCTTATGGATAGGATACGCGTTAGGTTTAGGGTATTTATTAAACTTATCCAACTCTCCAGATACCACTTAACACGTAAAGGAATATTATTTGGGGTCCAGCCATGGAGAAGAGTTTAGACACTAGGATAAGATAAGGAACTCACCCATTATAAAGAAATCACATTAGGATTCTCTTTTTAACCTGTTCGTTAAAACACTAGTGTTTAGGAAATCTATTGGAGGCAGAAGCAGTCAAGGGTAGCATAGGGTTAGTGTCAGGGTTAGGGTAGGGTTAGGGTACGGCTTAGGGTACGGGTTCAGGTACGGTTTCGGGTACGACGTAGGCTATGGGTTAGGGGTAGGGTTAGGGTTAGTTTGAGGGTTAGGGCACGGTTTAGGGTACGGGTTAGGAATAGTGTACGTATTAGGGTTAGGCTAGGGGTTAGGGTTAGGGTACGCGTTAGGCTTAGGGTATTTATTAAACCCATCCCACTCTCTAGATACCATTTAGCAGGTAAAGGAATATTATTTGGGGTCCAGCCATGGAGAAGAGTTTAGACACTAGGATAAGATAAGGAACACACCCATTATAAAGAAATAACATTAGGATGGTCTTTTTAACCTGTTCCTTAAAACACTAGTGCTTAGGATATCTATTTGAGGCAGAAGCTGTCAAGGGTAGCTTAGTGTTAGGTTTAGGGTACGGCTTAGGATAAGGCTTCGGGTACGGTTTCGGGTATGGCGTAGAGTATGTGATAGTGTTAGGGTTAGGGTTAGTTTTAGTGTTAGGGCTCGGTTTATTGTTCGGGTTAAGACTAGGGTATGTGTTAGGGTTAGGGTAGGGGTTAGGGTTAGGGTACACTTTAGGGTTAGGGTATTTATTAAACCTATCCCACTCTCTAGATACCCCTTAGCACGTAAGGGAATTTTAATTGGGGTCCAGCCATGGAGAAGAGTTTAGACACTAGGATAAGATAAGGAACACACCTATTATAAACAAATCACATTAGGATTATCTTTTTCACCTGTTCCCCAAAACACTAGTGCTAAGGAAATCTATTGGAGGAAGAAGCAGTGAAGGGTAGCTTATTGTTAGGTTTAGGGTTAGGGTTTGGGTTAGGGTACGTGTTAGAGTTATGGTAGAGGTTAGCGTTAGGATATGCGTTAGGGTTAGGGTATTTATTAAACCTCTACCACTGTCTAGATACCACTTAGCACGTAAAGTAATATTATTTGCGGTCCAGCCATGGAGAAGCGTTTAGACACTAGCATAAGATAAGGGACACACCCATTATAAAGAAATCACTTTAGGATTCTGTTTTTAACTTGTTCCTTAAAACACTAGTGCTTAGGAAATGTACTGGAGACAGAAGCAGTCAAAGATAGATTAGGGTTAGGGTTAGGTTTAGGGTACGGGTTCGGGTACGGCGTAGGGTATGGGTTAGTGTTTGGGTAAGGGTTAGTTTTAGGTTTAGGGCTCGGTTTAGGGTATGGATTAGGATTAAGGTACGTGTTAGGGTTAGGGTACGGGTTAGGCTTAGGGAATTTATTAAACCTATCCCACTCTCTAGATACCACTTAGCACGTAAAGGAATTTTATTTGGGGTCCAGCCATGGAGAAGAGTTTAGACACTAGGATAAGATAAGGGGCACACCCATTATAAAGAAATCACATTAGTATTCTCTTTTTAACCTGTTCCTTAAAACACTATTGCTTAGGAAATCTATTGGAGGCAGAAACAGTCAAAGGTAGCTTAGGGTTAGGGTTACGGTTAGGGTACGGCTTAGGGTACGGGTTCGGGTACGTCGTAGGTTATGTGTTAGGGTTAGGGTTACGGTTAGTTTTAGGGTTAGGGCTCGGTTTAGGGTACCGGTTAGAATAGGGTACGTGTTAGGTTTAAGGTACGCGTTAGGTTTAGGGTATTTTTTTTTAAACATCTTTATTGAAGTATATTTGCCTTACAATGGTGTGTTAGATTCTGCTTTATAACAAAGTGAATCAGTTATACATATACCATATGTTCCCATTTCTCTTCCCTCTTGCATATCCCTCCCTCCCACCCTCCCCATCCCCCCCCTCTAGGTGGTCAGAAAGCACCGAGCTGATCTCCCTGTGCTATGCGGCTGCTTCCCACTAGCTATCTACTTTACATTTGGTAGTGTATATATGTCCATGCCACTCTCTTACCCTGTCACATCTCACCCCACCCCCTCTCCATATCCTCAAGTCCATTCTCTAGTAGGTCTGTGTCTTTATTCCCGTCTTGCCACTAGGTTCTTCATGGCCTTTTTTTTTTCCTTAGATTCCATATATATGTGTTAGCATACTGTATTTGTTTTTCTCTTTCTGACTTACTTCACTCTGTATGACAGACTCTAACTCCATCCACCTCATTACAAATACCTCCATTTCATTTCTTTTTATGGCTGAGTAATATTCCATTGTATATATGTGCCACATCTTCTTTATCCATTCCTCTGTCGATGGACATTTAGGTTGCTTCCATGTCCTGGCTATTGTAAATAGAGCTTCAATGAACATTTTGGTGCATGACTCTTTTTTTTTTTTTTTTTTTTAATGTCTGAAACATTTATATTAACATATTTCCATACAAATATCCCAATGAAAGTTTAGTATTAGTTGTTTTGTTTGTTTTTTTTATACTGCAGGTTCTTATTAGGCATCAATTTTATACATATCAGTGTATACATGTCAATCCCAATCGCCCAATTCAGCACACCACCATCCCCACCTCACCGCAGTTTTCCCCCCTTGGTGTCCATATGTCCATTCTCTACATCTGTGTCTCAACTTCTGCCCTGCAAACTGGCTCATCTGTACCATTTTTCTAGGTTCCACATACATACATTAATATATGATATTTGTTTTTCTCTTTCTGACTTACTTCACTCTGTATGACAGTCTCTAGATCCATCCACGTCTCAACAAATGACTCAATTTCGTTCCTTTTTATGGCTGAGTAATATTCCATTGTATATATGTACCACATCTTCTTTATCCATTCGTCTGTTGATGGGCATTTAGGTTGCTTCCATGACCTGGCTACTGTAAATAGTGCTGCAATGAACATTAGGGTGCATGTGTCTTTTTGAATTACGGTTTTCTCTGGGTATATGCCCAGTAGTGGGATTGCTGGGTCATATGGTAATTCTATTTTTAGTTTTTTAAGGAACCTCCATATTGTTCTCCATAGTGGCTGTATCAATTTACATTCCCACCAACAGTGCAAGAGGGTTCCCTTTTCTCCACACCCTCTCCAGCATTTGTTGATTGTAGATTTTCTGATGATGCCCATTCTAACAGGAGTGAGGTGATACCTCACTGTAGTTTTGATTTGCATTTCTCTAATAATTAGTGATGTTGAGCAGCTTTTCATGTGCTTCGTGGCCGTCTGTATGTCTTCTCTGGAGAAATGTCTATTTAGGTCTTCTGCCCATTTTTGGATTGGGGTGTTCGTTTCTTTGATATTGAGCTGAATGAGCTGTTTATATATTTTGGAGATTAATCCTTTGTCCGTTGATTCATTTGCAAATATTTTCTCCCATTCTGAGGGTTGTCTTTTCGTCTTGTTTATGGTTTCCTTTGCTGTGCAAAAGCTTTGAAGTTTCATTAGGTCCCACTTGTTTAATTTTGTTTTTATTTCCATTACTCTAGGAGGTGGATCAAAAAAGATCTTGCTGTGATTTATGTCAAAGAGTGTTCTTCCTATGTTTTCCTCTAAGAGTTTTATAGTGTCCAGTCTTATATTTAGGTCTCTAATCCATTTTGAGTTTATTTTTGTATATGGTGTTAGGGAGTATTCTAATTTCATTCTTTTACATGTAGCTGTCCAGTTTTCCCAGCACCACTTATTGAAGAGACTGTCTTTTCTCCATTGTATATCTTTGCCTCCTTTGTCATAGATTAGTTGACCATAGGTGCGTGGGTTAATCTCTGGGCTTTCTATCTTGTTCCATTGATCTATGTTTCTGTTTTTGTGCCAGTACCATATTGTCTTGATTACTGTAGCTTTGTAGTATAGTCTGAAGTCAGGGAGTCTGATTCCTCCAGCTCCATTTTTTTGCCTCAAGACTGCTTTGGCTATTCGGGGTCTTTTGTGTCTCCATACAAATTTTAAGATGATTTGTTCTAGCTCCGTAAAAAATGCCATTGGTAATTTGATAGGGATTGCATTGAATCTGTAGATTGCTTTGGGTAGTATACTCATTTTCACAATGTTGATTCTTCCAATCCAAGAACATGGTATATCTCTCCATCTGTTGGTATCATCTTTAATTTCTTTCATCAGTGTCTTATAGTTTTCTGCATACAGGTCTTTTGTCTCCCTAGGTAGGTTTATTCCTAGGTATTTTATTCTTTTTGTTGCAATGGTAAATGGGAGTGTTTCCATAATTTCTCTTTCAGATTTTTCATCATTAGTGTATAGGAATGCAAGAGATTTCTGTGCATTAATTTTGTATCCTGCAACTTTACCATATTCATTAATTAGCTCTAGCAGTTTTCTGGTGGCAATTTTAGGATTCTCTATGTATAGTATCATGTCATCCGCAAACAGTGACAGTTTTACTTCCTCTTTTCCAATTTGTATTCCTTTTATTTCTTTTTCTTCTCTGATTGCCGTGGCTAGGACTTCCAGAACTATGTTGAATAATAGTGGTGAGAGTGGACATCCTTGTCTCGTTCCTGATCTTAGAGGAAATGCTTTCAGTTTTTCACCATTGAGAATGATGTTTGCTGTGGGTTTGTCATATATGGCCTTTATTATGTTGAGGTAGGTTCCCTCTATGCCCACTTTCTGGAGAGTTTTTATCATAAATGGGTGTTGAATTTTGTCAAAAGCTTTTTCTGCATCTATTGAGATGATCATATGGTTTTTATTCTTCAGTTTGTTAATATGGTGTATCACATTGATTGATTTGCGTATATTGAAGAATCCTTGCATCCCTGGGATAAATCCCACTTGATCGTGGTGTATGATCCTTTTAATGTGTTGTTGGATTCTGTTTGCTAGTATTTTGTTGAGGATTTTTGCATCTATATTCATCAGTGATATTGGTCTGTAATTTTCTTTTTTTGTAGTGTCTTTGTCTGGTTTTGGTATCAGGGTGATGGTGGCCTCATAGAATGAGTTTGGGAGTGTTCCTTCCTCGGTGCATGACTCTTTTTGACCTATGGTTTTCTCAGGGTATATGCCCAGTAGTGGGATTGCTGGGTCTTATGGTAGTTCTATTTGTAGTTTTTTAAGGAACCTCCATACTATTCTCCATAGTGGCTGTATCAATTTACATTCCCACCAACAGTGCAAGAGTGTTCCCTTTCCTCCACACCCTCTCCAGCATTTATTGTTTCTAGATTATTTTTAATAAATTTATTTATTTATTTATTTATTTTTGGCTGTGTTGGTTCTTCGTTTCTGTGCGAGGGCTTTCTCTAGTTGCGGCAAGCGGGGGCCACTCTTCATCGCGGTGTGCGGGCCTCTCACTGTCGTGGCCTCTCTTGTTGTGGAGCACAGGCTCCAGACGAGCAGGCTCAGTAATTGTGGCTCACGGGCCCAGTTGCTCCGTGGCATGTGGGATCTTCCCAGACCAGGGCTCGAACCCATGTGCCCTGCATTGGCAGGCAGACTCTCAACCACTGCACCACCAGGGAAGCCCCTCTAGATTTTTTGATGATGGCCATTCTCACCGGTGTGAGATGATATCTCATTGTAGTTTTGATTTGCATTTCTATAATGATTAATGATGTTGAGCATTCTTTCATGTGTCTGTAGGCCATCTGTATATCTTCTTTGGAGAAATGTCTATTTAGGTCTTCTGCCCATTTTTGGATTGGGTTGTTCGTTTTTTTGTTATTGAGCTGCATGTGCTGCTTGTAAATCTTGCAGATTAATCCTTTGTCAGTTGCTTCATTTGCAAATATTTTCTCCCATTCTGAGGGTTGTCTTTTGGTCTTGTTTATGGTTTCCTTTGCTGTGCAAAAGCTTTTAAGTTTCATTAGGTCCCATTTGTTTATTTGTGTTCTTATTTCCATTTCTCTGGGAGCTGGGTCAAAAAGAATCTTGCTGTGATGTATGTCATAGAGTGTTCTGCCTATGTTTTCCTCTATGAGTTTGATAGTGACTGCCCTTACACTTAGGTCTTTAATCCATTTTGAGTTTATTTTTGTGCATGGTGTCAGGGAGTGTTCTAATTTCATACTTTTACATGTACCTGTCCAATTTTCCCAGCACCACTTATTGAAGAGGCTGTCTTTTCTCCACTGTATATGCTTGCCTCCTTTATCAAAGATAAGGTGACCATATGTGTGTGGGTTTATCTCTGGGCTTTCTATCCTGTTCCATTGATCTATATTTCTGTTTTTGTGCCAGTACCAAACTGTCTTGATTACTGAAGCTTTGTAATATAGTCTGAAGTCAGGGAGCCTGATTCCCCCAGCTCCATTTTTCGTTCTCAAGATTGCTTTGGCTATTCGGGGTCTTTTGTGTTTCCATACAAATTGTGAAATTTTTTGTTCTAGTTCTGTGAAAAATGCCAGTGGTAGTTTGATAGGGATTGCATTGAATCTGTAGATTGCTTTGGGTAGTAGAGTCATTTTCACATTGTTGATTCTTCCAATCCAGGAACATGGTATATCTCTCCATCTATTTGTATCATCTTTAATTTCTTTCATCAGTGTCTTATAATTTTCTGCATACAGGTCTTTTGTCTCCTTAGGTAGGTTTATTCCTAGATATTTTATTCTTTTTGTTGCAGTGGTAAACGGGAGTGTTTTCTTAATTTCATTTTCAGATTTTTCGTCATTAGTGTATAGAAATGCAAGAGATTTCTGTGCATTAATTTTGTATCCTGCTACTTTACCAAATTCATTGATTAGCTCTAGGAGTTTTCTGGTAGCATCTTTAGGATTCTCTATGTATAGTATCATGTCATCTGCAAATAGTGACAGCTTTACTTCTTCTTTTCCGATTTGGATTCCTTTTATTTCTTTGTCTTCTCTGATTGCTGTGGCTAACACTTCCAAAACTATGTTGAATAATAGTGGTGAGAGTGGGCAACCTTGTCTTGTTCCTGATCTTAGAGGAAATGGTTTTAGTTTTTCACCATTGAGGACAATGTTGGCTGTGGGTTTGTCATATATGGCCTTTATTATGTTGAGGAAAGTTCCCTCTATGCCTACTTTCTGCAGGGCTTTTATCATAAATGGGTGTTGAATTTTGTCAAAAGCTTTCTCTGCATCTATTGAGATGATCATATGGTTTTTCTCCTTCAATTTGTTAATATGGTGTATCACATTGATTGATTTGCGTATGTTGAAGAATCCTTGCATTCCTGGGATAAACCCCACTTGATCATGGTGTATGATCCTTTTAATGTGCTGTTGGATTCTGTTTGCTAGTATTTTGTTGAGGATTTTTGCATCTATGTTCATCAGTGATATTGGCCTGTAATTTTCTTTCTTTGTGACATCTTTGTCCGGTTTTGGTATCAGGGTGATGGTGGCCTCGTAGAATGAGTTTGGGAGTGTTCCTCCCTCTGCAATATTTTGGAAGAGTTTGAGAAGGATAGGTGTTAGCTCTTCTCTAAATGTTTGATAGAATTCGCCTCTGAAGCCATCTGGTCCTGGGCTTTTGTTTGTTGGAAGGTTTTTAATCACAGTTTCAATTTCAGTGCTTGTGATTGGTCTGTTCATATTTTCTATTTCTTCCTGGTTCAGTCTCGGCAGTTTGTGCATTTCTAAGAATCTGTCCATTTCTTCCAGGTTGTCCATTTTATTGGCATAGAGTTGCTTGTAGTAATCTCTCATGATCTTTTGTATTTCTGCAGTGTCAGTGGTTACTTCTCCTTTTTCATTTCTAATTCTATTGATTTGAGTCTTCTCCCTTTTTCTCTTGATGAGTCTGGCTAATGGTTTATCAATTTTGTTTATCTTCTCAAAGAACCAGCTTTTAGTTTCATTGATTTTTGCTATTGTTTCCTTCATTTTGTTTTCATTTATTTCTGACCTAATCTTTATGATTTCTTTCCTTCTGCTGGCTTTGGGGTTTTTTTCTTCTTCTTTCTCTAATTGCTTTAGGTGCAAGGTTCGGTTGTTTATTCGAGATGTTTCCTGTTTCTTGAGGTAGGCTTGTATTGCTATAAACTTCCCTCTTAGCACTGCTTTTGCTGCATCCCATAGGTTTTGGGTCGTCGTATCTCCATTGTCATTTGTTTCTAGGTATTTTTTGATTTCCCCTTTGATTTCTTCAGTGATCACTTCGTTATTAAGTAGTGTATTGTGTAGACTCCATGTGTTTGCATTTTTTACAGATCTTTTCCTGTAATTGATATCTAGTCTCATAGCGTTGTGGTCGGAAAAGATACTTGATACTATTTCAATTTTCTTAAATTTACCAAGGCTTGATTTGTGACCCAAGATATGATCTATCCTGGAGAATGTTCCATGAGCACTTGAGAAAAATGTGTATTCTGTTGTTTTTGGGTGGAATGTCCTATAAATATCAATTAAGTCCATCTTGTTTAATGTATCATTTAAAGCTTGTGTTTCCTTATTTATTTTCATTTTGGATGATCTGTCCATTGGTGAAAGTGGGGTGTTAAAGTCCCCTACTATGATTGTGTTGCTGTCGATTTCCACTTTTATGGCTGTTAGTATTTGCCTTATGTATTGAGGTGCTCCTATGTTGGGTGCATAAATATTTACTATTGTTATACCTTCCTCTTGGATCAATCCCTTGATCATTATATAGTGTCCTTCTTTGTCTCTTGTAATAGTCTTTATTTTAAAGTCTATTTTGTCTGATATGAGAATTGCTACTCCAGCTTTCTTTTGATTTCCATTTGCATGGAATATCTTTTTCCATCCCCTCACTTTCAGTCTGTATGTGTCTCTAGGTCTGAAGTGGGTCTCTTGTAGACAGCATATATATGGGTCTTGTTTTTATATCCATTCAGCCAGTCTGTGTCTTTTGGTGGGAGCATTTAATCCATTTACATTCAAGGTAATTATCGATATGTATGTTCCTATTCCCATTTTCTTAAATGTTTTGGGTTTGTTATTGTAGGTGTTTTCCTTCTCTTGTGTTTCTTGCCTAGAGAAGTTCCTTTAGCATTTGTTGTAAAGCTGGTTTGGTGGTGCTGAAATCTCTCAGCTTTTGCTTGTCTGTAAAGGTTTTAATTTCTCCATTACATCTGAATGAGATCCTTGCTGGGTAGAGTAATCTTGGTTGTAGGTTTTTCTCCTTCATCACTTTAAGTATATCCTGCCACTCCCTTCTGGCTTGCAGAGTTTCTGCTGAAAGTTCAGATGTTAACCTTATGGGGATTCCCTTGTGTGTTATTTCTTGTTTTCCCCTTGCTGCTTTTAATATGTTTTCCTTATATTTAATTTTTGACAGTTTGATTAATATGTGTCTTGGCGTGTTTCTCCTTGGGTTTATCCTGTATGGGACTCTCTGTGCTTCCAGGACTTGATTAACTATTTCCTTTCCCATATTAGGGAAGTTTTCAACTATAATCTCTTCAAATATTTTCTCAGTCCCTTTCTTTTTCTCTTCTTCTTCTGGAACCCCTATAATTCGAATGTTGGTGCGTTTAATGTTGTCCCAGAGGTCTCTGAGACGGTCCTCAGTTCTTCTCATTCTTTTTTCTTTATCCTGCTCTGCAGTAGTTATTTTCACCATTTTATCTTCCAGGTCACTTATCCTTTCTTCTGCCTCAGTTATTCTGCTATTCATCCCATCTAGAGTATTTTTAATTTCACTTATTGTGTTTTTCATCGTTGCTGGGTTCCTCTTTAGTTCTTCTACGTCCTTGTTAAATGTTTCTTTCATTTTGTCTATTCTATTTCCAAGATTTTGGATCATCCTTACTATCATTATTCTGTATTCTTTTTCAGGTAGACTACCTATTTCCTCTTCATTTGTTAAGTCTGGTGTGTTTTGACCCTGCTCCTTCATCTGCTGTGTGATTTTCTGTCGTCTCATTTTGCTTATCTTACTGTGTTTGGGGTCTCCTTTTCACAGGCTGCAGGTTTGTAGTTCCCGTTGTTTTTGGTATCTGTCCCCAGTGGCTAAGGTTGGTTCAGTGGGTTGTGTAGGCTTCCTGGTGGAGGGAACTAGTGCCTGAGTTCTGGTGGATGAGGCTGGATCTTGTCCTTCTGGTGGGCACGTCCACGTCTGGTGGTGTATTTTGGGGTGTCTGTGGCCTTATTTTGATTTTAGGCAGCCTCTCTGCTAATGGATGGGGCTGTGTTCCTGTCTTGCTAGTTGTTTGGCATAGGGTGTTCAGCACTGTAGCTTGCTGGTCATTGAGTGATGCTGGGTCTTGATGTTGAGATGGAGATCTCTGAGAGATTTTTGCCATTTGGTATTACGTGGAGCTGGGAGGTCTCTTGTGGACCAGTGTCCTGAAGTTGGCTCTCCCACCTCAGAAGTATGGCCCTGATGCCTGGCTGGAGCACCAAGAGCCTTTCGTCCACACAGCTCAGAGTAAAAGGGAGAAAAAATAGAAAGAAAGAAAGAAAGAGGCTATAATATAGTGAAGTAAAATAAAGCTATTATAAAGCAAAGCTATACAGACAAAATCTCACCCAGAAGTATATACATATACACTCACAAAAAAAGGAAAAGGGGAAAAATTAATATATCCTGCTCCCAAAGTCCACCTCCTAAATTTGGGATGATTCATTGTCCATTCAGGTATTCAACAGATGCATCACATCAAGTTGCTTGTGGAGTTTTAATCCGCTGCTTCTGAGGCTGCTGGGAGAGATTTCCCTTTCTCTTCTCTGTTCGCACAGCTCCCGGGGTTCAGCTTTGGATTTGGACCCGCCTCTGCGTTTAGGTCGCCTGAGGGCGTCTGTTCCCCGCCCAGACAGGATGGGGTTAAAGGAGCAGCTGCTTCAGCGGTTCTGGCTCACTCAGGCCGGGGGGAGGGAGGGATACGGAAGAGGCGGGGCGAGCCTTCGGCGGCAGAGGCTGGCGTGACGTTGCACCAGCCTGAGGCGAGCAGTGCGTTCTCCCGGGGAAGTGGTCCATGGATCACGGGACCCTGGCAGTGGCGGGCGGCACAGGTTCCCGGGAGGGGCGGTGTGGAGAGTGACCTGTGCTCGCACACAGGATTTTTGGAGGCGGCAGCAGCAGCCCCAGCGTCTCACGCCCGTCTCTGGAGTCCGCGCTGATAGCCACGGCTCACGCCAGGCTCAGGAGTTCGTTTAGGCGGCGCTCTGAATCCCCTCTCCTTGTGCGCCACGAAACAAAGAGGCAAGAACAAGTCTCTTGCCTCTTCGGCAGCTGCAGAATTTTACCCGGTCTCCCTCCCAGCCAGCTGTGGTGCGGCAACCCCTTCAGGCTGTGTTCATGTCGCCAACCCCAGTCCTCTCCCTGCAATCCGACCGAAACCCTAGCCTCAGCTCCCAGCCCCGCCCGCCCCGGCGGCTGAGCAGAGAAGCCTCTCGGGATGGTGAGTGCTTCTCGGCGCCGATCCTCTGTGCGGGAATCTCTCCTCTTTTTCCTCTGCGCCCCTGTTGCTGTGGGTTCTGCGCTGATAGCCGCGGCTCACGCCCGTCTCTGAACTTCGTTTAGGCGGTGCTCTGAATGCCCTCTCCTCGTGCACCAGGAAACAAAAAGGGAAGAAAAAGTCTCTTGCCTCTTTGGCAGCTGCAGACTATTTCCCAGACTCCCTCCCGGCTAGATGTAGTGCACTAACCCCTTCAGGCTGTCTTCACGCCGCCAACCCCAGTCCTCTACATGCGATCCTACCGAAGCCCGAGCCTCAGCTCCCAGCCCCGCCTGCCACAGCGGATGAGCAGACAAGCCTCTCGGGCTGCTGAGTGCTGGTCGGCACCGATCCTCCGTGCGAGAACCTCTCCGCTTTGCCCTCTGCACCCCGTGGCTGTGCTCTCCTCCGTGGCTCTGAAGCTGCCCCCCTCTGCCACCCGCAGTCTCTACCCACGAAGGGGATTTTTAGTGCGTGGAAACCTTGCTCTTTCACAGCTCCCTCCCACTGGTGCAGGTGCCGTCGCTATTCTTTTTTCTCGGTTATTTCTTTTTTCTTTTGCCCTACCCAAGTACGGGGGCAGTTTCATGCCTTTTGGGAGGTCTGACGTTTTCTGCCAGCGTTCAGTGGGTGTTCTGTAGGAGCAGTTCCACGTGTACAAGTATTTCTACTGTATCTCTGGGAAGGAAGGTGATCTACACATCTTACTCTCCACCATCTTCCCTCCTCCCAGGGTTAGGGTATTTATTAAACCTATTCCACACTCTAGATAACAAGTAGCATGTAAAGGAATATGATTTGGGGTCCAGCCATGGAGAAGAGTTTAGACACTAGGATAAGATAAGGAACACACCCATTATAAAGAAATGACATTAGGATTCCCTTTTAAATTCTTCCTTAAAACACAAATGCTTAGGAAATCTATTGTAGGCAGAAGCAGTCAAGGGTAGCTTAGGGTTAGGGTTATGGTTAGGATTAGGGTTAAGGTACGGCTTAGGGTATGGGTTCGGGTACGGTTTCGGGTACGGCGTAGGTTATGGGTTAGGGTTAGGGTTAGGGTTAGTTTTAGGGTTAGGTCTCGGTTTAGTGTACGGATTAGGATTAGGGTACGTGTTAGGCTTAGGGTAGGGTTTAGGGTTAGGAAATTTATTAAACCTATCGCACTCTCTAGATACCACTTAGCACGTAAAGGTATATTAGTTGGGGTCCAGCAATGGAGAAAAGTTTAGACACTAGGATAAGATAAGGAACACACCCATTATAAAGAAATCACATTAGGATTCTCTTTATCACCTGTTCCTTAAAACACTAGTGCTTAGGAAAACTAATGGAGGCAGAAGCAGTCAATGGTAGCTTAGGGATAGGGTTAGGGTTAGGGTACGGCTTAGGGTATGGGTTCGGGTACGGCGTAGGGTAGGGGATAGGGTTAGTTTTAGGGTTAGGGCTCGGTTTAGGGTACGGGTTAGGATTAGGGTACGTCTTAGGGTTTTGGTAGGGGTTAGAGAGAGGGTACGCATTAGGGTTAGGGTATTTATTAAACCTATCCCACTCTGTAGATACCACTTAGCATGTAAAGGAATATTATTTGGGGTCCAGCCATGGAAAACACTTTAGACACTAGGATAAGATAAGGAACACACCCATTATAAAGAAATCACATTAGGATTCTCTTTTTAACCTGTTCCTTAAGACACTAGTGCTTAGGAAATCTACTGGAGGCAGAAGCAGTCAAGGGTAGCTTAGGGTTAGGGTTAGGGAACGGCTTAGGGTACGTGTTCTGGTACGGCATAAGGTATCGTTTAGGTTTAGGGTTAGGGTTAGTTTTAGGGTTAGGGCTCGGTTTAGGGTACGGGTTAAGATTAGGGTACGTGTTAGGGTTAGGGTAAGGGTTAGGGTTAGGGTACGTGTTAGGGTTAGGGTATTTATTAAACCTATCTTACCCTCTAGATAACACTTAGCAAGTAAAGGAATATTATTTGGGGTCCCGCCATGTAGAAGAGTTTTGACACTAGGATAAGAAAAGGAACACACCCATTATACAGAAATCACATTAGGTTTCTCTTTTAACCTGTTCCTTAAAACACTAATGCTTTGGAAATCTATTGGAGGCAGAAGCAGTCAAGGGGAGCTTAGTATTAGGTTTAGGGTTAGGGTTAGTGTTAGGGTACGGCTTAGGGTATGGTTTTGTGTACTTCGATGTGTATGGGTTAGGGTTAGTGTGAGTTTTAG
Source organism: Balaenoptera physalus (assembly GCF_965194825.1). Lineage (NCBI taxonomy): Eukaryota > Metazoa > Chordata > Mammalia > Artiodactyla > Balaenopteridae > Balaenoptera > Balaenoptera physalus. The sequence goes on from NW_028126564.1 coordinate 916,273, forward strand.
GGTTAGGGCTCGGTTCAGAGTACAGTTTAGGATTAGGGTACGTGTTAGCGTTAGTGTTGGGTTTAGAGTTAGGGTATTTATTAAACCTATCCCAGTCTCTAAATACCACTTAGCACGTAAAGGAATATTAGTTCGTGTTCAGACATGGGGAAGAATTTAGACAATAGGATAAGATAAGTAACACACCCATTATAAAGAAATCACATTAGGATTCTATTCTTCACCTGTTCCTTAAAAAACTAGTGCTTAGGATATCTATTGAAGGCAGAAGCAGTCAAGAGTAGCTTAGGGTTAGGTTTAGGGTTAGGGGTAGTGTACGAGTTCGGTTACGGCGTAGGGTATGTGTCAGGGTTAGGGTTAGGGTTAGTTTTAGGGTTAGGGCTCGGTTCAGGGTACAGTTTAGGATTAGGGTACGTGTTAGGTTTAGCGTAGATTTTAGGGATAGGGTACGCGTTACGGTTAGGGTGTTTATTAAACCTATCCCCCTCTCCAGATACCACTTAGCATGTAAAGGAATATTATTTGTGGTGCAGCCATGGAGAAGAGTTTAGACACTAGGATAATATAAGTGACACACCCATAATAAAGAAATCACATTAGGATTCTCTTTTAACCTATTCCTTAAAACACTAGTACTTAGGAAATCTATTGGAGGCAGAAGCAGTGAACGGTATCTTAGTGTAAGGTTAGGGTTAGTGTTAGCTTTAGTGGTAGGGTACGGCTTAGGGTATGGGTTCGGGTACTGGTTCGGATACGGCGTAGCGTATGGTTTAGGATTATGTTTAGAGTTAGGGCTCGGTTTAGGGTACGGGTTAGGATTAGAATATGTGTTAGGGTTAGGGTAGGTGTTAGGGTTAAGGTACGCTTTAGGGTTAGGGTATTTATTAAACCTATTTCACTCTCTAGATACCACTTAGCACGTAAAGCAATATTATTTGGGGTCCCGCCATGGAGAAGCGTTTAGACACTAGGATAAGATAACGAACACACCCATTATAAAGAAATCACATTAGGATTCTCTTTTTAACCTCTTCCTTAAAACACTAATGCTTAGGAAATCTATTGTAGGCAGAAGCAGTCAAGGGTAGCTTAGGGTTAGGGTTATGGTTAGGATTAGGGTTAAGGTACGGCTTAGGGTATGGGTTCGGGTACGGTTTCGGGTACGGCGTAGGTTATGGGTTAGGGTTAGGGTTAGGGTTAGTTTTAGGGTTAGGGCTCGGTTTAGTGTACGGGTTAGGATTAGGGTACGTGATAGGGTTAGGGTAGGGTTTAGGGTTAGGAAATTTATTAAACCTATCGCACTCTCTAGATACCACTTAGCACGTAAAGGAATATTAGTTGGGGTCCAGCAATGGAGAAAAGTTTAGACACTAGGATAAGATAAGGAACACACCCATTATAACGAAATCACATTAGGATTCTCTTTTTAACCTGTTCCTTAAAACACTAGTGCTTAGGAAAACTAATGGAGGCAGAAGCAGTCAATGGTAGCTTAGGGTTAGGGTTAGGGTTAGGGTACGGCTTAGGGTATGGGTTCGGGTACGGCGTAGGGTAGGGGATAGGGTTAGTTTTAGGGTTAGGGCTCGGTTTAGGGTACGGGTTAGGATTAGGGTACGTCTTAGGGTTTGGGTAGGGTTTAGAGAGAGGGTACGCATTAGGGTTAGGGTATTTATTAAACCTATGCCACTCTCTAGATACCACTTAGCAGGTAAAGGAATATTATTTGGGGTCCAGCCATGGAAAACACTTTAGACAGTAGGATAAGATAAGGAACACACCCATTATAAAGAAATCACATTAGGATTCTCTTTTTAACCTGTTCCTTAAAACACTAGTGTTTAGGAAATGTATTGGAGGCAGAAGCAGTCAGGGGTAGCTTAGGGTTACGGTTAGGTTTATGTTACGGCTTAGGGTTAGAGTTAGGGTTAGGGTATTTATTAAACCTATCCCCTCTCTAGATACCACTTAGCACGTAAAGCAATATTATTTGGGGTCCAGCCATGGAGAAGAGTTTAGACACTAGGATAAGATAAGAAACACACCCATTATAAACAAATCACATTAGGATTCTCTATTTCACCTGTTCCTTACAACAGTAGTGCTAAGGAAATCTATTGCAGGGAGAAGCAGTCAAGGGTAGCTTAGTGTTAGGTTTAGGGTTAGGGTTAGGGTATGGCTTAGCGTTCGGGTTCGTGTACGGGTTCGGGTACGGCGTAGGGTGTTGGTTACTGTTAGGGTTAGTTTTAGGTTTAGGGCTCGGTTTAGGGTACGGGTTAGTATTAGGGTATGTGTTAGAGTTTGGGTAGGGGTTAGGGTTAGGGCACGCGTTACGGTTAGGGTATTTATTAAACCTATCCCACTCTCTAGATACCACTTAGCACGTAAAGAATATTAGTTGGGTCCAGCCATGGAAAAGAGTTTAGACACTAGGATAAGATAAGAGACACACCCATTATAAAGAAATCACATTAGGATTCTCTTTTTAACCTGTTCCTTAACACATTAGTGCTTAGGAAATCTATTGGAGGCAGAAGCAGTCCAGGGTAGCTTAGAGTTAGTTTTAGGGTTAGGGTTAGGGTTAGGGTATGCCTTAGGGTACGAGTTTGGGTACGGGTTCATGTACGGCATAAGGTATTGGTTCGGGTTAGGGTTAGGGTTAGTTTTAGGTTTAGGGCTCGGTTTAGGGAACGGGTTAGGATTAGGGAACGTGTTAGTGTTAGGTTAGGGGTTAGGGTTAGGGTATGCATTAGGGTTAGGGTATTTATTAAACCTATCCCACTCTCTAGGTACCACTTAGCACGTAAAGGAATATTATTTGGGGTCCAGCCATGGAGAAGAATTTAGACACTAGGATAAGATAAGGAACAGAACCATTATAAAAAAATCACATTAGGAGTCTGTTTTTAACCTGTTCCTTAAAACACTAGTGCTTAGGAAATCTTTCGGAGGCAGAAGCAATCAAGGGTAGCATAGCGTTAGGTTTAGGGTTAGGGTACGGCTTAGGATACAGGTTCGGGTACGGGTTCGGGTATGGCATAACGTTTGGGTTAGGGTTAGGGTTAGTGTTAGTTTTAGGGTTAGAGCTCGGTTTAGGGTACAGGTTAGGATTAGGGTACGTGTTAGAGTTAGGGTAGGGTTTAGGGTTGGGTACGCGTTAGTATTAGGGTTTTATTAAAACTATCCCACTGTCTAGATACCACTTAGCAGGTAAAGGAATATTATTTGGGGTCCAGCAATGGAAAAGTGTCTAGACACTAGGATAAGATAAGGGACACACCCAGTATAATGAAATCACATTAGGATTATCCTTTTCACCTGTTCCATAAAACACTAGTGTTAGGAAATCTATTAGAGGCAGAAGCAGACAAGGGTAGCTTAGGGTTAAGATTAGGGTTAGGGTTAGGGTACGGCATAGGGTACGGGTTCGGGTATAGAGTAGGGCATGGGTTAGGGTTAGGGTTAGTTTTAGGGTCAGGGCTCACTTTACGGTACGGGTTAGGATTAGGTTATGTGTTAGGTTTAGGGTAGGGTTTAGTGTTAGGGTATTTATTAAACCTATCCCACTCTCTATATAGCATTTAGCACATAAAGGAATATTAGTTGGGGTTCAGCCAAGGAGAAAATTTAGACACTATGATAAGATAAGGAACACACCCATTATAAAGAAATCACATTAGGATTCTCTTTTTAACCTGTTCCTTAAAACACTAGAACTTAGGAAATCTATTGCAGGCAGAATCCGTCAAGGTAGCTTAGGTTTAGGGTTAGGGTTAGGGTACCACTTAGGGTATGGGTTCGGGTACGGCGTAGGGTATGTGTTAGTGTTAGTTTTAGGGTTAGAGCTCGGTTTAGGGTACGGGTTAGGATTAGGGTACGTCTTAGGGTTAGGGTATTGGTTAGGGAGAGGATACGCTTTAGGGTTAGGGTATTTATTAAACTTATGCCACTCTATAGATAGCACTTAGCATGTAAAGGAATATTATTTGGGGTCCAGCCACGGAGAAAACTTTAGAAACTAGGATAAGATAAGGAACACACACATTGTAAAGAAATCACATTAGGATTCTCTTTTTAACCTGTTCCTTAAAACACTAATGTTTAGGAAATCTATTGGAGGCAGAAGCAGTCAAGGGTATCTTAGGGTTAGAGATAGGGTTAGGGTACGGCTTAGGGTACGGGTTCGGATACGGGTTCATGTATGGCCTATGGTATGGGTTAGTATTAAGGTTAGGGTTAGGGTTAGGGTACGACTTAGGGTACGGCTTCGGCTACGGGTACGGTGTAGTGTATGGGTTAGGGTTAGTGTTTGGGTAGGTTTTAATGTTAGTGCTCGTTTTAGGGTATGGGTTAGGATTAGGGTACGTGTAAGGGTTAGGTTAGGGGTTAGGGTTAGGTTATGCATTAGGTTTAGGGTATTTATTAAACCTATCCCACTGTCTAGGTACCGCTTAGCACGTAAAGGAATATTATTTGGGTCCGGCCATGGAGAAGACTCTAGACAGTAGGGTAAGATAAGGGACACACCCAGTATAAAGAAATCACATTAGGATTATCCTTTTCACGTGTTACTTAAAACACTAGTTTTAGAAAATTTATTAGAGGCAGAAGCAGACAAGGGTAGCTTAGGGTTAGGTTTAGGGTTAGGGTACGGCTTAGGGTACAGGGTTGGGTACGTGTTCGGGTACGGCATAGGATATGTTTTAGGGTTAGGATTGGGTTAGTTTTAGGGTTAGGGCTCGGTTTAGGGTACGGGTTAGGTTTAGGATACGTATTAGGGTTAGGGTACGTGTTAGGGTTAGGGTACGCGTTAGGGTTAGAGTATTTATTAAACCTATCCCACTCTCTAGATACCACTTAGCACGTAAAGCAATATTATTTGGGGTCCCCCCATAGAGAAGCGTTTAGACACTAGGATAAGATAAGTAACACACCCATTATAAAGAAATCACATTAGGATTCTCTTTTTAACCTGTTCCTTAAAACACTAGTGCTAAGGAAATCTATTGGAGGCAGAAGTAGTCAAGCGTAGCTTAGTTTTAGGGTTAGGGTTAGGGTACGGGTTCGGGTACAGGTTCGGGTATGACGTGGGGTATGGTGTAGGATTAGGGTTATGGTTAGTTTTAGGGTTACGGCTCGGTTTAGGGTATGGGTTAGGATTAGGGTACGTGTTAGTGTTAGGGTAGGGGTTAGGGTTAGGGTACGTGTTAGGTTTAGGGTATTTATTAAACCTATCCCACTCTCTAGATACCACTTGTTACATAAAGTAAAATTATTTGGGGTCCAGCCATGGAGAAGAGTTTAGACACTAGGGTAAGATAAGGAACACACCCATTATAGGGCAATCAAATTAGGATTCTCTTCATAAACTGTTCCTTTAAACAGTAGTGCTTAAGAAATCTTTCGGAGGCAAAAACAATCAAGGATAGCTTAGCGTTAGGGTTAGGGTTAGGGTTAGGGTTAGTTTTATGGTTAGACCTTGGTTTAGGTTTCGGTTTCGGATTAGGGTACGTGTCAGCATTAGGGTAGAGTTTAGGGTTAGGTTACGCGTTAGTGTTAGGGTAGTTATTAAACCTATCCCACACTCTGGATACCACTTAGAACGTAAAGAAATATTATTTGGGGTCCATCCATGGAGAAGAGTTTAGACACTAGGATAAGATAAGGGACACACCCATTATAAAGAAATCACATTAGGATTCTCTTTTTATCCTGTTCCTTAAAACACTAGTGTTTAGGAAATCTATTGGAGGCAGAAGCTGTCAAGAGTAGCTTAGGTATAAGGTTAGGTTTAGGGTATGGCTTAGGCACGGGTTCGAGTACGGTATAAGGTACGGCATAGGGTATGTGTTAGAGTTAGGGTTAGGGTTAATTTTAGGATACGGGTTAGGATTAGGGTACGTGTTAGGGTTATGGTAGGGATTCGGGTTAGGGTATGCGTTAGGGTTAGCGTATTTATTAAACCTATCCCTCTCTCTAGATACCACTTAGCACGTAAAGGAATATTATTTAGGGGCCCGCCATGGAGAATAATTTAGAAACTTGATAAGATAAGGAACACACCCATTATAAAGAAATCACATTAGCATTCTCTTTTTGATTTGTTCCTTAAAACACTAGTGCTAAGGAAATCTACTGGAAGCAGTCGCAGTCTAGGGTAGCTTTCTGTTAGGGTTAGGGTTAGGGTATGACATAGGGTACGGTTTCGGGTAGTTGGTAGGGTATGGCATAGGGTATGACATAGGGTATGCGTTATGGTTAGGGTTAGTGTTACGGATAGTTTTAGGGTTAGTGCTCGTTATAGTGTATGGGTTCAGATTATGGTAAGTGTCAGGGTTAGGGTAGGGGTTAGGTTTAGGTTATGCATTAGGTTTAGGGTATTTATGAAACCTATCCCACTCTCTAGATACCACTTAGCACGTAAAGGAATATTATTTGGAGTCCAGCCATGGAAAAGAGTTTAGAAACTAGGAAAAGAGAAGGAACACACCCATTATAAAGACATCACATTAGGATTCTCTTTTAACCTGTTCCTTAAAACACTAGTGCTTAGGAAATCTTTTGGAGGCAGAAGCAGTCAAGGGTTGCTTAGGGTTAGGGTACGGCTTAGGGTATGGGTTCGGATACGGCGTATGGTCTGGGTTCGGGTTAGTTTTAGGGTTAGGGCTCTGTTTATGGTATGGGTTAGAATTAGGGTACATGTTAGGGTTAGGGTAGGGGTTAGGATGAGGATTCACATTAGGGTTAGGGTATTTATTAAACCTCTCCAACTGTCTAGATACCACTTAGCATGTAAAGGAATATTATTTGGGGTCCAGCCATGGAGAAAATTTTAGACACTAGGATAAGATAAGGAACACACCCATTATAAAGAAATCACATTAGGATTCTCTTTTGAACCTGTTCCTTAAAACACTAGTGCTTAGGAAATCTGTTGGAAGCAGAAGCAGTCAAGGGTACCATAGGGTTAAGGATAGTGTTAGGGTACAGCTTAGGGTACAGGTTCAGGTACGGGTTCGGGTACGACGTAGGGTATGTGTTAGTGTTAGGGTTAGTTTTAGGGTTAGGGCTCAGTTTAGGGTATGGTTTAGGATTAGGTTATGATTTAGCGTTAGGGTACGAGTTAGGGTTAGGGTAAGCGTTAGGGTTAGGATATTTATTAAACGTATCCCACTCTCTAAATACCACGTAGCACGTAAAGGATTATTAGTTGGTGTCCAGCCATGGAGAACAGGTTAGACACTAGGATAAGATAAGGAACACACCCATTATAAACAAATCACATTAGGATTCTCTTTTTCACATGTTCCTTAAAACACTAGTGTTAGGAAATCTACTGGAGGCAAAAGCAGTCAAGGGTAGCTTAGGGTTAGGGTTAGGTTTAGGGATAGGGTTAGGGTACGGCTTAGGGTACGGGTTCGGGTATAGAGTAGGGCATGGGTTAGGGTTAGTGTTAGGGTTAGTTTTAGTGTTAGGGCTCGGGTTAGTGTACGAGTTAGGATTAGGGTACGATTTAGGATTAGGGTTTTTATTAAAACTATCCCACTTTCTAGATACCACTTACCACGTAAAGTAATATTATTTGGGGTCCAGCCATGGAGAAGAGTTTAGACACTAGGATAAGATAAGGAACACACCCATTATAAAGAAATCGCATTAGGATTGTATTTTTCAACTCTTCCTTAAAAAACTAGTGCTTAGGATATCTATTGGAGGCAGAAGCAGTCAAGGGTAGCTTAGGGTTAGGATTAGGGTTAACGTAGGGCTTAGGGTATGAGTTCGGTTACAGAGCAGGGTATGGGTTAGGGTTAGGTTTAGTGTTAGTTTTAGGGTTAGGGCTTGGTTTAGGTTACGGGTTAGGATTATGGTACGTGTTAGGGTTAGGGTAGGTGTTTGCGTGAGGGTACCTGTTAGGTTTAGGCTATTTATTAAACCTCTCCCACTCTCTAGATACCACTAAGCACGTAAAGGAATATTATTTGGGGTCCAGCCAGGGAAAATACTTTAGACACAAGGATAAGATAAGCAACACACTCATTATAAAGAAATCACATTAGGATTCTCTTTTTAACCTGTTCCTTAAAACACTAGTGCTTAGGAAATCTATTGGAGGCAGAAGCAGTCAAGGGTAGCTTAGGGTTACGGTTAGTGTTAGGGTACAGGTTAGGGTACGGGTTCGGATACGGGTTCGGGTACGGCGTAGGGTATGGGTTAGGGTTGGGGTTAGTTTTAGGGTTAGGGCTCAGTTTAGGGTATGGTTTAGGATTAGGGTATGTGTTAGGGTTAGGGTAGGGGTTAGAGTTAGGGTAAGCGTTAGGGTTAGGATATTTATTAAACGTATCCCACTCTCTAAATACCACTCAGCAGGTAAAGGAATATTAGTTGGTGTCCAGCCATGGAGAACAGTTTAGACACTAGGATAAGATAAGGAACACACCCATTATAAAGAAATCACATTAGGATTCTCTTTTTCACCTGTTACTTAAAACACTAGTGTTAGGAAATCTACTGGAGGCTAAAGCAGTCAAGGGTAGCTTAGGGTTAGTGTTAGGTTTAGGGTTAGGGTTAGGGTACGGCTTAGGGTACGGGTTTGGGTATAGAGTAGGGCATGGGTTAGGGTTAGTGTTAGGGTTAGTTTTACTGTTAGGGCTCGGTTGAGGGTACGAGTTAGGATTAGGGTACGTGTTAGGGTTAGGGTAGTGGTTAGGGTTAGGGTACGTGTTAGGATTAGGGTTTTTATTAAAACTACCCCACTTTCTAGATACCACTTAGCACATAAGGCAATATTATTTGGGGCCCAGCCATGGAGAAGAGATTAGACACTAGGATAAGATAAGGAACACACCCATTATAAACAAATCACATTAGGATTCTCTTTATCACCTGTTCCTTAAAACACTAGTGGTAAGGAATTCTATTGAGGAAGAAGCAGTCAAGGGTAGCTTAGTGTTAGGGTTAGGGTTAGGATTAGGGTACGGCTTAGGGTTCGGGTTCGTGTACGGTTTCGGGTACGGCGTAGTGTGTTGGTTACGGTTAGTGTTAGTTTTAGGTTTAGGGCTCGGTTTAGGGTACGGGTTAGGATTAGGATACGTGTTAGGGTTAGGGTAGGCGTTAGGGTTAGGTTACGCGTTAGGGTTAGGGTATTTATTAAACCTATCCCCCTCTCTAGATACCACGTAGCACGTAAAGGGATATTAGCTGGGGTCCAGCCATGGAGAAGAGTTTAGACACTACGATAAGATAAGGGACACACCCATTATAAAGGAATCACATTAGGATTCTCTTTTAACCTGTTCCTTAAAACACTAGTGCTTAGGAAATCTACTGGAGGGAGAAGCAGTCAAGGGTAGCTTAGGGTTAGGGTTAGGGTATGGCTTAGGGTACGAGTTCGATTATGGCGTATGGTATGCGTTAGGGTTAGGGTTAGGGTTAGTTTTAGGGTTAGGGCTTGGTTTAGGGTACAGTTTAGGATTAGGTTACGTGTTAGGGTTAGGGTTAGGGTTAGGGTTAGGGTATGGCTTAGGGTACGAGTTCGATTACGGCGTAAGGTATGGGTTAGCGTTAGGGTTAGGGTTAGTTTTAGGGTTAGGGCTCGGTGTAGGTTACAGTTTAGGATTAGGTTACGTGTTAGGGTTAGGGTCGGGGTTAGGGTTATGGTACGCGTCAGGGTTAGGGTATTTATTAAACCTATCCCACTCTCCAGATACCACTTAGCACGTAAAGGAATATTAGTTGGGGTCCAGCCATGGAGAAGAGTTGAGACACTAGGATAAGATAAGGGACACCCCCATTATAAAGAAATCACATTAGGATTCTCTTTTAATGTGTTCCTTAAAACACTAGTGCTTAGGAAATCTTTTGGAGGCAGAAGCATTCAAGGGTAGCTTAGGGTTAGGGTTAGGGTTAGGGTTAGTGTATGGCTTAGGGTACGGTTTCGGGTACGGCGTAGGGTATGTGTTATAATTAGGGTTAGGGTGATTTTTAGGGTTAGAGATCGATTTAGGGTACAGGTTAGGATTAAGGTATGTGTTAGTGTTAGGGTAGGTGTTAGGGTTAGGGTATGCGTTAGGGTTAGGGTATTTATTAAACCTATTCCACTCTCTAGATACCACTTAGCACGTAAAGGAATATTATTTGGGGTCCAGCCATGGAGAAGAGTTTAGACACTAGGATAAGATAAGGAACACACCCATTATAAACAAATCACATTAGGATTCTCTTTATCACCTGTTCCTTAAAACACTAGTGGTAAGGATATCTACTGGAGGAAGAAGCAGTCAAGGGTAGCTTTGTGTTAGGGTTAGGGTTAGGGTTAGGGTAATGCTTAGGGTTCGGGTTCGTGTACGGTTTCGGGTACAGCATAGGGTGTTGGTTAGGGTTAGTGTTAGTGTTAAGTTTAGGGCTCGGTTTAGGCTACGGGTTGGATTAGGGTACGTGTTAGTGTTAGGGTAGGCGTTAGGGTTAGGTTACGCGTTATGGTTAGGGTATTTATTAAACGTATCCCACTCTCTAGATACCACTTAGTACGTAAAGGAATATTAGTTGGGGTCCAGCCATGGAGAAGAGTTTAGACACTAGGATAAGATAAGGGACACACCCATTATAAAGAAATCACAATAGGATTCTCTTTTAATGTGTTCCTTAAAACACTAGTGCTTTGGAAATCTTTTGGAGGCAGAAGCATTCAAGGGGAGCTTAGGGTTAGGGTTAGGGTTAGGGTTAGGGTACGGCTTAGGGTACAGTTTCGGGTACGGCGTACGGTATGTGTTATGTTTAGGGTTAGGGTGATGTTTAGGGTTAGGGATCGATTTAGGGTACAGGTTAGGATTAAGATATGTGTTAGTGTTAGGGTAGGTGTTAGGGTTAGGGTACGCGTTAGGGTTAGGTTATTTATTAAACCTATCCCACTCTCTAGATACCACTTAGCTCGTAAAGGAATATTATTCGGGGTCCAGCAATGGAGAAGAGTTTAGACACTAGGATAAGATAAGGAACACACCCATTATAAACAAATCACATTAGGATTCTCTTTATCACCTGTTCCTTAAAACACTAGTGGTAAGGATATCTACTGGAGGAAGAAGCAGTCAAGAGTAGCTTTGTGTTAGGCTTAGGGTTAGGGTTAGGGTAATGCTTAGGGTTCGGGTTCGTGTACGGTTCCTGGTACGGCATAGGGTGTTGGTTAGGGTTAGTGTTAGTGTTAAGTTTAGGGCTCGGTTTAGGGTACGGGTTAGGATTAGGGTACGTGTTAGTGTTAGGGTAGGCGTTAGGGTTAGGTTACGCATTATGGTTAGGGTATTTATTAAACGTATCCCACTCTCCAGATACCACTTAGCACGTAAAGGAATATTATTTAGGGTCCAGTCATGGAGAATAATTTAGACACTTGATAAGATAAGGAACACACCCATTATAAAGAAGTCACATTAGGATTCTCTTTTTAATTTGTTCCTTAAAACACTAGTGCTAAGGAAATCTACTGGAGGCAGAAGCAGTCAAGGGTAGCTTAGGGTTATGGTTAGGGTTAGGGTTTGGGTACGGCTTAGGGTACGAGTTCGTTTACGGCGTATGGTGTGTGGTGTGGGTTAGGGTTAGGGTTAGGTGAGTTTTAGGGTTACCGCTCGGTTTAGGGTATGGGTTAATATTAGGGTACGTATTAGGGTTTGGGTTGGGATTAGGGTGAGTTTTAGGGTTAACTCTCGGTTTAGGGTACGGGTTAAGATTAGGGTACGAGTTAACGTTAGGGTTGTGGTTAGTGTTAGGGTACGCATTAGGTTTAGGGTATTTATTAAACCTATCCCAGTCTCTAAATACCACTTAGCACGTAAAGGAATGTTAGTTGGGGTCAGGCCATGGAGAAGAGTTTAGACACTAGGATAAGATAAGGAACACACCCATTATAAAGAAATCACATTAGGATTCTATTTTTCACCTGTTCCTTAAAAAACTAGTGCTTAGGATATCTATTCGAGACAGAAGCAGTCAAGGGTATCTTAGGGTTAGGATTAGGGTTAGGGTACGGCTTAGCGTACGAGTTCGGTTACGGCGTAGGTTATGGGTTAGGGTTAGGGTTAGTTTTAGGGTTAGGGCTCGGTTTAGGTTACGGGTTAGGATTAGGGTACGTGTTAGGGTTAGGGTAGGTGTTAAGGTGAGGGTACGTGTTTGGTTTAGGGTATTTATTAAACCTCTCCCACTCTCTAGATACCACTTAGCACGTAAAGGAATATTATTTGGGGTCCAGCCAGGGAAAAGACTTTAGACACTTGGATAAGATAAGGAACACACACATTATAAAGAAATCACATTAGGATTCTCTTTTTAACCTGTTCCTTAAAACACTAGTGCTTAGGAAATCTATAGGAGACAGAAGCAGTCAACGGTAGCTTAGGGATAGGGTTAGGGTTAGGGTTTGTGTACGGCTTAGGGTAGGGGTTCGGGTAAGGCATAGGGTATGGGTTAGGTTTAGGGTTAGGGTGAGTTTTAGAGTTAGGGCTCGGTTTAGGGTACCGGTTAGGATTACGATACATGTTAGGGTTAGGGTAGGTGTTAGGGTTAGGGTACGTGTTAGGGTTAGGTTATTTATTAAACCTATCCCACTCTCTAGATAACACTTAGCACGTAAAGCAATATTATTTGGGGTCCCGCCATGGAGAAGACTTTAGACACTAGGATAAGAATAGGAACACACCATTATAAAGAAATCACTTTAGGATTCTCTTTTTAACCTCTCCCTTAAAACACTAGCGGTTAGGAAATCTATTGGAGGCAGAAGCTGTCAAGAATAGCTTAGGTATAAGGTTAGGGTTAGGTTACAGCTTCGGTACGGGTTCAAGTATGGGATACGGTATGGCATACGGTATGTGTTAGAGTTACGGTTAAGGTTAGTTTTAGGGTTTGGGCTCGGTTTAGGGTACGGGTTAGGATTAGGGTACGTGTTAGGGTTATGGTAGGGGTTCGCTTTAGGGTATGCGTTATGGTTAGGGTATTTATGAAACCTATCCCACTCTCTAGATACCACTTAGCATGTAAAGGAATAGTATTTAGGGTCCAGCCATGGAGAATAATTTAGATACTTGATAAGATAAGGAACACAACCATTATAAAGAAATCACATTAGGTTCTTTTCTTAATTTGTTCCTTAAAACACTAGTGCTAAGGAAATCTACGGAGGCAGAAGCAGTCAAGGGTAGCTTAGGGTTAGGGTTAGGGTTAGGGTACGGCTTAGGGTACGAGTTCGATTTCGGCCTAGGGTATGGGTTAGGGTTAGGGTTAGTGTTAGTTTTAGGGTTAGGGCTCGGTTTAGGGTACGGGTTAGGATTAGGGTATATATTAGGGTTAGGGTAGGCGTTAGGGTTAGGGTACGTGTTAGGTTTAGGGTATTTCTTAAACCTATCCCACTCTCTAGATACCACTGAGCACGTAAAGGAACATTAGTTGGGGACCAGCCATGGAGAAGAGTTTAGACACTAGGATAAGATAAGCGACACACCCATTATAAAGGAATCACATTAGGATTCTTTTTTAAACTGTTCCTTAAAACACTAGTCCTTAGGAAATCTTTTGGAGGCAGAAGCAGTCAGGGGTAGCTTAGGGTTAGGGTTAGGGTTAGGGTTTGGGTACGGCTTAGGGGAGGGGTTCGGGTTCGGCTTAGGGTATGGTTTAGGTTTAGGGTTAGGGTGAGTTTTAGGGTGAGGGCTCGGTTTAGGTTATGGGTTAGGGTTAAGGTATGTGTTAGGGTTATGGTAGTGGTTCGGGTTAGGGTATGCGTTAGGGTTAGCGTATTTTTTAAACCTATCCCACTCTCTAGATACCACTTAGCATGTAAAGGGGTATTATTTAGGGTCCAGCCATGGAGAATAATTTAGACACTTGATAAGATAAGGAACACACCCATTATATAGAAGTCGCATTAGGTTCTCTTTTTAATTTGTTCCTTAAAACACTAGTGTTAAGGAAATGTACTGGAGGCAGAAGCTGTCAAGGGTGGATTAGGGTTAGGGTTATTGTACGGCTTAGGGTACGAGTTCGATTTCGGCGTAGGGTGTGGGTTAGGGTTAGGGTTAGGGTTAGTTTTAGGGTTAGGGCTCGGTTTAGGGTACGGGTTAAGATTAGGGTACGTTTTAGGGTTAGGTTTGAGGTTAGGGTTAGGGTACACACTAGGGTTAGGGTATTTATTAAACCTATCCCACTCTCTAAATACCACTTAACACGTAAAGGAATATTAGTAGGGTTCCAGTCATGGAGAAGAGTTTAGACACTAGGATAAGATAAGGAACACACCCATTATAAAGAAATCACATTAGGATTCTATTTTTCACCTGTTCCTTAAAAAATTAGTGCTTAGGATATCTATTGGAGGCAGAAGCAGTCAAGGGTAACTTAGGGTTAGGATTAGGGTTAGGGTACGGCTTAGGGTATCAGTTCTGTTACGGCGTAGGGTATGGGTTAGGGTTAGGGTTATGGTTAGTTTTAGTGTTAGGGCTCGGTTTAGGTTACTGGTTAGGATTAGCATACATGTTAGGGTTAGGGTAAGTGTTAGGGTGAGGGTACGTGTTAGGTTTAGGCTATTTATTAAACCTCTCCCACTCTCTAGATACCACTAAGCACGTAAAGGAATATTATTTGTGTTCCAGGCAGGGAAAAGACTTTAGACACTAGGATAATATAAGGAACATACACATTGCAAAGAAATCACATTAGTATTCTCTTTTTAACCTGTTCCTTAAAACACTAGTGCTTAGGAAATCTATTGGAGGCAGAAGCAGTCAAGGGTATCTTAGGGTTAAGGTTAGTGTTAGGGTACAGCTTAGGGTACGGGTTCGGGTACAGGTTCGGGTACGGCGTAGGGTATGGGTTAGTGTTAGGGTTAGTTTTAGGGTTAGGGCTCAGTTTACTATATGGTTTATGATTAGGGTATGTGTTAGGGTTAGGGTAGGGGTTAAGTTTAGGGTATGCGTTCGGGTTAGGATATTTATTAAACGTATCCCACTCTCTAAATACCACGTAGCACGTAAAGGTTTATTAGTTGGTGTCCAGCCATGGAGAACAGTTTAGACACTAGGATAAGATATGGAACACACCCATTATAAAGAAATCACATTAGGATTCTCTTTTTTACCTGTTCCTTAAAACACTAGTGTTAGGAAATCTACTGGAGGCAAAAGCAGTCAAGGGTAGCTTAGGGTTAGGGTTAGGTTTAGGGATAGGGTTAGGTTACGGCTTAGGGTACGGGTTCGGGAATAGAGTAGGGCATGGGTTAGGGTTAGTGTTAGGTATAGTTTTAGAGTTAGGGCTCGGTTTAGTGTACGAGTTAGGATTAGGGTACGTGTTAGGGATAGGGTAGGGGTTAGGGTTAGGTTACGTGTTAGGATTGGTGTTTTTATTAAAACTATCCCACTTTCTAGATACCACTTAGCACGTAAAGCAATATTATTTGGGGTCCTGCTATGGAGAAGAGTTTAGACACTAGGATAAGATAAGGAACACACCCATTATAAACAAATCACATTAGGATTCTCTTTATCACCAGTTCCTTAAAACACAAGTGGTAAGGAAATCTATTGGAGGAAGAAACAGTTAAGGGTAGCTTAGTGTTAGGGTTAGGGTTAGGGTTAGGGTTAGGGTACTGCTTAGGGTTCGGGTTCGTGTACGATTTCGGGTACGGCATAGGGTGTTAGTTAGGGTTACTGTTAGTGTTAGATTTATGGCTCGGTTTAGGGTAAGGGTTAGGATTAGGGTACGTGTTAGTGTTAGGCTAGGCGTTAGGTTTAGGGTATGCGTTAGATTTAGGGTATTTATTAAACCTATCCCACTGTCTAGATACCACTGAGCACGTAAAGGAATATTAGTTGGGGTCCAGCCATGGAGAAGAGTTTAGACACTAGGATAAGATAAGGGACCCACCCAGTATATAGAAATCACATTAGGTTCTCTTTTTAATTTGTTCCTTAAAACACTAGTGTTAAGGAAATCTACTGGAGGCAGAAGCAGTCAAGGGGAGCTTTGGGTTAGTGTTAGGGTTAGGGTTAGGGTACGGCTTAGGGTACGAGTTCGATTTTGCCATAGGATATGGGTTAGGGTTAGTGTTAGTGTTAGTTATAGGGTTAGGGCTCGGTTTAGGGTACAGTGTAGGATTAGGTTACTTGTTAGGGTTAGGGTAGGGGTTAGAGTTAGGGTACGTGTTAGGGTTAAGGTATTTATCAAACCTATCCCACTCTCTAGATACCACTTAGTACGTAAAGGAATATTATTTGGGGTCCAGCCATGGAGAAGTGTTTAGACACTAGGTTAAGATAAGCGACACACCCATTATAAAGAAATCACATTAGGATTCTCTTTTAACCTGTTGCTTAAAACACTAGTGCTTAGGAAATCTAGTGGAAGCAGAAGCAGTCAAGGGTAGCTTAGGGTTAGTGTTAGGGTTAGTGATAGGCTACGGCTTAGGCTACGGTTTCGGGTACGGGTTCGGGTATGGCGTAGTTTATTGGTTATGGTTAGGGTTAGGGTAGGTTTTAGGGTTAGGGCTCGGTTTAGGGTACGGGTTAAGATTAGGGTACGTTTTAGGTTTAGGGTTAGGGTTAGGTTTAGGGATAGGGTTAGGGTACGGCTTAGGGTACGAGTTCGATTACGGCGTATGGTATGCGTTAGGGTTAGGGTTAGGGTTAGTTTTAGTGTTAGGGCTTGGTTTAGGGTACAGTTTAGGATTAGGTTACGTGTTAGGGTTAGGGTAGGGGTTAGGGTGACGGTACGCTTTAGGGTTAGGGTATTTATTAAACCTATCTCACTCTCTTGATAACACTTAGCACGTAAAGGAATATTAGTTGGGGTCCTGTCAAGGAGAAGAGTTTAGACACTAGGATAAGAAAAGGAACATACCCATTATAAAGAAATCACATTAGGATTCTTTTTTTAACCTGTTCCATAAAACACCAGTGCTTAGGAAATCTATTGGAGGCAGAAATAGTCAAGGGTAGCTTAGGGTTAGGTTTAGGGTTAGGGTATGGGTTCGGCTACGGGTTCGGGTACGGCGTAGGGTATGGGTTATGGTTAGGGTTAGGGTAGGTTTTAGGGTTATGTTTCGGTTTAGGGTACGGCTTAGGATTAGGGTACGTGTTAGGGTTAGGGTAGGAGTTAGGGTTAGGATACGCGTTAGGGTTAGGGTATTTATTAAACCTATCCCACTCTCTAAATACCACTTAGCACGTAAAGGAATATTAGTTGGGGTCCAGCCATGGAGAAGAGTTTAGACACTAGGATAAGATAAGGAACACACCCATTATAAAGAAATCACTTTAGGATTCTATTTTACACCTGTTCCTTAAAAAACTAATGCTTAGGATATCTATTGGAGGCAGAAGCAGTCAAGGGTAGCTTAGTGTTAGGGTTAGGGTAAGGGTTAGTGTAGGGCTTAGGGTTCGGGTTCGTGTACGAGTTCGCGTGCGGCGTAGGGTGTTGGTTAGGGTTAGGTTTAGTTTTAAGTTTAGGACTCGGTTTAGGGTACGGGATAGGATTAGAGTACGTGTTAGAGTTAGGGTAGGCGTTAGGGTTAGGGTACGCATCAGGATTAGGGTATTTATTAAACCTATCCCACTCTCTAGATACCACTGAGCACGTCAAGGAATATTAGTTCGGGTCCAGCCATGGAGAAGAGTTTAGACACTAGGATAAGATAAGGGACACACCCATTATAAAGAAATCACATTACGATTCCCTTTTAACCTGTTCCTTAAAACACTAGTGCTTAGGAAATCTTTTGGAGGCAGAAGCAGTCAAGGGTAGCTTAGGGTTACTGTTACTGTTAGGGTACAGCTTAGGGTATGGGTTCGGGTACGGGTTCGGGTATGGCGTAGGGTATGGGTTAGGGTTAGGGTTAGTTTTAGGGTTAGGGCTCACTTTAGGGTATGGGTTAAGATTAGGGTATGTGTTAGGGTTAGGGTAAGCGTTAAGGTTAGGTTATTTATTAAACGTATCCCACTCTCTAAATACCACTTATCATGTAAAGGAATATTAGTTGGTGTCCAGCCATGGAGAACACTTTAGAAACTAGGATAAGATAAGAACACACCCATTATAAAGAAATCACATTAGGATTCTATTTTTCACCTGTTACTTAAAAAACTAGTGCTTAGGATATCTATTGGAGGCAGAAGCAGTCAAGGGTAGCTAAGGGTTAGGGTTAGGGTTAGCGTTAGTGTACGGCTTCGGGTACGAGTTTCGTTACGGCGTAGGGTATGAGTTAGGGTTAGGGCTCCGTTTACGGTACAGTTAAGGATAAGGGTACGTGTTAGGGTTAGGGTATTTATTAAACCTATCCCACTCTCTAGATACCACTTAGCACGTAAAGGAATATTATTTGCGCGCTAGCCATGGAGAAGAGTTTAGACACTAGCATAAGATAAGGGACACACCCATTATAAAGAAATCACATTAGGATTCTCTTTTAACCTGTTCCTTAAAACACTAGTGCTTACGAAATCTATTGGAGGCAGAAGAAGTCAAGGGTAGCTTAGTGTTAGGGTTAGGGTTAGGGTTAGGGTTAGGGTAGGGCTTAGGGTTCGGGTTCGTGAACGAGTTTGGGTACGGCGTAGGGTGTTGGTTAGGGTTAGGTTTAGTTTTAAGTTTAGGACTCGGTTTAGGGTATGGGTTACGATTAGGGTACATGTTAGGTTAGGGTAGGCGTTAGGGTTAGGGTACACATTAGGGTTAGGGTATTTATTAAACCTATCCCACTGTCTAGATACCACTGAGCACGTAAAGGAATATTAGTTGGGGTCCAGCCATGGAGAAGAGTTTAGACACTAGGATAAGATAAGGGACACACCCATTATAAATAAATCACATTAGGAATCTCTTTTAACCTGTTCCTTAAAACACTAGTGCTTAGGAAATCTTTTGGAGGCAGAAGCACTCAAGAATAGCTTAGGTATAAGGTTAGGGTTAGGGTACAGCTTAGGTACGGGTTCGAGTACGGGATAGGGTACGGCATAGGGTATGTGTTAGAGTTAGTGTTAGGGTTAATTTTAGGTTTAGGGCTCGGTTTAGGGTACGGGTTAGGATTAGGGTACATGTTAGGGTTAGGGTAGGCGTTAGGGTTAGGGTACGTGTTAGGTTTAGGGTATTTCTTAAACCTATTCCACTCTCTAGATACCACTGAGCACGTAAAGGAATATTAGTTGGGGACCAGCCATGGAGAAGAGTTTAGACACTAGGATAAGATAAGCGACACACCCATTATAAAGAAATCACATTAGGATTCTTTTTTAAACTGTTCCTTAAAACACTAGTCCTTAGGAAATCTTTTGGAGGCAGAAGCAGTCATGGGTAGCTTAGGGTTAGGGTTAGGGTTAGGGTTTGGGTACGGCTTAGGGGAGGGTTTCGGGTTCGGCTTAGGGTATGGGTTAGGTTTAGGGTTAGGGTGAGTTTTAGGGTGAGGGTTAGGGTTAGGGTTAGGGTAATGCTTAGGGTTCGGGTTCGTGTACGGTTCCTGGTACGGCATAGGGTGTTGGTTAGGGTTAGTGTTAGTGTTAAGTTTAGGGCTCGGTTTAGGGTACGGGTTAGGATTAGGGTACGTGTTAGTGTTAGGGTAGGCGTTAGGGTTAGGTTACGCATTATGGTTAGGGTATTTATTAAACGTATCCCACTCTCCAGATACCACTTAGCACGTAAAGGAATATTATTTAGGGTCCAGTCATGGAGAATAATTTAGACACTTGATAAGATAAGGAACACACCCATTATAAAGAAGTCACATTAGGATTCTCTTTTTAATTTGTTCCTTAAAACACTAGTGCTAAGGAAATCTACTGGAGGCAGAAGCAGTCAAGGGTAGCTTAGGGTTATGGTTAGGGTTAGGGTTTGGGTACGGCTTAGGGTACGAGTTCGTTTACGGCGTATGGTGTGGGTTAGGGTTAGGGTTAGGTGAGTTTTAGGGTTACCGCTCGGTTTAGGGTATGGGTTAATATTAGGGTACGTATTAGGGTTTGGGTTGGGATTAGGGTGAGTTTTAGGGTTAACTCTCGGTTTAGGGTACGGGTTAAGATTAGGGTACGAGTTAACGTTAGGGTTGGGGTTAGTGTTAGGGTACGCATTAGGTTTAGGGTATTTATTAAACCTATCCCAGTCTCTAAATACCACTTAGCACGTAAAGGAATGTTAGTTGGGGTCAGGCCATGGAGAAGAGTTTAGACACTAGGATAAGATAAGGAACACACCCATTATAAAGAAATCACATTAGGATTCTATTTTTCACCTGTTCCTTAAAAAACTAGTGCTTAGGATATCTATTCGAGACAGAAGCAGTCAAGGGTATCTTAGGGTTAGGATTAGGGTTAGGGTACGGCTTAGCGTACGAGTTCGGTTACGGCGTAGGTTATGGGTTAGGGTTAGGGTTAGTTTTAGGATTAGGGCTCGGTTTAGGTTACGGGTTAGGATTAGGGTACGTGTTAGGGTTAGGGTAGGTGTTAAGGTGAGGGTACGTGTTTGGTTTAGGGTATTTATTAAACCTCTCCCACTCTCTAGATACCACTTAGCACGTAAAGGAATATTATTTGGGGTCCAGCCAGGGAAAAGACTTTAGACACTTGGATAAGATAAGGAACACACACATTATAAAGAAATCACATTAGGATTCTCTTTTTAACCTGTTCCTTAAAACACTAGTGCTTAGGAAATCTATAGGAGACAGAAGCAGTCAACGGTAGCTTAGGGATAGGGTTAGGGTTAGGGTTTGTGTACGGCTTAGGGTAGGGGTTCGGGTAAGGCATAGGGTATGGGTTAGGTTTAGGGTTAGGGTGAGTTTTAGAGTTAGGGCTCGGTTTAGGGTACCGGTTAGGATTACGATACATGTTAGGGTTAGGGTAGGTGTTAGGGTTAGGGTACGTGTTAGGGTTAGGTTATTTATTAAACCTATCCCACTCTCTAGATAACACTTAGCACGTAAAGCAATATTATTTGGGGTCCCGCCATGGAGAAGACTTTAGACACTAGGATAAGAATAGGAACACACCATTATAAAGAAATCACTTTAGGATTCTCTTTTTAACCTCTCCCTTAAAACACTAGCGGTTAGGAAATCTATTGGAGGCAGAAGCTGTCAAGAATAGCTTAGGTATAAGGTTAGGGTTAGGTTACAGCTTCGGTACGGGTTCAAGTATGGGATACGGTATGGCATACGGTATGTGTTAGAGTTACGGTTAAGGTTAGTTTTAGGGTTTGGGCTCGGTTTAGGGTACGGGTTAGGATTAGGGTACGTGTTAGGGTTATGGTAGGGGTTCGCTTTAGGGTATGCGTTATGGTTAGGGTATTTATGAAACCTATCCCACTCTCTAGATACCACTTAGCATGTAAAGGAATAGTATTTAGGGTCCAGCCATGGAGAATAATTTAGACACTTGATAAGATAAGGAACACAACCATTATAAAGAAATCACATTAGGTTCTTTTCTTAATTTGTTCCTTAAAACACTAGTGCTAAGGAAATCTACGGAGGCAGAAGCAGTCAAGGGTAGCTTAGGGTTAGGGTTAGGGTTAGGGTACGGCTTAGGGTACGAGTTCGATTTCGGCCTAGGGTATGGGTTAGGGTTAGGGTTAGTGTTAGTTTTAGGGTTAGGGCTCGGTTTAGGGTACAGTTTAGGATTAGGTTACGTGTTAGGGTTAGGGTAGGGGTTAGGGTAAGGGTACACGTTAGGGTTAGGGTATTTATTAAACCTATCAGACTCTCTAGATACCACTTAGCACATAAAGGAATATTAGTTGCAGTCCAGCCATGGAGAAGAGTTTAGACACTAGGATGAGATAAGGAACACACCCATTATAAAGACATCACATTAGGATCCTCTTTTCACCTGTTCCTTAAGAAACTAGTGCTGAGGATATCTATTGGAGGCAGAAGCAGACAAGGGTAGCTTAGGGTTAGGGTTAGGGTTAGGGTACAGCTTAGGGTACGAGTTCGATTACGGCGTAGGGTATGGATTAGGGTTAGGGTTAGGGTTAGTTTTAGGGTTAGGGCTCGGTTTAGGTTACGGGTTAGGATTAGGGTACGTGTTAGGGTTAGGGTAGGTGTTAAGGTGAGGGTACGTGTTTGGTTTAGGGTATTTATTAAACCTCTCCCACTCTCTAGATACCACTTAGCACGTAAAGGAATATTATTTAGGGTCCAGCCAGGGAAAAGACTTTAGACACTTGGATAAGATAAGGAACACACACATTATAAAGAAATCACATTAGGATTCTCGTTTTAACCTGTTCCTTAAAACACTAGTGCTTAGGAAATCTATAGGAGACAGAAGCAGTCAACGGTAGCTTAGGGATAGGGTTAGGGTTAGGGTTTGTGTACGGCTTAGGGTAGGGGTTCGGGTAAGGCATAGGGTATGGGTTAGGTTTAGGGTTAGGGTGAGTTTTAGAGTTAGGGCTCGGTTTAGGGTACCGGTTAGGATTACGATACATGTTAGGGTTAGGGTAGGTGTTAGGGTTAGGGTACGTGTTAGGGTTAGGTTATTTATTAAACCTATCCCACTCTCTAGATAACACTTAGCACGTAAAGCAATATTATTTGGGGTCCCGCCATGGAGAAGACTTTAGACACTAGGATAAGAATAGGAACACACCATTATAAAGAAATCACTTTAGGATTCTCTTTTTAACCTCTCCCTTAAAACACTAGCGGTTAGGAAATCTATTGGAGGCAGAAGCTGTCAAGAATAGCTTAGGTATAAGGTTAGGGTTAGGTTACAGCTTCGGTACGGGTTCAAGTATGGGATACGGTATGGCATACGGTATGTGTTAGAGTTACGGTTAAGGTTAGTTTTAGGGTTTGGGCTCGGTTTAGGGTACGGGTTAGGATTAGGGTACGTGTTAGGGTTATGGTAGGGGTTCGCTTTAGGGTATGCGTTATGGTTAGGGTATTTATGAAACCTATCCCACTCTCTAGATACCACTTAGCATGTAAAGGAATAGTATTTAGGGTCCAGCCATGGAGAATAATTTAGACACTTGATAAGATAAGGAACACAACCATTATAAAGAAATCACATTAGGTTCTTTTCTTAATTTGTTCCTTAAAACACTAGTGCTAAGGAAATCTACGGAGGCAGAAGCAGTCAAGGGTAGCTTAGGGTTAGGGTTAGGGTTAGGGTACGGCTTAGGGTACGAGTTCGATTTCGGCCTAGGGTATGGGTTAGGGTTAGGGTTAGTGTTAGTTTTAGGGTTAGGGCTCGGTTTAGGGTACAGTTTAGGATTAGGTTACGTGTTAGGGTTAGGGTAGGGGTTAGGGTAAGGGTACACGTTAGGGTTAGGGTATTTATTAAACCTATCAGACTCTCTAGATACCACTTAGCACATAAAGGAATATTAGTTGCAGTCCAGCCATGGAGAAGAGTTTAGACACTAGGATGAGATAAGGAACACACCCATTATAAAGACATCACATTAGGATCCTCTTTTCACCTGTTCCTTAAGAAACTAGTGCTGAGGATATCTATTGGAGGCAGAAGCAGACAAGGGTAGCTTAGGGTTAGGGTTAGGGTTAGGGTACAGCTTAGGGTACGAGTTCGATTACGGCGTAGGGTATGGATTAGGGTTAGGGTTAGGGTTAGTTTTAGGGTTAGGGCTCGGTTTAGGGTACAGTTTAGGATTAGGTTAGGTGTTAGGGTTAGGGTAGGTGTTAGGGTGAGGGTACGCGTTAGGGTTAGGGTATTTATTAAACCTATCACACTCTCTAGATAACACTTAGCACGTAAAGGAATATTAGTTGGGGTCCTGTCATGGAGAAGAGTTTAGACACTAGGATAAGAAAAGGAACACACCCATTATAAAGAAATCACATTAGGATTCTTTTTTTAACCTGTTCCTTAAAACACTAGTGCTTAGGAAATCTTTTGGAGGCAGAAGCACTCAAGAATAGCTTAGGTATAAAGTTAGGGTTAGGGTACAGCTTAGGTACGGGTTCGAGTACGGGATAGGGTACGGCATAGGGTATGTGTTAGAGTTAGGGTTAGGGTTAATTTTAGGTTTAGGGCTCGGTTTAGGGTACGGGTTAGGATTAGGGTACATATTAGGGTTAGGGTAGGCGTTAGGGTTAGGGTACGTGTTAGGTTTAGGGTATTTCTTAAACCTATCCCACTCTCTAGATACCACTGAGCACGTAAAGGAACATTAGCTGGGGACCAGCCATGGAGAAGAGTTTAGACACTAGGATAAGATAAGCGACACACCCATTATAAAGGAATCACATTAGGATTCTTTTTTAAACTGTTCCTTAAAACACTAGTCCTTAGGAAATCTTTTGGAGGCAGAAGCAGTCAGGGGTAGCTTAGGGTTAGGGTTAGGGTTAGGGTTTGGGTACGGCTTAGGGGAGGGGTTCGGGTTCGGCTTAGGGTATGGTTTAGGTTTAGGGTTAGGGTGAGTTTTAGGGTGAGGGCTCGGTTTAGGTTATGGGTTAGGGTTAAGGTATGTGTTAGGGTTATGGTAGTGGTTCGGGTTAGGGTATGCGTTAGGGTTAGCGTATTTTTTAAACCTATCCCACTCTCTAGATACCACTTAGCATGTAAAGGGGTATTATTTAGGGTCCAGCCATGGAGAATAATTTAGACACTTGATAAGATAAGGAACACACCCATTATATAGAAATCGCATTAGGTTCTCTTTTTAATTTGTTCCTTAAAACACTAGTGTTAAGGAAATGTACTGGAGGCAGAAGCTGTCAAGGGTGGGTTAGGGTTATGGTTATTGTACGGCTTAGGGTACGAGTTCGATTTCGGCGTAGGGTGTGGGTTAGGGTTAGGGTTAGGGTTAGTTTTAGGGTTAGGGCTCGGTTTAGGGTACGGGTTAAGATTAGGGTACGTTTTAGGGTTAGGGTTGAGGTTAGGGTTAGGGTACACACTAGGGTTAGGGTATTTATTAAACCTATCCCACTCTCTAAATACCACTTAACACGTAAAGGAATATTAGTAGGGTTCCAGTCATGGAGAAGAGTTTAGACACTAGGATAAGATAAGGAACACACCCATTATAAAGAAATCACATTAGGATTCTATTTTTCACCTGTTCCTTAAAAAATTAGTGCTTAGGATATCTATTCGAGGCAGAAGCAGTCAAGGGTAACTTAGGGTTAGGATTACGGTTAGGGTACGGCTTAGGGTATCAGTTCTGTTACGGCGTAGGGTATGGGTTAGGGTTAGGGTTAGGGTTAGTTTTAGTGTTAGGGCTCGGTTTAGGTTACTGGTTAGGATTAGCATACATGTTAGGGTTAGGGTAAGTGTTAGGGTGAGGGTACGTGTTAGGTTTAGGCTATTTATTAAACCTCTCCCACTCTCTAGATACCACTAAGCACGTAAAGGAATATTATTTGTGTTCCAGGCAGGGAAAAGACTTTAGACACTAGGATAATATAAGGAACATACACATTGCAAAGAAATCACATTAGTATTCTCTTTTTAACCTGTTCCTTAAAACACTAGTGCTTAGGAAATCTATTGGAGGCAGAAGCAGTCAAGGGTATCTTAGGGTTAAGGTTAGTGTTAGGGTACAGCTTAGGGTACGGGTTCGGGTACAGGTTCGGGTACGGCGTAGGGTATGGGTTAGTGTTAGGGTTAGTTTTAGGGTTAGGGCTCAGTTTACGATATGGTTTATGATTAGGGTATGTGTTAGGGTTAGGGTAGGGGTTAAGTTTAGGGTATGCGTTCGGGTTAGGATATTTATTAAACGTATCCCACTCTCTAAATACCACATAGCACGTAAAGGTTTATTAGTTGGTGTCCAGCCATGGAGAACAGTTTAGACACTAGGATAAGATATGGAACACACCCATTATAAAGAAATCACATTAGGATTCCCTTTTTTACCTGTTCCTTAAAACACTAGTGTTAGGAAATCTACTGGAGGCAAAAGCAGTCAAGGGTAGCTTAGGGTTAGGGTTAGGTTTAGGGATAGGGTTAGGTTACGGCTTAGGGTACGGGTTCGGGTATAGAGTAGGGCATGGGTTAGGGTTAGTGTTAGGTATAGTTTTAGAGTTAGGGCTCGGTTTAGTGTACGAGTTAGGATTAGGGTACGTGTTAGGGATAGGGTAGGGGTTAGGGTTAGGTTACGTGTTAGGATTGGTGTTTTTATTAAAACTATCCCACTTTCTAGATACCACTTAGCACGTAAAGCAATATTATTTGGGGTCCTGCTATGGAGAAGAGTTTAGACACTAGGATAAGATAAGGAACACACCCATTATAAACAAATCACATTAGGATTCTCTTTATCACCAGTTCCTTAAAACACAAGTGGTAAGGAAATCTATTGGAGGAAGAAACAGTTAAGGGTAGCTTAGTGTTAGGGTTAGGGTTAGGGTTAGGGTTAGGGTACTGCTTAGGGTTCGGGTTCGTGTACGATTTCGGGTACGGCATAGGGTGTTAGTTAGGGTTACTGTTAGTGTTAGATTTATGGCTCGGTTTAGGGTAAGGGTTAGGATTAGGGTACGTGTTAGTGTTAGGGTAGGCGTTAGGTTTAGGGTATGCGTTAGATTTAGGGTATTTATTAAACCTATCCCACTGTCTAGATACCACTGAGCACGTAAAGGAATATTAGTTGGGGTCCAGCCATGGAGAAGAGTTTAGACACTAGGATAAGATAAGGGACCCACCCAGTATAAAGAAATCACATTAGGTTCTCTTTTTAATTTGTTCCTTAAAACACTAGTGTTAAGGAAATCTACTGGAGGCAGAAGCAGTCAAGGGGAGCTTTGGGTTAGTGTTAGGGTTAGGGTTAGGGTACGGCTTAGGGTACGAGTTCGATTTTGCCATAGGATATGGGTTAGGGTTAGTGTTAGTGTTAGTTATAGGGTTAGGGCTCGGTTTAGGGTACAGTGTAGGATTAGGTTACTTGTTAGGGTTAGGGTAGGGGTTAGAGTTAGGGTACGTGTTAGGGTTAAGGTATTAATCAAACCTATCCCACTCTCTAGATACCACTTAGTACGTAAAGGAATATTATTTGGGGTCCAGCCATGGAGAAGTGTTTAGACACTAGGTTAAGAAAAGCGACACACCCATTATAAAGAAATCACATTAGGATTCTCTTTTAACCTGTTGCTTAAAACACTAGTGCTTAGGAAATCTAGTGGAAGCAGAAGCAGTCAAGGGTAGCTTAGGGTTAGGGTTAGGGTTAGTGATAGGCTACGGCTTAGGCTACGGTTTCGGGTACGGGTTCGGGTATGGCGTAGGTTATTGGTTATGGTTAGGGTTAGGGTAGGTTTTAGGGTTAGGGCTCGGTTTAGGGTACGGGTTAAGATTAGGGTACGTTTTAGGTTTAGGGTTAGGGTTAGGTTTAGGGATAGGGTTAGGGTACGGCTTAGGGTACGAGTTCGATTACGGTGTATGGTATGCGTTAGGGTTAGGGTTAGGGTTAGTTTTAGTGTTAGGGCTTGGTTTAGGGTACAGTTTAGGATTAGGTTACGTGTTAGGGTTAGGGTAGGGGTTAGGGTGAGGGTACGCTTTAGGGTTAGGGTATTTATTAAACCTATCTCACTCTCTTGATAACACTTAGCACGTAAAGGAATATTAGTTGGGGTCCTGTCAAGGAGAAGAGTTTAGACACTAGGATAAGAAAAGGAACATACCCATTATAAAGAAATCACATTAGGATTCTTTTTTTAACCTGTTCCATAAAACACCAGTGCTTAGGAAATCTATTGGAGGCAGAAATAGTCAAGGGTAGCTTAGGGTTAGGTTTAGGGTTAGGGTATGGGTTCGGCTACGGGTTCGGGTACGGCGTAGGGTATGGGTTATGGTTAGGGTTAGGGTAGGTTTTAGGGTTATGTTTCGGTTTAGGGTACGGCTTAGGATTAGGGTACGTGTTAGGGTTAGGGTAGGAGTTAGGGTTAGGATACGCGTTAGGGTTAGGGTATTTATTAAACCTATCCCACTCTCTAAATACCACTTAGCACGTAAAGGAATATTAGTTGGGGTCCAGCCATGGAGAAGAGTTTAGACACTAGGATAAGATAAGGAACACACCCATTATAAAGAAATCACTTTAGGATTCTATTTTACACCTGTTCCTTAAAAAACTAATGCTTAGGATATCTATTGGAGGCAGAAGCAGTCAAGGGTAGCTTAGTGTTAGGGTTAGGGTAAGGGTTAGTGTAGGGCTTAGGGTTCGGGTTCGTGTACGAGTTCGCGTGCGGCGTAGGGTGTTGGTTAGGGTTAGGTTTAGTTTTAAGTTTAGGACTCGGTTTAGGGTACGGGATAGGATTAGAGTACGTGTTAGAGTTAGGGTAGGCGTTAGGGTTAGGGTACGCATCAGGATTAGGGTATTTATTAAACCTATCCCACTCTCTAGATACCACTGAGCACGTCAAGGAATATTAGTTCGGGTCCAGCCATGGAGAAGAGTTTAGACACTAGGATAAGATAAGGGACACACCCATTATAAAGAAATCACATTACGATTCCCTTTTAACCTGTTCCTTAAAACACTAGTGCTTAGGAAATCTTTTGGAGGCAGAAGCAGTCAAGGGTAGCTTAGGGTTACTGTTAGTGTTAGGGTACAGCTTAGGGTATGGGTTCGGGTACGGGTTCGGGTATGGCGTAGGGTATGGGTTAGGGTTAGGGTTAGTTTTAGGGTTAGGGCTCACTTTAGGGTATGGGTTAAGATTAGGGTATGTGTTAGGGTTAGGGTAAGCGTTTAGGTTAGGTTATTTATTAAACGTATCCCACTCTCTAAATACCACTTATCATGTAAAGGAATATTAGTTGGTGTCCAGCCATGGAGAACACTTTAGAAACTAGGATAAGATAAGAACACACCCATTATAAAGAAATCACATTAGGATTCTATTTTTCACCTGTTACTTAAAAAACTAGTGCTTAGGATATCTATTGGAGGCAGAATCAGTCAAGGGTAGCTAAGGGTTAGGGTTAGGGTTAGCGTTAGTGTACGGCTTCGGGTACGAGTTTCGTTACGGCGTAGGGTATGAGTTAGGGTTAGGGCTCCGTTTACGGTACAGTTAAGGATAAGGGTACGTGTTAGGGTTAGGGTATTTATTAAACCTATCCCACTCTCTAGATACCACTTAGCACGTAAAGGAATATTATTTGCGCGCTAGCCATGGAGAAGAGTTTAGACACTTGCATAAGATAAGGGACACACCCATTATAAAGAAATCACATTAGGACTCTCTTTTAACCTGTTCCTTAAAACACTAGTGCTTACGAAATCTATTGGAGGCAGAAGAAGTCAAGGGTAGCTTAGTGTTAGGGTTAGGGTTAGGGTTAGGGTTAGGGTAGGGCTTAGGGTTCGGGTTCGTGAACGAGTTTGGGTACGGCGTAGGGTGTTGGTTAGGGTTAGGTTTAGTTTTAAGTTTAGGACTCGGTTTAGGGTATGGGTTACGATTAGGGTACATGTTAGGTTAGGGTAGGCGTTAGGGTTAGGGTACACATTAGGGTTAGGGTATTTATTAAACCTATCCCAGTGTCTAGATACCACTGAGCACGTAAAGGAATATTAGTTGGGGTCCAGCCATGGAGAAGAGTTTAGACACTAGGATAAGATAAGGGACACACCCATTATAAATAAATCACATTAGGAATCTCTTTTAACCTGTTCCTTAAAACACTAGTGCTTAGGAAATCTTTTGGAGGCAGAAGCACTCAAGAATAGCTTAGGTATAAGGTTAGGGTTAGGGTACAGCTTAGGTACGGGTTCGAGTACGGGATAGGGTACGGCATAGGGTATGTGTTAGAGTTAGTGTTAGGGTTAATTTTAGGTTTAGGGCTCGGTTTAGGGTACGGGTTAGGATTAGGGTACATGTTAGGGTTAGGGTAGGCGTTAGGGTTAGGGTACGTGTTAGGTTTAGGGTATTTCTTAAACCTATTCCACTCTCTAGATACCACTGAGCACGTAAAGGAATATTAGTTGGGGACCAGCCATGGAGAAGAGTTTAGACACTAGGATAAGATAAGCGACACACCCATTATAAAGAAATCACATTAGGATTCTTTTTTAAACTGTTCCTTAAAACACTAGTCCTTAGGAAATCTTTTGGAGGCAGAAGCAGTCATGGGTAGCTTAGGGTTAGGGTTAGGGTTAGGGTTTGGGTACGGCTTAGGGGAGGGTTTCGGGTTCGGCTTAGGGTATGGGTTAGGTTTAGGGTTAGGGTGAGTTTTAGGGTGAGGGCTCGGTTTAGGTTATGGGTTAGGGTTAAGGTATGTGTTAGGGTTATGGTAGTGGTTCGGGTTAGGGTATGCGTTAGGGTTAGCGTATTTTTTAAACCTATCCCACTCTCTAGATACCACCTAGCATGTAAAGGGGTATTATTTAGGGTCCAGCCATGGAGAATAATTTAGACACTTGATAAGATAAGGAACACAACCATTATATAGAAATCGCATTAGGTTCTCTTTTTAATTTGTTCCTTAAAACACTAGTGTTAAGGAAATCTACTGGAGGCAGAAGCAGTCAAGGGTGGGTTAGGGTTAGGGTTATTGTACGGCTTAGGGTACGAGTTCGATTTCGGCGTAGGGTGTGGGTTAGGGTTAGGGTTAGGGTTAGTTTTAGAGTTAGGGCTCGGTTTAGGGTACGGGTTAAGATTAGGGTACGTTTTAGGGTTAGGGTTGAGGTTAGGGTTAGGGTACACACTAGGGTTAGTGTATTTATTAAACCTATCCCACTCTCTAAATACCACTTAACACGTAAAGGAATATTAGTAGGGTTCCAGTCATGGAGAAGAGTTTAGACACTAGGATAAGATAAGGAACACACCCATTATAAAGAAATCACATTAGAATTCTATTTTTCACCTGTTCCTTAAAAAATTAGTGCTTAGGATATCTATTGGAGGCAGAAGCAGTCAAGGGTAACTTAGGGTTAGGATTAGGGTTAGGGTACGGCTTAGGGTATCAGTTCTGTTACGGCGTAGGGTATGGGTTAGGGTTAGGGTTAGGGTTAGTTTTAGTGTTAGGGCTCGGTTTAGGTTACTGGTTAGGATTAGCATACGTGTTAGGGTTAGGGTAAGTGTTAGGTTGAGGGTACGTGTTAAGTTTAGGCTATTTATTAAACCTCTCCCACTCTCTAGATACCACTAAGAACGTAAAGGAATATTATTTGTGTTCCAGGCAGGGAAAAGACTTTAGACACTAAGATAATATAAGGAACATACACATTGTAAATAAATCACATTAGTATTCTCTTTTTAACCTGTTCCTTAAAACACTAGTGCTTAGGAAATCTATTGGAGGCAGAAGCAGTCAAGGGTATCTTAGGGTTAAGGATAGTGTTAGGGTACAGCTTAGGGTACGGGTTCGGGTACAGGTTCGGGTACGGCGTAGGGTATGGGTTAGGGTTAGGGTTAGTTTTAGGGTTAGGGCTCAGTTTAGGATATGGTTTATGATTAGGGTATGTGTTAGGGTTAGGGTAGGGGTTAAGTTTAGGGTATGCGTTCGGGTTAGGATATTTATTAAACGTATCCCACTCTCTAAATACCACGTAGCACGTAAAGGTTTATTAGTTGGTGTCCAGCCATGGAGAAGAGTTTAGACACTAGGATAAGATAAGGAACACACCCATTATGAAGAAATCACATTAGTATTCTCTTTTTAACCTGTTCCATAAAACACCAGTGCTTAGGAAATCTATTGGAGGCAGAAGTAGTCAAGGGTTGCTTAGGGTTAGGGTACGGCTTAGGGT
The DNA here is from genome assembly GCF_965194825.1 of Balaenoptera physalus. Taxonomy (NCBI): domain Eukaryota; kingdom Metazoa; phylum Chordata; class Mammalia; order Artiodactyla; family Balaenopteridae; genus Balaenoptera; species Balaenoptera physalus. Next base: position 947,932 of record NW_028126564.1, read on the forward strand.
ATGGGTTCGGATACGGCGTATGGTCTGGGTTCGGGTTAATTTTAGGGTTAGGGCTCGGTTTATGGTATGGGTTAGGATTAGGGTACATGTTAGGGTTAGGGTAGGGGTTAGGGTGAGGATACGCATTAGGGTTAGGGTATTTATTAAACCTCTCCCACTGTCTAGATACGACTTAGCATGTAAAGCAATATTATTTGGGGTCCAGCCATGGAGAAAATTTTAGACACTAGTATAAGATAAGGAACACACCCATTATAAAGAAATCACATTAGGATTCTCTTTTGAACCTGTTCCTTAAAACACTAGTGTTAGGAAATCTACTGGAGGCAAAAGCAGTCAAGGGTAGCTTAGGGTTAGGGTTAGGTTTAGGGATAGGGTTAGGTTACAGCTTAGGGTACGGGTTCGGGTATAGAGTAGGGCATGGGTTAGGGTTAGTGTTAGGTTTAGTTTTAGAGTTAGGGCTCGGTTTAGTGTACGAGTTAGGATTAGGGTACGTGTTAGGGATAGGGTAGGGGTTAGGGTTAGGTTACGTGTTAGGATTGGTGTTTTTATTAAAACTATCCCACTTTCTAGATACCACTTAGCACGTAAAGCAATATTATTTGGGGTCCTGCTATGGAGAAGAGTTTAGACACTAGGATAAGATAAGGAACACACCCATTATAAACAAATCACATTAGGATTCTCTTTATCACCAGTTCCTTAAAACACAAGTGGTAAGGAAATCTATTGGAGGAAGAAACAGTTAAGGGTAGCTTAGTGTTAGGGTTAGGGTTAGGGTTAGGGTTAGGGTAGGGCTTAGGGTTCGGTTTCGTGAACGAGATCGGGTACGGCGTAGGGTGTTGGATAGGGTTAGGTTTAGTTTTAAGTTTAGGACTCGGTTTAGGGTACGGGATAGGATTAGAGTACGTGTTAGAGTTAGGGTAGGCCTTAGGGTTAGGGTACGCATCAGGATTAGGGTATTTATTTAAACCTATCACACTCTCTAGATACCACTGAGCACGTCAAGGAATATTAGTTGGGGTCCAGCCATGGAGAAGAGTTTAGACACTAGGATTAGATAAAGGACACACACATTATAAAGAAATCACATTAGGAATCTCTTTTAACCGGTTCCTTAAAACACTCGTGCTTAGGAAATCTTTTGGAGGCAGAAGCAGTCAAGGGTAGCTTAAGGATAGGGGTAGGGTTAGGGTTTGGGTACAGCTTAGGGTAGGGGTTCGGGTACGGCGTAGGGTATGGGTTAGGTTTAGGGTTAGGGTGAGTTTTAGGGTTAGGGCTCGGTTTAGGGTACGGGTTAGGATTAGGATACGTGTTAGGTTTATGGTAGGTGTTACGGTTAGGGTACGCATTAGGGTTAGGGTATTTATTAAACCTATCCCACTCTCTAAATACCACTTAGCACGTAAAGCAATATTATTTGGGGTCCCGCCATGGAGAAGACTTTAGACACTAGGTTAAGAATAGGAACAACCGATATAAAGAAATCACATTAGGATTCTCCTTTTAACCTCTTCCTTAAAACACTAGCGGTTAGGCAATCTATTGGAGGCAGAAGCTGTCAAGAATAGCTTAGGTATAAGGTTAGGATTAGGGTACAGCTTAGGTACAGGTTCGACTATGGGATAGGGTACGGCATAGGGTATGTGTTAGAGTTAGGGTAAGGGTTAGTTTTAGGTTTAGGGCTCGGTTTAAGGTACGGTTTAGGATTAGGGTACGTGTTAGGGTTATGGTAGGGGTTCGGATTAGGGTATGCATTAGGGTTAGTGTATTTTGTAAACCTATCCCACTCTCTAGATACCACTTAGCAAGTCAAGTAATATTATTTAGGGTCCAGCCATGGAGAATAATTTAGACACTTGATAAGATAAGGAACACACCCAGTATAAAGAAGTCACATTAGGATTCTCTTTTTAATTTGTTCCTTAAAACACTAGTGCTAAGGAAATCTACAGGAGGTAGAAGCAGTCAGGGGTAGCTTAGGGTTAGGGTAAGGGTTAGGGTTTGGGTACGGCTTAGGGTACGAGTTCGATTATGGCGTAGGGTGTGGGTTAGGGTTAGGGTTAGGGTTAGTTTTAGGGTTACGGCTCGGTTAAGGGTACGGGTTAACATTAGGGTACGTCTTAGGGTTAGGGTTGGGGTCCGGGTTAGGGTATGCATTAGGGTTAGGGTATTTATTAAACCTATCCCACTCTCTAAATAACACTTAGCACGTAAAGGAATATTAGTTGGTGTCCAGCCATGGGGAAGAGTTTAGACACTATGATAAGAAGAGGAACACACCCATTATAAAGAAATCACATTAGCATTATATTTTTCACCTGTTCCTTAAAAAAGGAATGCTTAGGATATCTATTCGAGACAGAAGCAGTCAAGGGTAGCTTAGGGTTAGGATTAGGGTTAGGGTACGGCTTAGGTTACAAGTTCGGTTACGGCGTAGGGTATGGGTTAATGTTAGGGTTAGGGTTAGTTTTAGGGTTAGGGCTCGATGTAGGTTACGGGTTAGGATGAGGGTACGTGTTAGGGTTCGGGTAGGTGTTAGGGTGAGGGTATGTGTTTGGTTTAGGGTATTTATTAAACCTCTCCCAGTCTCTAGATACCACTAAGCACGTAAAGGAATATTATTTGGGGTCCAGCCAGGGATAAGACTTTAGACACAAGGATAAGATAAGCAACACACTCATTATAAACAAATCATATTAGGATTCTCTTTTTAACCTGTTCCTTAAAACACTAGTGCTTAGAAAATCTATTGGAGGCAAAAGAAGTCAACGGTACCTTAGGGTTAAGGTTAGTGTTAGCGTACAGCTTAGGGTACGGGTTCGGGTGCAGTTTCGGGTACGGCATAGAATGTTGGTTAGGGTTAGTGTTAGTGTTAGGTTTAGGGCTCGGTTTAGGGTACGGGTTAGGATTAGGGTACGTGTTAGTGTTAGGGTAGGCATTAGGTTAGGGTACGCGTTAGGTTTAGGGTATTTATTAAAACTACCCCACTTTCTAGATACCACTTAGCACATAAGGCAATATTATTTGGGGCCCAGCCATGGAAAAGAGATTAGACACTAGGATAAGATAAGGGACACACCCATTATAAAGGAATCACATTAGGATTCTCTTTTAACCTGTTCCTTAAAACACTAGTAGTAAGGAATTCTATTGGAGGAAGAATCAGTCAAGGGTAGCTTAGTGTTAGGGTTAGGGTTAGGATTAGGGTACGGCTTAGGGTTCGGGTTCGTGTACGGTTTCGGGTACGGCGTAGTGTGTTGGTTACGGTTAGTGTTAGTTTTAGGTTTAGGGCTCGGTTTAGGGTACGGGTTAGGATTCGGATACGTGTTAGGGTTAAGGTAGGCGTTAGGGTTAGGTTACGCGTTAGGTTTAGGGTATTTATTAAACCTATCCCCCTCTCTAGATACCACGTAGCACGTAAAGGGATATTAGCTGGGGTCCAGCCATGGAGAAGAGTTTAGACACTACGATAAGATAAGGGACACAACCATTATAAAGGAATCACATTAGGATTCTCTTTTAACCTGTTCCTTAAAACACTAGTGCTTAGGAAATCTACTGGAGGGAGAAGCAGTCAAGGGTAGCTTAGGGTTAGGGTTAGGTTATGGCTTAGGGTTCCAGTTCGATTACGGCGTATGGTATGCGTTAGGGTTAGGGTTAGGGTTAGTTTTAGGGTTAGGGCTTGGTTTAGGGTACAGTTTAGGATTAGGTTACGTGTTAGGGTTAGGGTAGGGGTTAGGGTGAGGGTACGCTTTAGGGTTAGGGTATTTATTAAACCTATCTCACTCTCTAGGTAACACTTAGCACGTAACGGAATATTAGTTGGGGTCCTGTCGTGGAGAAGAGTTTAGACACTAGGATAAGATAAGGAACACACCCATTATAAAGAAATCACATGAGGATTCTCATTTTCACCTGTTCCTTAAAACACTAGTGTTAGGAAATCTACTGGAGGCAAAAGCAGTCAAGGGTAGATTAGGGTTAGGGTTAGGTTTAGGAATAGGGTTAGGGTACAGCTTAGGGTACGGGTTCGGGTATAGAGTAGGGCATGGGTTAGGGTTAGTGTTAGGTTTAGTTTTAGTGTTAGGGCTCTGTTTAGTGTACGAGTTAGTATTAGGGTACGTGTTAGGGATAGGGTAGGGGTTAGGGTTAGGTTACGCGTTTGGATTGGGGTTTTTATTAAAACTATCCCACTTTCTAGATACCACTTAGCACGTAAAGCAATATTATTTGGGGTCCACCCATGGAGAAGAGTTTAGACACTAGGATAAGGTAAGGAACACACCCATTATAAACAAATCACATTAGGATTCTCTCTATAACATGTTCCTTAAAACACAAGTGGTAAGGAAATCTATTGGAGGAAGAAGCAGTCAAGGTTAGCTTAGTGTTAGGGTTAGGGTTAGGGTTAGGGATAGCGTACTGCTTAGGGTTCGGGTTCGTGTACAGTTTCGGGTACGGCATAGGGTGTTGGTTAGGGTTATTGTTTGTGTTAGGTTTAGGGCTAGGTTTAGGGTACGGGTTAGGATTAGGGTACGTGTTAGTGTTAGGGTAGGCGTTAGGTTAGGGTACGCGTTAGGTTTAGTGTATTTAATAAACCTATCCCACTGTCTAGATACCACTGAGCACGTAAAGGAATATTAGTTGGGGTCCAGCCATGGAGAAGAGTTTAGACATTAGGATAAGATAAGGGACACACCCAGTATAAAGAAATCACATTAGGTTCTCTTTTTAATTTGTTCCTTAAAACACTAGTGTTAACGAAATCTACTGGAGCAGAAGCAGTCAAGGGTAGCTTAGGGTTAGTGTTAGGGTTAGGGTTAGGGTACGGCTTAGGGTACGAGTTCGATTTCGCCATAGGATATGGGTTAGGGTTAGTGTTAGTGTTAGTTATAGGGTTAGGGCTCGGTTTAGGGTACAGTGTAGGATTAGGTTACTTGTTAGGGTTAGGGTAGGGGTTAGGGTTAGGGTACGCGTTAGGGTTAGGGTAATTATTAAACATATCCCACTCGCTAGAAAACACTTAGTAAGTAATGGAATATTATTTGGGGTCCAGCCATGGAGAAGTGTTTAGACACTAGGTTAAGATAAGCGACACACCCATTATAAAGAAATCACATTAGTATTCTCTTTTAACCTGTTCCTTAAAACACTAGTGCTTAGGAAATCTATTGGAGGCAGAAGCAGTCAAGGGTAGCTTAGGGTTAGGGTTAGGGTTAGGGTTAGGGTTAGGGTTAGTGATAGGCTACGGCTTAGGGTACGGTTTCGGGTACGTGTTCGGGTACGGCCTAGGGGATTGGTTATTGTTAGGGTTAGGGTAGGTTTTAGGGTTAGGGCTTGGTTTAGGGTACGGGTTAAGATTAGTGTACGTTTTAGGGTTAGGGTTGGGTTTAGGGTTAGGGTACACATTAGGGTTAGGGTATTTATTAAACCTATCCCCCTCTCTAAATACCACTTAGCACGTAAAGGAATATTAGTTGGGGTTCAGCCATGGAGAAGAGTTTAGACACTAGGATAAGATAAGGAACACACCCATTATAAAGAAATCGCATTAGGATTGTATTTTTCAACTCTTCCTTAAAAAACTAGTGCTTAGGATATCTATTGGAGGCAGAAGCAGTCAAGGGTAGCTTAGGGTTAGGATTAGGGTTAACGTAGGGCTTAGGGTATGAGTTCGGTTACAGAGCAGGGTATGGGTTAGGGTTAGGGTTAGTGTTAGTTTTAGGGTTAGGGCTTGGTTTAGGTTACGTGTTAGGATTATGGTACGTGTTAGGGTTAGGGTAGGTGTTTGCGTGAGGGTACCTGTTAGGTTTAGGCTATTTATTAAACCTCTCCCACTCTCTAGATACCACTAAGCACGTAAAGGAATATTATTTGGGGTCCAGCCAGGGAAAATACTTTAGACACAAGGATAAGATAAGCAACACACTCATTATAAAGAAATCACATTAGGATTCTCTTTTTAACCTGTTCCTTAAAACACTAGTGCTTAGGAAATCTATTGGAGGCAGAAGCAGTCAAGGGTAGCTTAGGGTTACGGTTAGTGTTAGGGTACAGGTTAGGGTACGGGTTCGGATACGGGTTCGGGTACAGCGTAGGGTATGGGTTAGGGTTGGGGTTAGTTTTAGGGTTAGGGCTCAGTTTAGGGTATGGGTTAGGATTAGGGTATGTGTTAGGGTTAGGGTAGGGGTTAGAGTTAGGGTAAGCGTTAGGGTTAGGATATTTATTAAACGTATCCCACTCTCTAAATACCACTCAGCAGGTAAAGGAATATTAGTTGGTGTCCAGCCATGGAGAACAGTTTAGACACTAGGATAAGATAAGGAACACACCCATTATAAAGAAATCACATTAGGATTCTCTTTTTCACCTGTTACTTAAAACACTAGTGTTAGGAAATCTACTGGAGGCTAAAGCAGTCAAGGGTAGCTTAGGGTTAGTGTTAGGTTTAGGGTTAGGGTTAGGGTACGGCTTAGGGTACGGGTTTGGGTATAGAGTAGGGCATGGGTTAGGGTTAGTGTTAGGGTTAGTTTTACTGTTATGGCTCGGTTGAGGGTACGAGTTAGGATTAGGGTACGTGTTAGGGTTAGGGTAGTGGTTAGGGTTAGGGTACGCGTTAGGATTAGGGTTTTTATTAAAACTACCCCACTTTCTAGATACCACTTAGCACATAAGGCAATATTATTTGGGGCCCAGCCATGGAGAAGAGATTAGACACTAGGATAAGATAAGGAACACACCCATTATAAACAAATCACATTAGGATTCTCTTTATCACCTGTTCCTTAAAACACTAGTGGTAAGGAATTCTATTGAGGAAGAAGCAGTCAAGGGTAGCTTAGTGTTAGGGTTAGGGTTAGGATTAGGGTACGGCTTAGGGTTCGGGTTCGTGTACGGTTTCGGGTACGGCGTAGTGTGTTGGTTACGGTTAGTGTTAGTTTTAGGTTTAGGGCTCGGTTTAGGGTACGGGTTAGGATTAGGATACGTGTTAGGGTTAGGGTAGGCGTTAGGGTTAGGTTACGCGTTAGGGTTAGGGTATTTATTAAACCTATCCCCCTCTCTAGATACCACGTAGCACGTAAAGGGATATTAGCTGGGGTCCAGCCATGGAGAAGAGTTTAGACACTACGATAAGATAAGGGACACACCCATTATAAAGGAATCACATTAGGATTCTCTTTTAACCTGTTCCTTAAAACACTAGTGCTTAGGAAATCTACTGGAGGGAGAAGCAGTCAAGGGTAGCTTAGGGTTAGGGTTAGGGTATGGCTTAGGGTACGAGTTCGATTATGGCGTATGGTATGCGTTAGGGTTAGGGTTAGGGTTAGTTTTAGGGTTAGGGCTTGGTTTAGGGTACAGTTTAGGATTAGGTTACGTGTTAGGGTTAGGGTTAGAGTTAGGGTTAGGGTATGGCTTAGGGTACGAGTTCGATTACGGCGTAAGGTATGGGTTAGCGTTAGGGTTAGGGTTAGTTTTAGGGTTAGGGCTCAGTGTAGGTTACAGTTTAGGATTAGGTTACGTGTTAGGGTTAGGGTTGGGGTTAGGGTTATGGTACGCGTTAGGGTTAGGGTATTTATTAAACCTATCCCACTCTCCAGATACCACTTAGCACGTAAAGGAATATTAGTTGGGGTCCAGCCATGGAGAAGAGTTGAGACACTAGGATAAGATAAGGGACACCCCCATTATAAAGAAATCACATTAGGATTCTCTTTTAATGTGTTCCTTAAAACACTAGTGCTTAGGAAATCTTTTGGAGGCAGAAGCATTCAAGGGTAGCTTAGGGTTAGGGTTAGGGTTAGGGTTAGGGTATGGCTTAGGGTACGGTTTCGGGTACGGCGTAGGGTATGTGTTATAATTAGGGTTAGGGTGATTTTTAGGGTTAGGGATCGATTTAGGGTACAGTTTAGGATTAAGATATGTGTTAGTGTTAGGGTAGGTGTTAGGGTTAGGGTATGCGTTAGGGTTAGGGTATTTATTAAACCTATTCCACTCTCTAGATACCACTTAGCACGTAAAGGAATATTATTTGGGGTCCAGCCATGGAGAAGAGTTTAGACACTAGGATAAGATAAGGAACACACCCATTATAAACAAATCACATTAGGATTCTCTTTATCACCTGTTCCTTAAAACACTAGTGGTAAGTTTATCTACTGGAGGAAGAAGCAGTCAAGGGTAGCTTTGTGTTAGGGTTAGGGTTAGGGTTAGGGTAATGCTTAGGGTTCGGGTTCGTGTACGGTTTCGGGTACAGCATAGGGTGTTGGTTTGGGTTAGTGTTAGTGTTAGGTTTAGGGCTCGGTTTAGGGTACGGGTTGGATTAGGGTACGTGTTAGTGTTAGGGTAGGCGTTAGGGTTAGGTTACGCGTTATGGTTAGGGTATTTATTAAACGTATCCCACTCTCTAGATACCACTTAGTACGTAAAGGAATATTAGTTGGGGTCCAGCCATGGAGAAGAGTTTAGACACTAGGATAAGATAAGGGACACACCCATTATAAAGAAATCACAATAGGATTCTCTTTTAATGTGTTCCTTAAAACACTAGTGCTTTGGAAATCTTTTGGAGGCAGAAGCATTCAAGGGGAGCTTAGGGTTAGGGTTAGGGTTAGGGTTAGGGTACGGCTTAGGGTACAGTTTCGGGTACGGCGTACGGTATGTGTTATGTTTAGGGTTAGGGTGATGTTTAGGGTTAGGGATCGATTTAGGGTACAGGTTAGGATTAAGATATGTGTTAGTGTTAGGGTAGGTGTTAGGGTTAGGGTACGCGTTAGGGTTAGATTATTTATTAAACCTATCCCACTCTCTAGATACCACTTAGCTCGTAAAGGAATATTATTCGGGGTCCAGCAATGGAGAAGAGTTTAGACACTAGGATAAGATAAGGAACACACCCATTATAAACAAATCACATTAGGATTCTCTTTATCACCTGTTCCTTAAAACACTAGTGGTAAGGATATCTACTGGAGGAAGAAGCAGTCAAGAGTAGCTTTGTGTTAGGCTTAGGGTTAGGGTTAGGGTAATGCTTAGGGTTCGGGTTCGTGTACGGTTCCTGGTACGGCATAGGGTGTTGGTTAGGGTTAGTGTTAGTGTTAAGTTTAGGGCTCGGTTTAGGGTACGGGTTAGGATTAGGGTACGTGTTAGTGTTAGGGTAGGCGTTAGGGTTAGGTTACGCATTATGGTTAGGGTATTTATTAAACGTATCCCACTCTCCAGATACCACTTAGCACGTAAAGGAATATTATTTAGGGTCCAGTCATGGAGAATAATTTAGACACTTGATAAGATAAGGAACACACCCATTATAAAGAAGTCACATTAGGATTCTCTTTTTAATTTGTTCCTTAAAACACTAGTGCTAAGGAAATCTACTGGAGGCAGAAGCAGTCAAGGGTAGCTTAGGGTTATGGTTAGGGTTAGGGTTTGGGTACGGCTTAGGGTACGAGTTCGTTTACGGCGTATGGTGTGGGTTAGGGTTAGGGTTAGGTGAGTTTTAGGGTTACCGCTCGGTTTAGGGTATGGGTTAATATTAGGGTACGTATTAGCGTTTGGGTTGGGATTAGGGTGAGTTTTAGGGTTAACTCTCGGTTTAGGGTACGGGTTAAGATTAGGGTACGAGTTAACATTAGGGTTGGGGTTAGTGTTAGGGTACGCATTAGGTTTAGGGTATTTATTAAACCTATCCCAGTCTCTAAATACCACTTAGCACGTAAAGGAATGTTAGTTGGGGTCAGGCCATGGAGAAGAGTTTAGACACTAGGATAAGATAAGGAACACACCCATTATAAAGAAATCACATTAGGATTCTATTTTTCACCTGTTCCTTAAAAAACTAGTGCTTAGGATATCTATTCGAGACAGAAGCAGTCAAGGGTATCTTAGGGTTAGGATTAGGGTTAGGGTACGGCTTAGCGTACGAGTTCGGTTACGGCGTAGGTTATGGGTTAGGGTTAGGGTTAGTATTAGGGTTAGGGCTCGGTTTAGGTTACGGGTTAGGATTAGGGTACGTGTTAGGGTTAGGGTAGGTGTTAAGGTGAGGGTACGTGTTTGGTTTAGGGTATTTATTAAACCTCTCCCACTCTCTAGATACCACTTAGCACGTAAAGGAATATTATTTAGGGTCCAGCCAGGGAAAAGACTTTAGACACTTGGATAAGATAAGGAACACACACATTATAAAGAAATCACATTAGGATTCTCGTTTTAACCTGTTCCTTAAAACACTAGTGCTTAGGAAATCTATAGGAGACAGAAGCAGTCAACGGTAGCTTAGGGATAGGGTTAGGGTTAGGGTTTGTGTACGGCTTAGGGTAGGGGTTCGGGTAAGGCATAGGGTATGGGTTAGGTTTAGGGTTAGGGTGAGTTTTAGAGTTAGGGCTCGGTTTAGGGTACCGGTTAGGATTACGATACATGTTAGGGTTAGGGTAGGTGTTAGGGTTAGGGTACGTGTTAGGGTTAGGTTATTTATTAAACCTATCCCACTCTCTAGATAACACTTAGCACGTAAAGCAATATTATTTGGGGTCCCGCCATGGAGAAGACTTTAGACACTAGGATAAGAATAGGAACACACCATTATAAAGAAATCACTTTAGGATTCTCTTTTTAACCTCTCCCTTAAAACACTAGCGGTTAGGAAATCTATTGGAGGCAGAAGCTGTCAAGAATAGCTTAGGTATAAGGTTAGGGTTAGGTTACAGCTTCGGTACGGGTTCAAGTATGGGATACGGTATGGCATACGGTATGTGTTAGAGTTACGGTTAAGGTTAGTTTTAGGGTTTGGGCTCGGTTTAGGGTACGGGTTAGGATTAGGGTACGTGTTAGGGTTATGGTAGGGGTTCGCTTTAGGGTATGCGTTATGGTTAGGGTATTTATGAAACCTATCCCACTCTCTAGATACCACTTAGCATGTAAAGGAATAGTATTTAGGGTCCAGCCATGGAGAATAATTTAGACACTTGATAAGATAAGGAACACAACCATTATAAAGAAATCACATTAGGTTCTTTTCTTAATTTGTTCCTTAAAACACTAGTGCTAAGGAAATCTACGGAGGCAGAAGCAGTCAAGGGTAGCTTAGGGTTAGGGTTAGGGTTAGGGTACGGCTTAGGGTACGAGTTCGATTTCAGCCTAGGGTATGGGTTAGGGTTAGGGTTAGTGTTAGTTTTAGGGTTAGGGCTCGGTTTAGGGTACAGTTTAGGATTAGGTTACGTGTTAGGGTTAGGGTAGGGGTTAGGGTAAGGGTACACGTTAGGGTTAGGGTATTTATTAAACCTATCAGACTCTCTAGATACCACTTAGCACATAAAGGAATATTAGTTGCAGTCCAGCCATGGAGAAGAGTTTAGACACTAGGATGAGATAAGGAACACACCCATTATAAAGACATCACATTAGGATCCTCTTTTCACCTGTTCCTTAAGAAACTAGTGCTGAGGATATCTATTGGAGGCAGAAGCAGACAAGGGTAGCTTAGGGTTAGGGTTAGGGTTAGGGTACAGCTTAGGGTACGAGTTCGATTACGGCGTAGGGTATGGATTAGGGTTAGGGTTAGGGTTAGTTTTAGGGTTAGGGCTCGGTTTAGGGTACAGTTTAGGATTAGGTTAGGTGTTAGGGTTAGGGTAGGGGTTAGGGTGAGGGTACGCGTTAGGGTTAGGGTATTTATTAAACCTATCACACTCTCTAGATAACACTTAGCACGTAAAGGAATATTAGTTGGGGTCCTGTCATGGAGAAGAGTTTAGACACTAGGATAAGAAAAGGAACACACCCATTATAAAGAAATCACATTAGGATTCTTTTTTTAACCTGTTCCTTAAAACACTAGTGCTTAGGAAATCTTTTGGAGGCAGAAGCACTCAAGAATAGCTTAGGTATAAAGTTAGGGTTAGGGTACAGCTTAGGTACGGGTTCGAGTACGGGATAGGGTACGGCATAGGGTATGTGTTAGAGTTAGGGTTAGGGTTAATTTTAGGTTTATGGCTCGGTTTAGGGTACGGGTTAGGATTAGGGTACATATTAGGGTTAGGGTAGGCGTTAGGGTTAGGGTACGTGTTAGGTTTAGGGTATTTCTTAAACCTATCCCACTCTCTAGATACCACTGAGCACGTAAAGGAACATTAGCTGGGGACCAGCCATGGAGAAGAGTTTAGACACTAGGATAAGATAAGCGACACACCCATTATAAAGGAATCACATTAGGATTCTTTTTTAAACTGTTCCTTAAAACACTAGTCCTTAGGAAATCTTTTGGAGGCAGAAGCAGTCAGGGGTAGCTTAGGGTTAGGGTTAGGGTTAGGGTTTGGGTACGGCTTAGGGGAGGGGTTCGGGTTCGGCTTAGGGTATGGTTTAGGTTTAGGGTTAGGGTGAGTTTTAGGGTGAGGGCTCGGTTTAGGTTATGGGTTAGGGTTAAAGTATGTGTTAGGGTTATGGTAGTGGTTCGGGTTAGGGTATGCGTTAGGGTTAGCGTATTTTTTAAACCTATCCCACTCTCTAGATACCACTTAGCATGTAAAGGGGTATTATTTAGGGTCCAGCCATGGAGAATAATTTAGACACTTGATAAGATAAGGAACACACCCATTATATAGAAATCGCATTAGGTTCTCTTTTTAATTTGTTCCTTAAAACACTAATGTTAAGGAAATGTACTGGAGGCAGAAGCTGTCAAGGGTGGGTTAGGGTTAGGGTTATTGTACGGCTTAGGGTAGGAGTTCGATTTCGGCGTAGGGTGTGGGTTAGGGTTAGGGTTAGGGTTAGTTTTAGGGTTAGGGCTCGGTTTAGGGTACGGGTTAAGATTAGGGTACGTTTTAGGGTTAGGGTTGAGGTTAGGGTTAGGGTACACACTAGGGTTAGGGTATTTATTAAACCTATCCCACTCTCTAAATACCACTTAACACGTAAAGGAATATTAGTAGGGTTCCAGTCATGGAGAAGAGTTTAGACACTAGGATAAGATAAGGAACACACCCATTATAAAGAAATCACATTAGGATTCTATTTTTCACCTGTTCCTTAAAAAATTAGTGCTTAGGATATCTATTGGAGGCAGAAGCAGTCAAGGGTAACTTAGGGTTAGGATTAGGGTTAGGGTACGGCTTAGGGTATCAGTTCTGTTACGGCGTAGGGTATGGGTTAGGGTTAGGGTTAGGGTTAGTTTTAGTGTTAGGGCTCGGTTTAGGTTACTGGTTAGGATTAGCATACATGTTAGGGTTAGGGTAAGTGTTAGGGTGAGGGTACGTGTTAGGTTTAGGCTATTTATTAAACCTCTCCCACTCTCTAGATACCACTAAGCACGTAAAGGAATATTATTTGTGTTCCAGGCAGGGAAAAGACTTTAGACACTAGGATAATATAAGGAACATACACATTGCAAAGAAATCACATTAGTATTCTCTTTTTAACCTGTTCCTTAAAACACTAGTGCTTAGGAAATCTATTGGAGGCAGAAGCAGTCAAGGGTATCTTAGGGTTAAGGTTAGTGTTAGGGTACAGCTTAGGGTACGGGTTCGGGTACAGGTTCGGGTACGGCGTAGGGTATGGGTTAGTGTTAGGGTTAGTTTTAGGGTTAGGGCTCAGTTTACGATATGGTTTATGATTAGGGTATGTGTTAGGGTTAGGGTAGGGGTTAAGTTTAGGGTATGCGTTCGGGTTAGGATATTTATTAAACGTATCCCACTCTCTAAATACCACGTAGCACGTAAAGGTTTATTAGTTGGTGTCCAGCCATGGAGAACAGTTTAGACACTAGGATAAGATATGGAACACACCCATTATAAAGAAATCACATTAGGATTCTCTTTTTTACCTGTTCCTTAAAACACTAGTGTTAGGAAATCTACTGGAGGCAGAAGCATTCAAGGGTAGCTTAGGGTTAGGGTTAGGGTTAGGGTTAGGGTACAGCTTAGGGTACGGTTTCGGGTACGGTGTACGGTGTGTGTTATGTTTAGGGTTAGGGTGATTTTTAGGGATAGGGATCGATTTAGGGTACGGGTTAGGATTAAGATACGTGTTAGGGTTAGGGTAGGTGTTAGGGTTAGGGTACGCGTTAGGGTTAGGGTATTTATTAAACCTATCCCACTCTCTAGATACCACTTATCATGGAAAGGAATATTATTTGGGGTCCTGCCATGGAGAAGAGGTTATACCCTAGGATAAGATAAGGAACACACCCATTATAAAGACACAATATTAGGATCCTCTTTTCACCTGTTCCTTAAAGAACTAGTGCTTAGGTTATCTATTGGAGGCAGAAGCAGTCAAGGGTAGCTTAGGGTTATGGTTAGGGTTAGGGTACGGCTTAGGGTACGAGTTCGATTACGGCGTAGGGTATGGGTTAGGGTTGGGTTAGGGTTAGTTTTAGGGTTAGGGATCGGTTTAGGGTACAGTTTAGGATTAGGTTAGGTGTTAGGGTTAGGGTAGGGGTAGGGTGAGGGTACGCGTTAGGTTTAGGGTATTTATTAAACCTATCACACTCTCTAGATAACACTTAGCACGTAAAGGAATATTAGTTGGGGTCCTGTCATGGAGAAGAGTTTAGACACTAGGATAAGAAAAGGAACACACCCAGTATAAAGAAATCACATTAGGATTCTTTTTAAAACCTGTTCCTTAAAACACTAGTGCTTAGGAAATCTATTGGAGGCAGAAGCAGTCAAGGGTAGCTTGGGGTTAGGGTTAGGGTTAGGGTTAGTGTATGGCTTAGGGTACGAATTCGATTACGGCGTAGGGTATGGGTTAGGGGTAGGGTTAGTGTTAGTTTTAGGGTTAGGGCTCGGTTTAGGGTACAATTTAGGATAAGGGTGCGTGTTAAGGTTAGAGTATTTATTAAACCTATCCCAGTTTTTAGATACCACTTAGCACGTAAAGGAATATTATTTGGGGTCCAGCCATGGAGAAGAGTTTAGACACTAGGATAAGATAAGGGACACAACCATTATAAAGAAATGACATTAGGATACGCTTTTAACCTGTTCCTTAAAATACTAGTGCTTACGAAATCTATTGGAGGCAGAAGCAGTGAAGGGTAGCTTAGTGTTAGGGTTAGGGTTAGGGTTAGGGTTAGGGTAGGGCTTAGGGTTCGGGTTCGTGTACGAGTTCGCGTACGGCGTAGTGTGTTGGTTAGGGTTAGGTTTCGTTTTAAGTTTAGGACTCGGTTTAGGGTACGGGTTAGGATTAGGGTACATGTTAGGGTTAGGGTAGGCATTAGCGTTAGGGTACGCATTAGGATTAGGGTATTTATTAAACCTATCCCACTCTCTAGATACCACCGGGCACGTAAAGGAATATTAGTTGGGTTCCAGCCATGGAGAAGAGTTTAGACACTAGGATAAGATAAGTGACATACCCATTATAAAGAAACCACATTAGGATTCTCTTTTAACCTGTTCCTTAAAACACTAGTGCTTAGGAAATCTTTTGGTGGCAGAAGCAGTCAAGGGTAGCTTAAGGATAGGGTTAGGGTTAGGGTTCGGGTACGGCTTAGGTTAGGTGTTCGGTTACGGCATAGGTTATGGGTTAGGTTTGGGGTTAGGGTGAGTTTTAGGGTTAGGGCTCTGTTTAGGGTACGGGTTAGGATTAAGATACGTGTTAGGGTTAGGGTAGGTGTTAGGGTTAGGGTACGCGTTAGGGTTAGGGTATTTATTAAACCTATCCCACTCTCTAGATACCACTTAACACGTAAAGGAATATTATTTAGGGTCCAGCCATGGAGATTAATTTAGACACTTGATAAGATAAGGAACACACCCATTATAAAGAAATCACATTAGGTTCTTTTCTTAATTTGTTCCTTAAAACACTAGTGCTAAGGAAATCTACTGGAGGCAGAAGCAGTCAAGGGTAGTTTAGGGTTAGGGTTAGGGTACGGCTTAGGGTACGAGTTTGATTTCGGCGTAGGGTATGGGTTAGGGTTAGGGTTAGGTTTAGGGTACGACTTTGGGTACGGTTTGGGGTACGGCGTAGGGTATGTGTTATGTTTAGGGTTAGGGTGATTTTTAGGGTTAGGGATCGATTTAGGGTACGGGTTAGGATTAAGATACGTGTTAGGGTTAGGGTAGGTGTTAGGATTAGGGTACGCGTTAGGGTTAGGGTATTTATTAAACCTATTTCGCTCTCTAGATACCACTTAGCACGTAAAGCAATATTATTTGGGGTCCCGCCATGGAGAAGCGTTTCGACACTAGGATAAGATAACGAACACACCCATTATAAAGAAATCACATTAGGATTCTCTTTTTAACCTCTTCCTTAAAACACTAATGCTTAGGAAATCTATTGTAGGCAGAAGCAGTCAAGGGTAGCTTAGGGTTAGGGTTATGGTTAGGATTAGGGTTAAGGTACGGCTTAGGGTATGGGTTCGGGTACGGATTGTGGTACGGCGTAGGGTATGGGTTAGGGTTAGGGTTAGGGTTAGTTTTAGGGTTAGGGCTCGGTTTAGTGTACGGGTTAGGATTAGGGTACGTGTTAGGGTTAGGGTAGGGTTTAGGGTTAGGAAATTTATTAAACCTATCGCACTCTCTAGATACCACTTAGCACGTAAAGGAATATTAGTTGGGGTCCAGCAATGGAGAAAAGTTTAGACACTAGGATAAGATAAGGAACACACCCATTATAAAGAAATCACATTAGGATTCTCTTTTTAACCTGTTCCTTAAAACACTAGTGCTTAGGAAAACTAATGGAGGCAGAAGCAGTCAATGGTAACTTAGTGTTAGGGTTAGGGTTAGGGTACGGCTTAGGGTATGGGTCCGGGTACGGCGTAGGGTAGGGGATAGGGTTAGTTTTAGGGTTAGGGCTCGGTTTAGGGTACGGGTTAGGATGAGGGTACGTCTTAGGGTTTCGATAGGGGTTAGAGAGAGGGTACGCATTACGGTTAGGGTATTTATTAAACCTATGCCACTCTCTAGATACCACTTAGCAGGTAAAGGAATATTATTTGGGGTCCAGCCATGGAAAACACTTTACACACTAGGATAAGATAAGGAACACACCCATTATATAGAAATCACATTAGGATTCTCTTTTTAAACTGTTCCTTAAGACACTGGTGCTTAGGAAATCTACTGGAGGCAGAAGCAGTCAAGGATAGCTTAGGGTTAGGGTTAGGGAATGGCTTAGGGTACGTGTTCTGGTATGGCATAAGGTATCGTTTAGGTTTAGGGTTAGGGTTAGTTTTAGGGTTAGGGCTCGGTTTAGGGTACGGGTTAGGATTAGGGTACGTGTTAGGGTTAGGGTAAGGGTTAGGGTTAGGGTACGTGTTAGGGTTAGGGTATTTTTGAAACCTATCTTACCCTCTAGATAACACTTAGCATTTAAAGGAATATTATTTGGGATCCAGCCATGTAGAAGAGTTTTGACACTAGGATAAGAAAAGGAACACACCCATTATAGAGAAATCACATTAGGTTTTTCTTTTAACATGTTCCTTAAAACACTAATGCTTTGGAAATCTATTGGAGGCAGAAGCAGTCAAGGGGAGCTTAGTGTTAGGTTTAGGGTTAGGGTTAGTGTTAGGGTACGGCTTAGGGTACGGGTTTGTGTACTTCGATGTGTATGGGTTAGGGTTAGTGTGAGTTTTAGGGTTAGGGCTCGTTTCACAGTACAGTTTAGGATTAGGGTACGTGTTAGCGTTAGTGTTGGGTTTAGAGTTAGGGTATTTATTGAACCTATCCCACTCTCTAAATACCACTTAGCACGTAAAGGAATATTAGTTGGTGTTCAGCCATGGAGAAGAATTTAGACAATAGGATAAGATAAGTAACACACCCATTATAAAGAAATCACATTAGGATTCTATTCTTCACCTGTTCCTTAAAAAACTAGTGCTTAGTATATCTATTGAAGGCAGAAGCAGTCAAGGGTAGCTTAGGGTTAGGTTTAGGGTTAGCGGTAGGGTACGAGTTCGGTTACGGCGTAGGGTTTGTGTCAGGGTTAGGGTTAGGGTTAGTTTTAGGGTTAGGGCTCGGTTCAGGGTACAGTTTAGGATTAGGGTACGTGTTAGCGTTAGTGTTGGGTTTAGAGTTAGGGTATTTATTAATCCTATCCCACTCTCTAAATACCACTTAGCACGTAAAGGAATATTAGTTGGTGTTCAGCCATGGAGAAGAATTTAGACAATAGGATAAGATAAGTAACACACCCATTATAAAGAAATCACATTAGGATTCTATTCTTCACCTGTTCCTTAAAAAACTAGTGCTTAGGATATCTATTGAAGGCAGAAGCAGTCAAGGGTAGCTTAGGGTTAGGTTTAGGGTTAGGGGTAGGGTACGAGTTCGGTTACGGCGTAGGGTTTGTGTCAGGGTTAGGGTTAGGGTTAGTTTTAGGGTTAGCGCTCGGTTCAGGGTACAGTTGAGGATTAGGGTACGTGTTAGGTTTAGCGTAGGTTTTAGGGTTACGGTACGCGTTAGGGTTAGGGTATTTATTAAACCTATCCCCCTCTCCAGATACCACTTAGCATGTAAAGGAATATTATTTGTGGTCCAGCCATGGAGAAGAGATTAGACACTAGGATAATATAAGTGACACACCCATAATAAAGAAATCACATTAGGATTCTCTTTTAACCTATACCTTTAAACACTAGTGCTTAGGAAATCTATTGGAGGCAGAAGCAGTGAAGGGTATCTTAGTGTAAGGTTAGGGTTAGGGTTAGCTTTAGTGGTAGGGTACGGCTTAGGGTACGGGTTCGGGTACGGGATCAGATACGGCGTAGCGTATGGTTTAGGGTTATGTTTAGAGTTAGGGCTCGGTTTAGGGTACGGGTTCGGATTAGGATACGTGTTAGGGTTAGGGTAGGTGTTAGGGTTAGGGTACGCGTTAGGGTTAGGGTATTTATTAAACCTATTTCACTCTCTAGATACCACTTAGCACGTAAAGCAATATAATTTGGGGTCCCGCCATGGAGAAGCGTTTAGACACTAGGAAAAGATAACGAACACACCCATTATAAAGAAATCACATTAGGATTCTCTTTTTAACCTGTTCCTTAAAACACTAGTGCTAAGGAAATCTATTGGAGGCAGAAGCAGTCAAGGGTAGCTTAGGGGTACGGTTAGGGTTAGGGTACGGCTTATGGTACGGGTTCGGGTATGGGTTCAGATTCGGTGTAGGGTATGGTTTAGGGTTAAGGTTAGGGTTAGTTTTAGGGTTAGAGCTCGGTTGAGGATATGGGTTAGGATTAGGGTACGTGTTAGGGTTAGGGTAGGGGTTAGGGTTAGGGTATGCTTTAGGATTAGGGTATTTATTAAACCTATCCCACTCTCTAAATAACACTTTGCACGTAAAGGAATATTATTTGTGGTCCAGCCATGGAGAAGAGTTTAGACACTAGGATAAGATAAGGGACACATCCATTATAAAGAAATAATATTAGGATTCTCTTTTAACCTGTTCCTTAAAACACTAGTGCTTAGGAAATCTATTGGAGGAAGAAGCAGTCAAGGGTATCTTAGGGTTAGGGTTAGGGGTAGTGTTAGGGTTAGTGGTAGGGTACGTCTTAGGGTACGGGTTCGGGTACGGGTTCGGATACAGCGTAGGGTATGGTTTAGGGTTAGGGTTAGGGTTAATTTTAGGTTTAGGGATCGATTTAGGGTACGGGTTAGGATTAGGATACGTGTTAGGGTTAGGGTAGGCGTTAGGGTTAGGGTACGTGTTAGGGTTAGGGTATTTATTAAACCTATTCCACTCTCTAGATAACAGCACGTAAAGCAAAATTATTTGGGGTACCGCCATGGACAAGCGTGTAGAGACTACGATAAGATAAGGAACACACCCATACTAAAGAAATCACATTAGGATTCCCTTTTTACCTGTTCCTAAAAACACTAGTGTTTAGGAAATCTATTGGAGGCAGAAGCTGTCAAGGTTAGCTTACAGTTAGGGCTAGGGTTAGGGTTAGTTTTAGGGTACGGCTTAGGGTCCGGGTTCGGGTACGGGTTTGGGTACGGCGTAGGGTATGGGTTAGGGTTAGGGCTCGGTTTAGGGTACGGGTTAGGATTAGGGTACGTGTTAGTGTTAGGGTAGGGGTTAGGGTTAGGTTATGCGTTAGGGTTAGGGTATTTATTAAACCTATCCTACTCTCTAGATACCACTTAGCATGTAAAGGAGTATTAGTTGGGGTCCTGTAATGGAGAAGAGTTTAGACACTAGGTTAAGATAAGGAACACACCCATTATAAAGAAATCACATTCGAATTCTCTTTTTAACCTGTTCCTTAAAACACTAGTGTTTAGGAAATCTATAGGAGGCAGAAGCAGTCAAGGGTAGCATAGCGTTAGGGTAGGGAATAGGGTTTGTGTTAGGGTACGGCTTAGGGTCCGGGTACGCGTACGGGTTCGCGTACGGCGTAGGGCATGGGTTAGTGTTAGGGCTCGGTTTAGGGTACTGTTTAGGATTAGGGTACGTGTTAGTGATAGGGTAGGGGTTAGGGTTAGGGTACGCGTTAGGGTTAGGGTATTTATTAAACATATCCCACTCTCTAGACACTACTTAGGACATAAAGGAATATTATTTGGGGTCCAGCCATGGAGAAGACTTTAGACACTAGGATAATATAAGGAACACACCCATTATAAAGAAATCACATTAGGATTCTTTTTTTAACCTGTTCTTTAAAACACTAGTGCTTAGGCAATCTATTGGAGGCAGAAGCAGTCAATGGTAGCGTAGGGTTTGGGTTAGGGTACGGCTTAAGGTACGGTTTCGGGTACGGCATAGGGTATGGGTTATGGTTAGGATTAGGGTATGTTTTAGGTTTAGGGCTCAGTTTTGAGTACGGTTTAGGATTATGGTACGAGTTAGTGTTAGGGTAGAGGTTAGGGTTAGGGTATGCAATAGGTTTAGGGTATTTATTAAACCTATCCTACTCTCTAGATACCACTTAGCACGTAAAGGAATATTAGTTATGGTCCAGCCATGCAGAAAAGTTTAGACACTAGAACAAGATATGGAACACACCCATTATAAAGAAATCACATTAGGATTCTCTTTTAACCTGTTCCTTAAAACACTAGTGCTTAGGAAATCTATTGGAGGCAGAAGCAGTCAAGGGTAGCTTAGGGCTAGCGTTAGGGTTAGATTTAGGTTACGGCTTAGGGTATGGGTTTGGTATGGGTTCGGGTATGGGGTAGGGTATGGGTTAGTGTTAGGTTTAGGGTTAGGGCTTGGTTTAGGGTACGGGTTAGGATTAGGGTAAGTGTTAGGGTTAGTTTAGGGTTTAGAGTTAGGGTATTTATTAAACCTATCCCACTCTCTAGATACCACTTAGCACGTATCGGAATATTATTAGGGGTCCAGTCATGGAGAAGACTTTAGACACTAGCGTAAGATAAGGAACACACCCATTATAAAGACATCACATTAGGATTCTCTTTTAACCTGTTCTTTGAAACACTAGTGCTTCGGAAATCTATGTCAGGCAGAAGCAGTTAAGGGTAGCTTAGTGTTAGGTATAGTGTTAGGGTACGGCTTTCGGTACGATTCGGGTACGAGTTTGGGTATAGCGAAGTGTTTGGGTTGGTGTTCGGGTGACTTTTAAGGTTAGTGCTCGGTTTCGGTTATGGGTTAGGATTAGGGTACGTGTTAGGGATAGGGTAGGGGTTAGGGTTAGGGTACGCATTAGGATTAGGGTATTTATTAAACCTATCCCACTCTCTAAATACCACTTAGCACGTAAAGGAATATTAGTTGGTGTCCAGCCATTGAGAAGAGTTTAGACACTAGGATAAGATAATGAACACACCCATTATAAAGAAATCACATTAGAATTCTACTCTTCACCTGTTCCTTAAAAAACTAGTGCTTAGGATATCTACTGGAGGTTGAAGCAGTCAAGGGTAGCTTAGGGTTAGGTTTAGGGTTAGGGTTAGTGTACGGCTTAGGGTATGAGTTCGGTTACGGCGTAGGGTATGTGTTAGGGTTAGGGATAGGTTTAGTTTTAGGGTTAGGGCTCGGTTTAGGGTACGGGTTAGGATTAGGATACGTGTTAGGGTTAGGGTAGGTGTTAGGGTTAGGGTACGCGTTAGGGTTAGGTTATTTATTAAACCTATTTCACTCTCTAGATACCACTTAGCACGTAAAGCAATATTATTTGGTGTCCCGCCATGGAGAAGCGTTTAGACACCTGAATAAGGTAAGGAACACACCCATTATAAAGAAATCACATTAGGATTCTCCTTTTAACCTGTTCCTTAAAACACTAGTGCTAAGGAAATCTATTGTAGGCAGAAGCAGTCAAGTGTAGCTTAGTGTTAGGCTTAGGGTTAGGGTACGGTTTAGGATACGGGTTCGGGTATGGGTTCGGGTATGGCGTAGGGTATGGGTTCGGGTTAGGGTTAGTGTTAGCGTCCTGCTTATGGTCCGGGTTCAGGTCCGGGTTTGGGTACGGCGTAGGGTATGGGTTAGGGTTAGGGCTCGGTTTACGTTATGGGTTAGGATTAGGGTATGTGTTAGGGTTAGTGTAGGGGTTACGGTTAGGGTACGCATTAGGGTAAAGGTATTTATTAAAACTATCCCACTCTCTAGATAACACTTAGCACATAAGGGAATATTAGTTGGGGTCCTGTCATCGAGAAGAGTTTAGACACTAGGATAAGATAAGGAACACACCCATTATAAAGAAATCACATTAGGATTCTCTTTTTAAACTGTTCCTAAAAACACTAGTGCTTAGGAAATCTATTGGAGGCAGCAGCAGTCAAGGGTATCTTAGGGTTAGGGTTAGGGTTAGGGTACGGCTTAGGGTACGGGTTCGGATACGGGTTCGGGTATGGCGTAGGGTTAGGGTTAGGGTACGTCTTAGGGTATGGCTTCGGCTACGGGTACGGCGTAGGGTATCGGTTAGCGTTAGTGTTAGGGTTAGTTTTAGGGTTAGGGCTCGAATTCGGTTATGGGGTAGGATTAGGGAACGTGTTATGGTTATGGTAGGGGTTAGGGTTATGGTACGCGTTAGGATTAGGGTTTTTATTAAAACTATCCCACTCTCTAGATACCACTTAGCACGTTAAGGAATATTATTTGGGGTCCAGCCATGGAGAAGAGTCAACCAGTAGGATAAGATAAAGGACACACCCAGTGTAAAGAGGTCACATTAGGATTATCCTTTTCACCTGTTCCTTAAAACACTAGTGTTAGGAAATCTATTAGAGGCAGAAGCAGACAAGGGTAGCTTAGGGTTAGGGTTAGGTTTAGTGGTAGGGTACGGCTTAGGGTACAGGTTCGGGTACGTGTTCGCGTATGGCGTAGGTTATGGTTTAGGGTTAGGGTTAGGGTTAATTTTACGGTTAGGGCTCGGTTTAGGATACAGGATAGGATTAGTGTACGTGTTAGGGTTAGGGTAGGGGTTAGGGTTGGATACGCATTAGTAATAGGGTTTTATTAACACTATCCCACTCTCTATATACCAGTAAGCACGAAAAGGAATATAATTTGGGGTCCAGCCATGGAGAAGAGTTTAGACACTAGGATAAGATAAGGAACACACCCATTATAAACAAATCACATTAGGATTCTCTTTTTACCCTGTTCCTTAAAACAGTAGTGCTTAGGAAATCTATTGGAGGCAGAAGCAGTCAAGGGTATCTTAGGGTTAGGTTTAGGTTTATGTTACGGCTTAAGGTTAGGCTTAGGGTATTTATTAAACCTATCCCACTCTCTAGATACCACTTAGCACGTAAAGCAATAGTATTTGGGGTCCAGCCATGGAGAAGAGTTTAGACACTAGGATAAGATAAGGAACACACTCATTATAAAGAAATCACGTTAGGATTCTCTTTTTCACCTGTTCCTTAAAACACTAGTGTTAAGGAAATCTATTGGAGGAAGAAGCAGTCAAGGGTAGCTTAGTGTTAGGGTTAGGGTTAGGGTTAGGGTACGGCTTAGTGTTCGTGTTCGTGTACGGGTTCGGGTACGGCGTAGGGTGTTGGTTAGGGTTAGGGTTAGTTTTAGGTTTAGGGCTCGGTTAAGGGTACGGGTTAGGATTAGGGTACGTGTTAGGGTTAGGGTAGGGGTTAGGGTTAGGGTACGCGTTAGGGTTAGGGTATTTATTAAACCTATCCCACTCTCCAGATACTACTTAGCACGTAAAGGAATATTAGTTGGGGTCCAGCCATGGAGAAGAGTTTAGACACTAGGATAACATAAGAGACACACCCATTATAAAGAAATCACATTAGGAATCTGTTTTTAACCTGTTCCTTAAATCACTAGTGCTTAGGAAATTTTTTGGAGGCAGAAGCAATCAAGGATAGCATAGCGTTAGGTTTAGGGTTAGGGTACGGCTTAGGATAAAGGTTCGTGTACAGGTTCGGGTACGGCGTAACATATGGGTTAGGGTTAGGGTTAGGGTTAGTTTTAGGGTTAGGGCTCGGTTTAGGGTATGGGTTAGGATTAGTGTAGGTGTTAGGGTTAGGGTAGGGGTTAGGGTTAGGGTACGCGTTAGGATTAGAGTTTTTATTAAAACTATTCTACTCTCTAGATACCACTTAGCACGTAAAGGAATATTATTTGCGCTCCAGCCATGGAGAAGAGTTTAGACACTAGGATAAGATAAGGGGCACACCCATTATAAAGAAATCACATTAGGATTCTCTTTTAACCTGTTCCTTAAAACACTAGTGCTTACGAAATCTATTGGAGGCAGAAGAAGTCAAGGGTTGCTTAGTGTTAGGGTTAGGGTTAGGGTTAGGGTTAGGGTAGGCCTTAGGGTTGGGGTTCGTGAACTAGTTTGGGTACGGCGTAGGGTGTTGGTTAGGGTTAGGTTTAGTTTTAAGTTTAGGACTCGGTTTAGGGTATGGGTTAGGATTAGGGTACATGTTAGGTTAGGGTAGGCGTTAGGGTTAGGGTACACATTAGGGTTAGGGTATTTATTAAACCTATCCCATTGTCTAGATACCACTGAGCACGTAAAGGAATATTAGTTGGGGTCCAGCCATGGAGAAGAGTTTAGACACTAGGATAAGATAAGGGACACACCCATTATAAAGAAATCACATTAGGAATCTCTTTTAACCTGTTCCTTAAAACACTAGTGCTTAGGAAATCTTTTGGAGGCAGAAGCACTCAAGAATAGCTTAGGTATAAGGTTAGGGTTAGGGTACAGCCTAGGTACGGGTTCGAGTACGGGATAGGGTACGGCATAGGGTATGTGTTAGAGTTAGGGTTAGGGTTAATTTTAGGTTTAGGGCTCGGTTTAGGGTACGGGTTAGGATTAGGGTACATGTTAGCGTTAGGGTAGGGCTTAGGGTTAGGGTACGTGTTAGGTTTAGGGTATTTCTTAAACCTATCCCACTCTCTAGATACCACTGAGCACGTAAAGGAATATTAGTTGGGGACCAGCCATGGAGAAGAGTTTAGACACTAGGATAAGATAAGCGACACACCCATTATAAAGGAATCACATTAGGATTCTTTTTTAAACTGTTCCTTAAAACAATAGTGTTAAGGAAATCTCCTGGAGGCAGAAGCTGTCAAGGGTGGGTTAGGGTTAGGGTTATTGTACGGCTTAGGGTACGAGTTCGATTTTGGCGTAGGGTGTGGGTTAGGGTTAGGGTTAGGGTTAGTTTTAGGGTTAGGGCTTGGTTTAGGGTACGGGTTAAGATTAGGGTACGTTTTAGGGTTAGGGTTGAGGTTAGGGTTAGGGTACACACTAGGGTTAGGGTATTTATTAAACCTATCCCACTCTCTAAATACCACGTAACACGTAAAGGAATATTAGTAGGGTTCCGGTCATGGAGAAGAGTTTAGACACTAGGATAAGATAGGGAACACACCCATTATAAAGAAATCACATTAGGATTCTATTTTTCACCTGTTCCTTAAAAAATTAGTGCTTAGGATATCTATTGGAGGCAGAAGCAGTCAAGGGTAACTTAGGGTTAGGATTATGGTTAGGGTACGGCTTAGGGTATGAGTTCTGTTACGGCGTAGGGTATGTGTTAGGGTTAGGGTTAGGGTTAGTTTTAGGGTTAGGTCTCGGTTTAGGTTACTGGTTAGGATTAGCGTACGTGTTAGGGTTAGGGTAAGTGTTAGGGTGAGGGTACGTGTTAGGTTTAGGCTATTTATTAAACCTCTCCCACTCTCTAGATACCACTAAGCACGTAAAGGAATATTATTGGGGTTCCAGGCAGGGAAAAGACTTTAGACACTAGGATAAGATAAGAACACACCCATTATAAAGAAATCACATTAGGATTCTATTTTTCACCTCTTCCTTAAAAAACTAGTGCTTAGGAAATCTATTGGAGGCAGAAGCAGTCAAGGGTACCTTAGGGTTAAGGTTAGTGTTAGGGTACAGCTTAGGGTACGGGTTCGGGTACAGGTTCGGGTACGGCGTAGGGTATGGGTTAGGGTTAGGGTTAGTTTTAGGGTTAGGGCTCAGTTTACGATATGGTTTATGATTAGGGTATGTGTTAGGGTTAGGGTAGGGGTTAAGTTTAGGGTATGCGTTCGGGTTAGGATATTTATTAAACGTATCCCACTCTCTAAATACCACGTAGCACGTAAAGGTTTATTAGTTGGTGTCCAGCCATGGAGAACAGTTTAGACACTAGGATAAGATATGGAACACACCCGTTATAAAGAAATCACATTAGGATTCTCTTTTTCACCTGTTCCTTAAAACACTAGTGTTAGGAAATCTACTGGAGGCAAAAGCAGTCAAGGGTAGCTTAGGGTTAGGGTTAGGTTTAGGGATAGGGTTAGGGTACGGCTTAGGGTACGGGTTCGGGTATAGAGTAGGGCATGGGTTAATGTTAGTGTTAGGTTTAGTTTTAGAGTTAGGGCTCGGTTTAGTGTACTAGTTAGGATTAGGGTACGTGTTAGGGATAGGATAGGGGTTAGGGTTAGGTTACGTGTTAGGATTGGTGTTTTTATTAAAACTATCCCACTTTCTAGATACCACTTAGCACGTAAAGCAATATTATTTGGGGTCCTGCTATGGAGAAGAGTTTATACACTAGGATAAGATAAGGAACACACCCATTATAAACAAATCACATTAGGATTCTCTTTATCACCAGTTCCTTAAAACACAAGTGGTAAGGAAATCTATTGAATGAAGAAGCAGTTAAGGGTAGCTTAGTGTTAGGGTTAGGGTTAGGGTTAGGGTTAGGGTACTGCTTAGGGTTCGGGTTCGTGTACGGTTTCAGGTACGGCATAGGGTGTTAGTTAGCTTTAGTGTTAGTGTTAGATTTATGGCTCGGTTTAGGGTAAGAGTTAGGATTAGGGTACGTGTTAGTGTTAGGGTAGGCGTTAGGGTTAGGGTATGCGTTAGATTTAGGGTATTTATTAAAACTATCCCACTGTCTAGATACCACTGAGCACGTAAAGGAATATTAGTTGGGGTCCAGCCATGGAGAAGAGTTTAGACACTAGGATAAGATAAGGGACACACCCAGTATAAAGAAATCACATTAGGTTCTCTTTTTAATTTGTTCCTTAAAACACTAGTGTTAAGGAAATCTACTGGAGTCAGAAGCAGTCAAGGGTAGCTTTGGGTTATTGTTAGGGTTATGGTTAGGGTACGGCTTAGGGTACGAGTTCGATTTCGCCGTAGGATATGGGTTAGGGTTAGGGTTAGTGTTAGTTATAGGGTTAGGGCTCGGTATAGGGTACAATGTAGGATTAGGTTACTTGTTAGGGTTAGGGTAGGGGTTAGGGTTAGGGTACGTGTTAGGGTTAGGGTATTTATTAAACCTATCCCACTCTCTAGATACCACTTAGTACGTAAAGGAATATTATTTGGGGTCCAGCCATGGAGAAGTGTTTAGACACTAGATTAAGATAAGCGACACACCCATTATATAGAAATCACATTAGGATTCTCTTTTAACCTGTTGCTTAAAACACTAGTGCTTAGGAAATCTAGTGGAAGCAGAAGCAGTCAAGGGTAGCTTAGGGTTAGGTTTAGGGTTAGGGTTAGGGTTAGTGATAGGCTACGGCTTAGGCTACGGTTTCGGGTACGGGTTCGGGTATGGCGTAGGTTATTGGTTATGGTTAGGGTTAGGGTAGGTTTTAGGGTTAGGGCTCGGTTTAGGGTACGGGTTAAGATTAGGGTACGTTTTAGGTTTAGGGTTAGGGTTAGGTTTAGGGATAGGGTTAGGGTACGGCTTAGGGACGCGTTCGATTACGGCGTATGGTATGCGTTAGGGTTAGGGTTAGGCTTAGTTTTATGGTTAGGGCTTAGTTTGGGGTACAGTTTAGGATTAGGTTACGTGTTAGGGTTAGGGTAGGGGTTAGGGTGAGGGTACGCTTTAGCGTTAGGGTATTTATTAAACCTATCTCACTCTCTTGATAACACTTAGCATATAAAGGAATATTAGTTGGGGTCCTGTCATGGAGAAGAGTTTAGACACTAGGATAAGAAAAGGAACATACCCATTATAAAGAAATCACATTAGGATTCTTTTTTTAACCTGTTCCATAAAACACCAGTGCTTAGGAAATCTATTGGAGGCAGAAGTAGTCAAGGGTAGCTTAGGGTTAGGTTTAGGCTTAGGGTATGGGTTCGGCTACGGGTTCGGGTACGGCGTAGGGTATGGGTTATGGTTAGGGTTAGGGTAGGTTTTAGGGTTATGTCTCGGTTTAGGGTACGGGTTAGGATTAGGGTACGTGTTAGGGTTAGGGTAGGAGTTAGGGTTAGGATACGCGTTAGGGTTAGGGTATTTATTAAACCTATCCCACTCTCTAAATACCACTTAGCACGTAAAGGAATATTAGTTGGGGTCCTGCCATGGAGAAGAGTTTAGACACTAGGATAAGATAAGTAACACACCCATTATAAAGAAATCACATTAGGATTCTATTTTACACCTGTTCCTTAAAAAACTAATGCTTAGGATATCTATTGGAGGCAGAAGCAGTCAAGGGTAGCTTAGTGTTAGGATTAGGGTTAGGGTTAGGGTAGGGCTTAGGGTTCGGGTTCGTGTACGAGTTCGCGTGCGGCGTAGGGTGTTGGTTAGGGTTAGTTTTAAGTTTAGGACTCGGTTTAGGGTACGGGATAGGATTAGAGTACGTGTTAGAGTTAGGGTAGGCGTTAGGGTTAGGGTACGCATCAGGATTAGGGTATTTATTAAACCTATCCCACTCTCTAGATACCACTGAGCACGTCAAGGAATATTAGTTGGGGTCCAGCCATGGAGAAGAGTTTAGACAGTAGGATTAGATAAGGGACACACACATTATAAAGAAATCACATTAGGAATCTCTTTTAACCGGTTCCTTAAAACACTCGTGCTTAGGAAATCTTTTGGAGGCAGAAGCAGTCAAGGGTAGCTTAAGGATAGGGGTAGGGTTAGGGTTTGGGTACGGCTTAGGGTAGGGATTCGGGTACGGCGTAGGGTATGGGTTAGGTTTAGGGTTAGGGTGAGTTTCAGGGTTAGGGCTCTGTTTAGGATACGGGTTAGGATGAGGATACGTGTTAGGTTTACGGTAGGTGTTACGGTTAGGGTACGCATTAGGGTTAGGGTATTTATTAAACCTATCCCACTCTCTAGATACCACTCTAGCACGTAAAGCAATATTATTTGGGGTCCCGCCATGGAGAAGACTTTAGACACTAGGTTAAGAATAGGAACACAGCGATATAAAGAAATCACATTAGGATTCTCCTTTTAACCTCTTCCTTAAAACACTAGCGCTTAGGAAATCTATTGGAGGCAGAAGCTGTCAAGAATAGCTTAGGTATAAGGTTAGGGTTAGGGTACAGCTTAGGTACGGGTTCGACTACGAAATAGGGTACGGCATAGGGTATGTGTTAGAGTTAGGGTTAGGGTTAGTTTTAGGTTTAGGGCTCGGTTTAAGGTACGGTTTAGGATTAGGGTACGTGTTAGGGTTATGGTAGGGGTTCAGATTAGGGTATGCGTTAGGGTTAGCGTATTTTGTAAACCTATCCCACTCTCTAGATACCACTTAGCACGTAAAGGAATATTATTTAGGGTCCAGCCATGGAGAATAATGTAGACACTTGATAAGATATGGAACACACCCAGTATAAATAAGTCACATTAGGATTCTCTTTTTAATTTGTTCCTTAAAACACTAGTGCTAAGGAAATCTACTGGAGGTAGAAGCAGTCAGGGGTAGCTTAGGGTTAGGGTTAGGGTTAGGGTTTGGGTACGGCTTAGGGTACGAGTTCGATTACGGCGTAGGGTGTGGGTTAGGGTTAGGGTTAGGGTTAGTTTTAGGGTTACGGCTCTGTTTAGGGTACGGGTTAACATTAGGGTACGTGTTAGGGTTAGGGCTGGGGTCAGGGTTAGGGTATGCATTAGGGTTAGGGTATTTATTAAACCTATCCCACTCTCTAAATAACACTTAGCACGTAAAGGAATATTAGTTGGGGTCCAGCCAAGGCGAAGAGTTTAGACACTATGATAAGAAGAGGAACACACCCATTATAAAGAAATCACATTAGCATTCTATTTCTCACCTGTTCCTTAAAAAAAGAATGCTTAGGATATCTATTCGAGACAGAAGCAGTCAAGAGTAGCTTAGGGTTAGGATTAGGGTTAGAGTACGGCTTAGGGTACAAGTTCGGTTACGGCGTAGGGTATGGGTTAATGTTAGGGTTAAGGTTAGTTTTAGGGTTAGGGCTCGATGTAGGTTACGGGTTAGGATGAGGGTACGTGTTAGGGTTAGGGTAGGTGTTAGGGTGAGGGTATGTGTTTGGTTTAGGGTATTTATTAAACCTATCCCACTCTAGATACCACTTAGCACGTAAAGGAATATTATTTGGGGTCCAGCCAGGGAAAAGACCATAGACACTAGGATAAGATAAGGAACACACACATTATAAAGAAATCACATTAGGATTCTCTTTTAACCTGTTCCTTATAACACTAGTGCTTACGAAATCTATTGGAGGCAGAAGAAGTCAAGGGTAGCTTAGTGTTAGGGTTAGGGTAGGGCTTAGGGTTCGGATTCTTGTACGAGTTCGGGTACGGTGTAGGGTGTTGGTTAGGTTTAGGTTTAGTTTTAAGTTTAGGACTCGGTTTAGGGTACGGGTTAGGATTAGGGTACGTGTTAGAGTTAGGGTAGGTTTTAGGGTTAGGTTATGCATTAGGGTTAGGGTATTTATTAAACCTATCCCACTCTCTAGATACCACTGAGCACGTAAAGGAATATTAGTTGGGGTCCAGCCATGGAGAAGAGTTTAGACACTAGGATAAGATAAGGGACACACCCATTATAAAGAAATCACATTAGGAATCTCTTTTAACCTGTTCCTTAAAACACTAGTGCTTCGGAAATCTTTTGGAGGCAGAAGCACTCAAGAATAGCTTAGGTATAAGGTTAGGGTTAGGGTACAGCTTAGGTACGGGTTCGAGTACGGGATAGGGTACGGCATAGGGTATGTGTTAGAGTTAGTGTTAGGGTTAATTTTAGGTTTAGGGCTCGGTTTAGGGTACGAGTTAGGATTAGGGTACATGTTAGGGTTAGGGTAGGCATTAGGGTTATGGTACACATTAGGATTAGGGTATTTATTAAACCTATCCCACTCTCTAGATAACACTGAGCACGTAAAGGAATATTAGTTGGGGTCCAGCCATGGAGAAGAGTTTAGACACTAGGATAAGATAAGGGACACACCCATTATAAAGAAATCACATTAGGATTCTCTTTTAACCTGTTCCTTAAAACACTGTTCCTTAGGTAATCTTTTGGAGGCAGAAGCAGTCAGGGGTAGCTTAGGGTTAGGGTTAGGGTTTGGGTAAGGCTTAGGGGAGGGGTTCGGGTACGGCGTATGTTATGGGTTAGGTTTAGGGTTAGGGTGAGTTTTAGGGTTAGGGCTCGGTTTAGGTTATGCGTTAGGGTTAAGGTATGTGTTAGGGTTGTGGTAGTGGTTCGGGATAGGCTATGCGTTAGGGATAGCGTATTTTTTAAACCTATCCCACTCTCTAGATACCACCTAGCATGTAAAGGAGTATTATTTATGGTCCAGCCATGGAGAATAATTTAGACAGTTGATAAGATAAGGAACAAACTCATTATATAGAAATCACATTAGGTTCTCTTTATAATTTGTTCCTTAAAACACTAGTGTTAAGGAAATCTACTGGAGGCAGAAGCAGTCAAGGGTCGGTTATGGTTAGGGTTAGTGTACGGCTTAGGGTACGAGTTCGATTTCGGCGTACGGTGTCGGTTAGGGTTAGGGTTAGTGTTAGTTTTAGGGTTAGTGCTCGGTTTAGGGTACGGGTTAAGATTAGGGTACGTTTTAGGGTTAGGGTTGGGGTTAGGGTTAGGGTACGCACTAGGGTTAGGGTATTTATTAAACCTATCCCACTCTCTAAATACCACTTAACACGTAAAGGCATATTAGTAGGGGTCCATTCATGGAGAAGAGTTTAGATACTAGGATAAGATAAGGAACACACCCATTATAAAGAAATCACATTAGGATTCTATTTTTCACCTGTTCCTTAATAAATTAGTGCTTAGGATATCTATTGGGGGCAGAAGCAGTCAAGGGTAACTTAGGGTTAGGATTAGGGTTAGGGTACGGCTTAGGGTATGAGTTCTGTTATGGCGTAGGGTATGTGTTAGGGTTAGGGTTACGTTTAGTTTTAGGGTTAGGGCTCTGTTTAGGTTACGGGTTAGGATTAGGGTATGTGTTAGGGTTAGGGTAGGTATTAGGGTGAGGGCACGTGTTAGGTTTAGGCTATTTATTAAACCTCTCCCACTCTCTAGATACCACTAAGCACGTAAAGGAATATTATTTGGGGTCCAGCCATGGAGAAGAGTTTAGACACTAGGATAAGATAACGGACACACCCATTATAAAGAAATCACATTAGGATTCGCTTTTAACCTGTTCCTTAAAACACTAGTGCTTAGGAAATATATTGGAGGCAGAAGCAGTGAAGGGTAGCTTAGTGTTAGGGTTAGGGTTAGTGTTAGGTTTAGGGTAGGGCTTAGGGTTCGGGTTCGTGTACGAGTTCGTATAGGGTGTTGGTTAGGGTTAGGTTTAGTTTTAAGTTTAGGACTCGGTTTTGGGTACGGGTTAGAATTAGGGTACATGTTAGCGTTAGGGTAAGCATTAGGGTTAGGGTACGCATTAGGATTAGGGTATTTATTAAACCTATCCCACTCTCTAGATACCACTGAGCACGTAAAGGAATATTAGTTGGGGTCCAGCCATGGAGAAGAGTTTAGACACTAGGATAAGATAAGGGACACACCCATTATAAAGAAATCACATTAGGATTCTCTTTTAACCTGTTCCTTAAAACACTAGTGCTTAGGAAAACTTTTGGAGGCAGAAGCAGTCAAGGCTAGCTTAAGGATAGGGTTAGGTTTAGGTTTAGGGTTTGGGTACGGCTTAGGGTAGGGTTTCGGGTACTGCGTAGGGTAAGGGTTAGGTTTAGGGTTAGTGTGAGTTTTAGGGTTAGGGCTCGGTTTAGGGTACGGGTTAGGATTAGGATACGTTTTAGGGTTAGGGTACGCATTAGGCTTAGGGTATTTATTAAACCTATCCCACTCTCTAGATACCACTTAGCACGTAAAGCAAGATTATTTGGGGTCCCGCCATGGAGAAGACTTTAGACACTAGGATAAGAATAGGAACACACCATTATAAAGAAATCACATTAGGATTCTCTTTTTAACCTCTTACTTAAAACACTAGTGCTTAGGAAAACTATTGGCGGCAGAAGCTGTCAAGAATAGCTTAGGTATAAGGTTAGGGTTAGGGTACAGCTTAGGTACGGGTTCGAGTACGGGATAGGGTATGGCATAGGGTATGTGTTAGAGTTAGGGTTAGGGTTAGTTTTAGGGTTAGGGCTCGGTTTAGGGTACGGGTTAGGATTAGGTTACGTGTTAGGATTATGGTAGGAGTTCGGATTAGGGTATGCGTTAGGGTTAGCGTACTTTTTAAACATATCCCACTCTCTAGATACCACTTAGCACGTAACGGAATATTATTTAGGGTCAAGCCATGGAGAATAAGTTAGACACTTGATAAGATAAGGAACACACCCATTATAAAGAAATCACATTAGGTTCTTTTCTTAATTTGTTCCTTAAAACACTAGTGCTAAGGAAATGTACTGGAGGCAGAAGCAGTCAAGGGTAGCTTAGGGTTAGGGTTAGGTTTAGGGTTAGGGTTAGGGTACGGCTTAGGGTACGGGTTCGGGTATAGAGTAGGGCATAGGTTAGGGTTAGAATTAGGGTTAGTTTTAGTGTTAGGGCTCGGTTTAGGGTACGAGTTAGGATTAGGGTACGTGTTAGGGTTAGGGTAGTTGTTAGGGTTAGGGTACGCGTTAGGATTAGGGTTTTTATTAAAACTACCCCACTTTCTAGATACCACATAGCAAATAAGGCAATATTATTTGGGGCCCAGGCATGGAGAAGAGATTAGACACTAGAATAAGATAAGGAACACACCCATTATAAACAAATCACATTAGGATTCTCTTTATCACCTGTTCCTTAAAACACTAGTGGTAAGGAAATCTATTGGAGGAAGAAGCAGTCAAGGGTAGCTTAGTGTTAGGGTAAGGGTTAGGGTTAGGGTACGGCTTAGGGTTCGGTTTCGTGTACGGTTTCGGGTACGGCGTAGTGTGTTGGTTACGGTTAGTGTTAGTTTTAGGTTTAGGGCTCGGTTTAGGGTACGGGTTAGGATTAGGATACGTGTTAGGGTTAGGGTAGGCGTTAGGGTTACTTTACGCGTTAGGGTTAGGGTATTTATTAAACCTATCCCCCTCTCTAGATACCACGTAGCACGTAAAGGGATATTAGCTGGGGTCCAGCCATGGAGAAGAGTTTAGACACTACGATAAGATAAGGGACACACCCAATATAAAGGAATCACATTAGGATTCTCTTTTAACCTGTTCCTTAAAACACTAGTGCTTAGGAAATCTACTGGAGGCAGAAGCAGTCAAGGGTAGCTTAGGGTTAGGGTTAGGGTATGGCTTAGGGTACGAGTTCGATTATGGCGTAGGGTATGCGTTAGGGTTAGGGTTAGGGTTAGTTTTAGGGTTAAGGCTTGGTTTAGGGTACAGTTTAGGATTAGGTTACGTGTTAGGGTTAGGGTAGGGGTTAGGGTGAGGGTACGCTTTAGGGTTAGGGTATTTATTAAACCTATATCACTCTCTAGATAACACTTAGCACATAAAGGAATATTAGTTGGGGTCCTGTCATGGAGAAGAGTTTAGACTCTAGGATAAGATAAGGAACACACCCATTATAAAGAAATCACATTAGGATTGTATTTTTCAACTCTTCCTTAAAAAACTAGTGCTTAGGATATCTATTGGAGTCAGAAGCAGTCAAGGGTAGCTTAGGGTTAGGATTAGGGTTAACGTACGGCTTAAGGTATGAGTTCGGTTACAGAGCAGGGTATGGGTTAGGGTTAGGGTTAGGGTTAGTTTTAGGGTTAGGGCTCGGTTTAGGTTACGGGTTAGGATTATGGTACGTGTTAGGGTTAGGGTAGGTGTTAGGGTGAGGGTACGTGTTAGGTTTAGGCTATTTATTAAACCTATCCCACTCTCTAGATACCACTAAGCACGTAAAGGAATATTATTTGGGGTCCAGCCAGGGAAAATATTTTAGACACAAGGATAAGATAAGCAACACACTCATT
The DNA here is from genome assembly GCF_965194825.1 of Balaenoptera physalus. Taxonomy (NCBI): domain Eukaryota; kingdom Metazoa; phylum Chordata; class Mammalia; order Artiodactyla; family Balaenopteridae; genus Balaenoptera; species Balaenoptera physalus. The sequence continues at coordinate 983,516 of NW_028126564.1, forward strand.
ATAAAGAAATCACATTAGGATTCTCTTTTTAACCTGTTCCTTAAAACACTAGTGCTTAGGAAATCTATTGGAGGCAGAAGCAGTCAAGGGTAGCTTAGGGTTACGGTTAGTGTTAGGGTACAGGTTAGGGTACGGGTTCGGGTACGGGTTCGGGTACGGCGTAGGGTATGGGTTAGGGTTAGGGTTAGTTTTAGGGTTAGGGCTCAGTTTAGGGTATGGGTTAGGATTAGGTTATGTGTTAGGTTTAGGGTAGGGTTTAGGGTTAGGGTTAGGGTTAGGGTTAGGGTTAGGGTACGGCATAGGGTACGAGTTCGATTTCGGCGTAGGGTATGGGTTAGGGTTAGGGTTAGGGTTAGTTTTAGGGTTAGGGCTCGGTTTAGGTTACAGTTTAGGATTAGGTTACGTGTTAGTGTTAGGGTAGGGGTTAGGGTTCGGGTACGCGTTAGGGTTAGTGTATTTATTAAACCTATCCCACTCTCTAGATACCACTTAGCAAGTAAAGGAATATTAGTTGGGGTCCAGCCATGGAGAAGAGTTTAGACACTAGGATTAGATAAGGAACACACTCAGTATAAAGATATCACTTTAGGATCCTCTTTTCACCTGTTCCTTAAAAAACTAATGCTTAGGATATCTAATGGAGGCAGAAGCAGTCAAGGGTAGCTTAGGGTTAGGGTTAGGGTTAAGGTTTGGGTACGGCTTAGAGTACGAGTTCGATTACGGCCTAGGGTATGGGTTAGGGTTAGGGTTAGTTTTAGGGTTAGGGCTCGGTTTAGTGTACAGTTTAGGATTAGGTTAGGTGTTAGGGTTAGGGTAGGGGTTAGGGTTAGGGTACGCGTTAGGGTTAGTGTATTTATTAAACCTATCCCACTCTCTAGATAACACTTAGCACGTAAGGGAATATTAGTAGGGGTCCTGTCACGGAGAAGAATTTAGACACTAGGATAAGAAAGGAACACCCCCATTATAAAGAAATCACATCAGGATTCTTTTTTTAACCTGTTCCTTAAAACACTAGTGTTTAGGAAATCTATTGGGGTTAGAAGCAGTCAAGGGTAGCTTAGGGTTAGGGTTAGGGTTAGGGTTAGTGTACGGCTTAGGGTACGAGTTCGCTTATGGCGTAGGGTGTGGGTTAGGGTTTTGGGTTAGGGTTAGTTTTAGGGTTAGGGCTCGGTTTAGGGTACAGTTTAGGATAAGGGTACATGTTAAGTTTAGGGTATTTATTAAACCTATCCCACTCTCTAGATTCCACTTAGCACGTAAAGGAATATTATTTGGGTTTCAGCCATGGAAAAGAGTTTAGACACTAGGATAAGATAAGGGACACACGCATTATAAAGAAATCACATTAGGATTCGCTTTTAACCTGTTCCTTAAAACACTACTGCTTAGGAAATCTATTGGAGGCAGAAGCAGTGAAGGGTAACTTAGGGTTAGGGTTAGGTTTATATTACGGCTTAGGGTTAGGGTATTTATTAAACCTATCCCACTCTCTAGGTACCACTTAGCACGTAAAGGAATATTATTTGGGATCCAGCCATGGAGAAGAGTTTAGACACTAGGATAAGATAAGGAACAGAACCATTATAAAGAAATCACATTAGGAGTCTGTTTTTAACCTGTTCCTTAAAACACTAGTGCTTAGGAAATCTTTCGGAGGCAGAAGCAATCAAGGGTAGCATAGCGTTAGGTTTAGGGTTAGGGTACGGCTTAGGATACAGGTTCGGGTACGGGTTCGGGTATGGCGTAACGTTTGGGATAGGGTTAGGGTTAGTGTTTGTTTTAGGGTTAGAGCTCGGTTTAGGGTACAGGTTAGGATTAGGGTACGTGTTAGAGTTAGGGTAGGGTTTAGGGTTGGGTACGCGTTAGTATTAGGGTTTTATTAAAACTATCCCACTCTCTAGATACCACTTAGCAGGTAAAGGAATTTTATTTGGGGTCCAGCAATGGAGAAGTGTCTAGACACTAGGATAAGATAAGGGACACACCCAGTATAAAGAAATCACATTAGGATTATCCTTTTCACCTGTTCCATAAAACACTAGTGTTAGGAAATCTATTAGAGGCAGAAGCAGACAAGGGTAGCTTAGGGTTAGGATTAGGGTTAGGGTTAGGGTACGGCATAGGGTACGGGTTCGGGTATAGGGTAGGGCATGGGTTAGGGTTAGGGTTAGTTTTAGGGTCAGGGCTCACTTTACGGTACGGGTTAGGATTAGGTTATGTGTTAGCTTTAGGGTTGGGTTTAGTGTTAGGGTATTTATTAAACCTATCCCACTCTCTATATAGCATTTAGCACCTAAAGGAATATTAGTTGGGGTTCAGCCAAGGAGAAAATTTAGACACTATGATAAGATAAGGAACACACCCATTATAAAGAAATCACATTAGGATTCTCTTTTTAACCTGTTCCTTAAAACACTAGTACTTAGGAAATCTATTGGAGGCAGAATCCGTCAAGGGTAGCTTAGGTTTAGGGTTAGGGTTAGGGTACCGCTTAGGGTATGGGTTCGGGTACGGCGTAGGGTATGTGTTAGTGTTAGTTTTAGGTTTAGAGCTCGGTTTAGGGTACGGGTTAGGATTAGGGTACGTCTTAGGGTTAGGGTATTTGTTAGGGAGAGGATACGCTTTAGGGTTAGGGTATTTATTAAACTTATGCCACTCTATAGATAGCACTTAGCATGTAAAGGAATATTATTTGGAGTCCAGCCACGGAGAAAACTTTAGACACTAGGATAAGATAAGGAACACACACATTGTAAAGAAATCACATTAGGATTCTCTTTTTAACCTGTTCCCAAAACACTAGTCCTTAGGAAATCTTTTGGAGGCAGAAGCAATCAAGGGTAGCATAGCGTTAGGTTTAGGACTAGGGTACGCCTTAGGATACAGGTTCGGGTACGGGTTCGGGTACCGCGTAACGTATGGGTTAGAGTTAGGGTTAGGGTTAGTTTTAGGGTTAGGGCTCGGTTTAGGTTACGGGGTAGTATTAGGGTATGTGTTAGTGTTAGGGTAATGGTTAGGGTTAGTGTATGCATTAGAATTAGGGTTTTTATTACAACTTTCCCACTCTCTAGATACCACTTAGCACGTAAAGGAATATTATTTGGGGTCCAGCCATGGAGAAGACTCTAGACAGTAGGGTAAGATAAGGGACACACCCAGTATAAAGAAATCACATTAGGATTATCCTTTTCACGTGTTACTTAAAACACTAGTTTTAGAAAATTTATTAGAGGCAGAAGCAGACAATGGTAGCTTAGGGTTAGGTTTAGGGTTAGGGTACAGGTTTGGGTACGTGTTCAGGTACGGCAGAGGATATGTTTTAGGGTTAGGATTAGGGTTAGTTTTAGGGTTAGGGCTCGGTTTAGGGTACGGGTTAGGATTAGGATACGTGTTAGGGTTAGGGTACGTGTTAGGGTTACGGTACGCGTTAGGGTTAGGGTATTTATTAAACCTATCGCACTCTCTAGATACCACTTAGCACGTAAAGCAATATTATTTGGGGTCCCCCCATAGAGAAGCGTTTAACACTAGGATAAGATAAGTAACACACGCATTATAAAGAAATCACATTAGGATTCTCTTTTTATCCTGTTCCTTAAAACACTAGTGCTAAGGAAATCTATTGGAGGCAGAAGTAGTCAAGCGTAGCTTAGTTTTAGGGTTAGGGTTAGGGTACGGGTTTGGGTACAGGTTCGGGTATGACGTGGGGTATGGTGTAGGATTAGGGTTAGGGTTAGTTTTAGGGTTACGGCTCGGTTTAGGGTATGGGTTAGGATTAGGGTACGTGTTAGTGTTAGGGTAGGGGTTAGGGTTAGGGTACGCGTTAGGTTTAGGGTATTTATTAAACCTATCCCACTCTCTAGATACCACTTGTTACATAAAGTAAAATTATTTGGGGTCCAGCCATGGAGAAGAGTTTAGACACTAGGGTAAGATAAGGAACACACCCATTATAGGGCAATCAAATTAGGATTCTCTTCATAAACTGTTCCTTTAAACAGTAGTGCTTAAGAAATCTTTCGGAGGCAAAAGCAATCAAGGGTAGCTTAGCGTTAGGTTTAGGGTTAGGGTTAGGGTTAGTTTTATGGTTAGACCTTGGTTTAAGTTTCGGTTTCGGATTAGGGTACGTGTCAGCGTTAGGGTAGAGTTTAGGATTAGGTTACGCGTTAGTGTTAGGGTAGTTATTAAACCTATCCCACACTCTGGATACCACTTAGAATGTAAAGAAATATTATTTGGGGTCCAGCCATGGAGAAGAGTTTAGACACTAGGATAAGATAAGGGACACACCCATTATAAAGAAATCACATTAGGATTCTCTTTTTATCCTGTTCCTTAAAACACTAGTGTTTAGGAAATCTATTGGAGGCAGAAGCTGTCAAGAGTCGCTTAGGTATAAGGTTAGGTTTAGGGTATGGCTTAGGCACGGGTTCGAGTACGGTATAAGGTACGGCATAGGGTATGTGTTAGAGGTAGGGTTAGGGTTAATTTTAGGATACGGGTTAGGATTATGGTACGTGTTAGGGTTATGGTAGGGGTTCGGGTTAGGGTATGCGTTAGGGTTAGCGTATTTATTAAACCTATCCCTCTCTCTAGATACCACTTAGCACGTTAAGGAATATTATTTAGGGTCCCGCCATGGAGAATAATTTAGAAACTTGATAAGATAAGGAACACACCCATTATAAAGAAATCACATTAGCATTCTCTTTTTGATTTGTTCCTTAAAACACTAGTGCTAAGGAAATCTACTGGAAGCAGTCGCAGTCTAGGGTAGCTTTGTGTTAGGGTTAGGGTTAGGGTACGACATAGGGTACGGTTTCGGGTAGTTGGTAGGGTATGGCATAGGGTATGGCATAGGGTATGCGTTATGGTTAGGGTTAGTGTTACGGATAGTTTTAGGGTTAGTGCTCGGTATAGTGTATGGGTTGAGATTATGGTACGTGTCACGGTTAGCGTAGGGGTTAGGTTTAGGTTATGCATTAGGTTTAGGGTATTTATGAAACCTATCCCACTCTCTAGATACCACTTAGCACGTAAAGGAATATTATTTGGAGTCCAGCCATGGAAAAGAGTTTAGAAACTAGGAAAAGATAAGGAACACACCCATTATAAAGACATCACATTAGGATTCTCTTTTAACCTGTTCCTTAAAACACTAATGCTTAGGAAATCTTTTGGAGGCAGAAGCAGTCAAGGGTTGCTTAGGGTTATGGTACGGCTTAGGGTATGGGTTCGGATACGGCGTATGATCTGGGTTCGGGTTAATTTTAGGGTTAGGGCTCGGTTTATGGTATGGGTTAGGATTAGGGTACATGTTAGGGTTACGGTAGGGGTTAGGGTGAGGATACGCATTAGGGTTAGGGTATTTATTAAACCTCTCCCACTGTCTAGATACGACTTAGCATGTAAAGGAATATTATTTGGGGTCCAGCCATGGAGAAAATTTTAGACACTAGTATAAGATAAGGAACACACCCATTATAAAGAAATCACATTAGGATTCTCTTTTGAACCTGTTCCTTAAATCACTAGTGCTTAGGAAATCTGTTGGAGGCAGAAGCAGTCAAGGGTACCTTAGGGTTAAGGATAGTGTTAGGGTACAGCTTAGGGTACGGGTTCAGGTACGGGTTCGGGTACGGCGTAGGGTATGTGTTAGGGTTAGGGTTAGTTTTAGGGTTAGGGCTCAGTTTAGGGTATGGTTTAGGATTAGGTTATGTTTTAGCGTTAGGGTAGGGGTTAGGGTTAGGGTAAGCGTTAGGGTTAGGATATTTATTAAACGTATCCCACTCTCTAAATACCACGTAGCACGTAAAGGATTATTAGTTGTTGTCCAGCCATGGAGAACAGGTTAGACACTAGGATAAGATAAGGAACACACCCATTATAAACAAATCACATTAGGATTCTCTTTTTCACATGTTCCTTAAAACACTAGTGTTAGGAAATCTACTGGAGGCAAAAGCAGTCAAGGGTAGCTTAGGGTTAGGGTTAGGTTTAGGGATAGGGTTAGGGTACGGCTTAGGGTACGGGTTCGGGTATAGAGTAGGGCATGGGTTAGGGTTAGTGTTAGGGTTAGTTTTAGTGTTAGGGCTCGGGTTAGTGTACGAGTTAGGATTAGGGTACGAGTTAGGATTAGGGTTTTTATTAAAACTATCCCACTTTCTAGATACCACTTACCACGTAAAGTAATATTATTTGGGTTCCAGCTATGGAGAAGAGTTTAGACACTAGGATGAGATAAGGAACACACCCATTATAAACAAATCACATTAGGATTCTCTGTATCACCTGTTCTTTAAAACACTAGTGGTAAGGAAATCTATTGGAGGAAGAAGCAGTCAAGGGTAGCTTAGTGTTAGTATTAGGGTTAGGGTTAGGGTTAGGGTACTGCTTAGGGTTCGGGTTCGTGTACGGTTTCGGGTATGGCATAGGGTGTTGGTTAGGGTTAGTGTTAGTGTTAGGTTTAGGGCTCGGTTTAGGTTACGGGTTAGGATTAGGGTACGTGTTAGTGTTAGGGTAGGCGTTAGGGTTAGGTTACTCGTTATGGTTAGGGTATTTATTAAACGTATCCCACTCTCTAGATACCACTTATTACGTAAAGGAATATTAGTTGAGGTCCAGCCATGGACAAGAGTTTAGACACTAGGATAAGATAAGGGACACACCCATTATAAAGAAATCACATTAGGATTCTCTTTTAATGTGTACCTTAAAACACTAGTGCTTAGGAAATCTTTTGGAGGCAGAAGCATTCAAGGGTAGCTTACGGTTAGGGTTAGGGTTAGGGTTAGGGTTAGGGTACGGCTTAGGGTACGAGTTCAATTTCGGCGTAGGGTATGTGTTAGGTGTAGGGTTAGTGTTAGTTTTAGGGTTAGGGCTCGGTTTAGGGTACAATTTAGTTTAAGGGTACGTGTTAAGGTTAGAGTATTTATTAAACCTATCCCACTCTCTAGATATCACTTAGCACGTAAAGGAATATTATTTGGGGTCCATCCATGGAGAAGAGTTTAGACACTAGGATAAGATAAGGGACACACCCATTATAAAGAAATCACATTAGGATTCGCTTTTAACCTGTTCCTTAAAATACTAGTTCTTAGGAAATCTATTGGAGGCAGAAGCAGTGAAGGGTAGCTTAGTGTTAGGGTTAGGGTTAGGGTTAGGGTTAGGGTTAGGGTAAGGCTTAGGGTTCGGGTTCGTGTACGAGTTCGTGTACGGCGTAGGGTTTTGTTTAGTGTTAGGTTTAGTTTTAAGTTTAGGACTCTGTTTAGGTTACCGGTTAGGTTTAGGGTACATGTTAGAGTTATGGTAGGCATTAGGGTTAGGGTACGCATTAGGATTAGGGTATTTATTAAACCTGTCCCACTCTCTACATACCACTGAGCACGTAAAGGAATATTAGTTGTGCTCCAGCCATAGAGAAGAGTTTAGACACTACGATAAATAAGGGACACACCCATTATAAAGAAATCACATTAGGATTCTCTTTTAACCTGTTCCTTAAAACACTAGTGCTTAGGAAATCTTTTGGAGGCAGAAGCAGTGAAGGGTAGCTTAAGGATAGGGTTAGGGTTAGGGTTTGGCTACGGCTTAGGTTAGGGGTTCGGGTACGGCATAGGGTATGGGTTAGGTTTAGGGTTAGGGTGAGTTTTAGGGTTAGGGCTCGGTTTAGGGTACGGGTTAGGATTAGGGTACGTGTTAGGGTTATGGTAGGGGTTCGGGTTAGGGTATGCGTTACGGTTAGGGTATTTATGAAACGTATCCCACTCTCGAGATACCACTTAGCACGTAAAGGAATATTATTTAGTGTCCAGCCATGGAGAATAATTTAGACACTTGATAAGATAAGGAACACACCCATTATAAAGAAATCACATTAGGTTCTTTTCTTAATTTGTTCCTTAAAAAACTAGTGCTAAGGAAATCTACTGGAGGCAGAAGCAGTCAAGGGTAGCTTAGGGTTAGGGTTAGGGTTAGGGTTAGGGTACCGCTTAGGGTAGGAGTTCGATTATGGCCTAGGGTATGGGTTAGGGTTAGGGTTAGGGTTAGGGTAGGGCTTAGGGTTCGGGTTCGTGAACGAGTTTGGGTACGGCGTAGGGTGTTGGTTAGGGTTAGGTTTAGTTTTAAGTTTAGGACTCGGTATAGGGTATGGGTTAGGATTAGGGTACATGTTAGGGTTAGGGTACGCATTAGGGTTAGGGTATTTACTAAACCTTTCCCACTGTCTAGATACCACTGAGCACGTAAAGGAATATTAGTTGGGGTCCAGCCATGGAGAAGAGTTTAGACACTAGGATAAGATAAGGGGCACACCCATTATAAAGAAATCACATTAGGATTCTCTTTTTAACGTGCTCTTTAAAACACTATTGTTTAGGATATCCATTGGAGGCAGCAGCAGTCAAGGGTATCTTAGGGTTAGGGTTAGGTTTAGGGTACCACTTAGGGTAGGAGTTCGATTACGGCCTAGGGTATTGGTTAGGGTTAGGGTTAGTTTTAGGGTTAGGGCTCAGTTTAGGGTACAGTTTAGGATAAGGGTACGTATTAAGGTTAGGGTATTTATTAAACCTATCCCACTCTCTAAATACCACTTAGCATGTAAAGGAATATTAGTTGGTGTCCAGCCATGGAGAACACTTTAGACACTAGGATAAGATAAGAACACACCCATTATAAAGAAATCACATTAGGATTCTATTTTTCACCTGTTCCTTAAAAAACTAGTGCTTAGGATATCTATTGGAGGCAGAAGCAGTCAAGGGTAGCTAAGGGTTAGGGTTAGGGTTAGCGTTAGTGTACGGCTTAGGGTACGAGTTTCGTTACGGCGTAGGGTATGAGTTAGGGTTAGGGTTATGGTTAGTTTTAGGCTTAGGGCTCCGTTTAGGTTACAGTTAAGGATAAGGGTACGTGTTAGGGTTAGGGTATTTATTAAACCTATCCCACTCTCTAGATACCACTTAGCACGTAAAGGAATATTATTTGCGCTCCAGCCATGGAGAAGAGTTTAGACACTAGGATAAAATAAGGGACACACCCATTATAAAGAAATCACATTAGGATTCTCTTTTAACCTGTTCCTTAAAACACTAGTGCTTACGAAATCTATTGGAGGCAGAAGAAGTCAAGGGTAGCTTAGTGTTAGGGTTAGGGTTAGGGTAGGCCTTAGGGTTCGGGTTCGTGAACGAGTTTGTTTACGGCGTAGGGTGTTGTTTAGCGTTAGGTTTAGTTTTAAGTTTAGGACTCGGTTTAGGGTATGGGTTAGGATTAGGGTACATGTTAGGTTAGGGTAGGCGTTAGGGTTAGGGTACACATTAGGGTTAGGGTATTTTTTAAACCTATCGCACTGTCTAGATACCACTGAGCACGTAAAGGAATATTAGTTGGGGTCCAGCCATGGAGAAGAGTTTAGACACTAGGATAAGATAAGGGACACACCCATTATAAAGAAATCACATTAGAAATCTCTTTTAACCTGTTCCTTAAAACACTAGTGCTTAGGAAATCTTTTGGAGGCAGAAGCACTCAAGAATAGCTTAGGTATAAGGTTAGGGTTAGGGTACAGCTTAGGTACGGGTTCGAGTACGGGATAGGGTACGGCATAGGGTATGTGTTAGAGTTAGGGTTAGGGTTAATTTTAGGTTTAGGGCTCGGTTTAGAGTACGGGTTAGGATTAGGGTACATGTTAGGGTTAGGGTAGGCGTTAGGGTTAGGGTACGTGTTAGGTTTAGGGTATTTCTTAAACCTATCCCACTCTCTAGATACCACTGAGCACGTAAAGGAATATTAGTTGGGGACCAGCCATGGAGAAGAGTTTAGACACTAGGATAAGATAAGCGACACACCCATTATGAAGAAATCACATTAGGATTCTTTTTTAAACTGTTCCTTAAAATACTAGTCCTTAGGAAATCTTTTGGAGGCAGAAGCAGTCAGGGGTAGCTTAGGGTTAGGGTTAGGGTTAGGGTTTGGGTACGGCTTAGGGGAGGGGTTCCGGTTCGGCTTAGGGTATGGGTTAGGTTTAGGGTTAGGGTGAGTTTTAGGGTGAGGGCTCGGTTTAGGTTATGGGTTAGGGTTAAGGTATGTGTTAGGGTTATGGTAGTGGTTCGGGTTAGGGTATGCGTTAGGGTTAGCGTATTTTTTAAACCTATCCCACTCTCTAGATACCACTTAGCATGTAAAGGGGTATTATTTAGGGTCCAGCCATGGAGAATAATTTAGACACTTGATAAGATAAGGAACACACCCATTATATAGAAATCGCATTAGGTTCTCTTTTTAATTTGTTCCTTAAAACACTAGTGTTAAGGAAATCTACTGGAGGCAGAATCTGTCAAGGGTGGGTTAGGGTTAGGGTTATTGTACGGCTTAGGGTACGAGTTCGGTTTCGGCGTAGGGTGTGGGTTAGGGTTAGGGTTAGGGTTAGTTTTAGGGTTAGGGCTCGGTTTAGGGTACGGGTTAAGATTAGGGTACGTTTTAGGGTTAGGGTTGAGGTTAGGGTTAGGGTACACACTAGGGTTAGGGTATTTGTTAAACCTATCCCACTCTCTAAATACCACTTAACACGTAAAGGAATATTAGTAGGGTTCCAGTCATGGAGAAGAGTTTAGACACTAGGATAAGATAAGGAACACACCCATTATAAAGAAATCACATTAGGATTCTATTTTTCACCTGTTCCTTAAAAAATTAGTGCTTAGGATATCTATTGGAGGCAGAAGCAGTCAAGGGTAACTTAGGGTTAGGATTAGGGTTAGGGTACGGCTTAGGGTATGAGTTCTGTTACGGCGTAGGGTATGGGTTAGGGTTAGGGTTAGGGTTAGTTTTAGGGTTAGGTCTCGGTTTAGGTTACTGGTTAGGATTAGCGTACGTGTTAGGGTTAGGGTAAGTGTTAGGGTGAGGGTACGTGTTAGGTTTAGGCTATTTATTAAACCTCTCCCACTCTCTAGATACCACTAAGCACGTAAAGGAATATTATTGGGGTTCCAGGCAGGGAAAAGACTTTAGACACTAGGATAATATAAGGAACATACACATTGTAAAGAAATCACATTAGTATTCTCTTTTTAACCTGTTCCCTAAAACACTAGTGCTTAGGAAATCTATTGGAGGCAGAAGCAGTCAAGGGTACCTTAGGGTTAAGGTTAGTGTTAGGGTACAGCTTAGGGTACGGGTTCGGGTACAGGTTCGGGTACGGCGTAGGGTATGGGTTAGGGTTAGGGTTTGTTTTAGGGTTAGGGCTCAGTTTAGGATATGGTTTATGATTAGGGTATGTGTTAGGGTTAGGGTAGGGGTTAAGTTTAGGGTATGCGTTCGGGTTAGGATATTTATTAAACGTATCCCACTCTCGAAATACCACGTAGCACGTAACGGTTTATTAGTTGGTGTCCAGCCATGGAGAACAGTTTAGACACTAGGATAAGATAGGGAACACACCCATTATAAAGATATCACATTAGGATTCTCTTTTTCACCTGTTCCTTAAAACACTAGTGTTAGGAAATCTACTGGAGGCAAAAGCAGTCAAGGGTAGCTTAGTGTTAGGGTTAGGTTTAGGGATAGGGTTAGGGTACGGCTTAGGGTACGGGTTCGGGTATAGAGTAGGGCATGGGTTAGGGTTAGTGTTAGGTTTAGTTTTAGAGTTAGGGCTCGGTTTAGTGTACGAGTTAGGATTAGGGTACGTGTTAGGGATAGGGTAGGGGTTAGGGTTAGGTTACGTGTTAGGATTGGTGTTTTTATTAAAACTATCCCACTTTCTAGATACCACTTAGCACGTAAAGCAATATTATTTGGGGTCCTGCTATGGAGAAGAGTTTAGACACTAGGATAAGATAAGGAACACACCCATTATAAACAAATCACATTAGGATTCTCTTTATCACCAGTTCCTTAAAACACATGTGGTAAGGAAATCTATTGGAGGAAGAAACAGTTAAGGGTAGCTTAGTGTTATGGTTAGGGTTAGGGTTAGGGTTAGGGTACTGCTTAGGGTTCGGGTTCGTGTACGGTTTCGGGTACGGCATAGGGTGTTAGTTAGGGTTAGTGTTAGTGTTAGATTTATGGCTCGGTTTAGGGTAAGGGTTAGGATTAGGGTACGTGTTAGTGTTAGGGTAGGCGTTAGGGTTAGGGTGTGCGTTAGATTTAGGGTATTTATTAAACCTATCCCACTGTCTAGATACCACTGAGCACGTAAAGGAATATTAGTTGGGGTCCAGCCATGGAGAAGAGTTTAGACACTAGGATAAGATAAGGGACCCACCCAGTATAAAGAAATCACATTAGGTTCTCTTTTTAATTTGTTCCTTAAAATACTAGTGTTAAGGAAATCTACTGGAGGCAGAAGCAGTCAAGGGTACCTTTGGGTTAGTGTTAGGGTTAGGGTTAGGGTACGGCTTAGGGTACGAGTTCGATTTCGCCTTGGAATATGGGTTAGGGTTAGGGTTAGTGTTAGTTATAGGGTTAGGGCTCGGTTTAGGGTACAATGTAGGATTAGGTTACTTGTTAGGGTTAGGGTAGGGGTTAGAGTTAGGGTACGTGTTATGGTTAAGGTATTTATTAAACCTATCCCACTCTCTAGATACCACTTAGTACGTAAAGGAATATTATTTGGGGTCCAGCCATGGAGAAGTGTTTAGACACTAGGTTAAGATAAGCGACACACCCATTATAAAGAAATCACATTAGGATTCTCTTTTAACCTGTTGCTTAAAACACTAGTGCTTAGGAAATCTAGTGGAAGCAGAAGCAGTCAAGGGTAGCTTAGGGTTAGGGTTAGGGTTAGGGTTAGGGTTAGTGATAGGCTACGGCTTAGGCTACGGTTTCGGGTACGGGTTCGTGTATGGCGTAGGTTATTGGTTATGGTTAGGGTTAGGGTAGGTTTTAGGGTTAGGGCTCGGTTTAGGGTACGGGTTAAGATTAGGGTACGTTTTAGGTTAGGGTTAGGGTTAGGTTTAGGGATAGCGTTAGGGTACGGCTTAGGGTACGATTTCGATTACGGCATATGGTATGCGTTAGGGTTAGGGTTAGGGTTAGTTTTAGTGTTAGGGCTTGGTTTAGGGTACAGTTTAGGATTAGGTTACGTGTTAGGGTTAGGGTAGGGGTTAGGGTGAGGGTACGCTTTAGGGTTAGGGTATTTATTAAACCTATCTCACTCTCTTGATAACACTTAGCACGTAAAGGAATATTAGTTGGGGTCCTGTCATGGAGAAGAGTTTACACACTAGGATAAGAAAAGGAACATACCCATTATAAAGAAATCACATTAGGATTCTTTTTTTAACCTGTTCCATAAAACACCAGTGCTTAGGAAATCTATTGGAGGCAGAAGTAGTCAAGGGTAGCTTAGGGTTAGGTTTAGGGTTAGGGTATGGGTTCGGCTACGGGTTCGGGTACGGCGTAGGGTATGGGTTATGGTTAGGGTTAGGGTAGGTTTTAGGGTTATGTCTCGGTATAGGGTACGGGTTAGGATTAGGGTACGTGTTAGGGTTAGGGTAGGAGTTAGGGTTAGGATACGCGTTAGGGTTAGGGTATTTATTAAACCTATCCCACTCTCTAAATACCACTTAGCACGTAAAGGAATATTAGTTGGGGTCCAGCCATGGAGAAGAGTTTAGACACTAGGATAAGATAAGGAACACACCCATTATGAAGAAATCACATTAGTATTCTCTTTTTAACCTGTTCCATAAAACACCAGTGCTTAGGAAATCTATTGGAGGCAGAAGTAGTCAAGGGTTGCTTAGGGTTAGGGTACGGCTTAGGGTATGGGTTCGGATAAGGCGTATGGTCTGGGTTCGGGTTAATTTTAGGGTTAGGGCTCGGTTTATGGTATGGGTTAGGATTAGGGTACATGTTAGGGTTAGGGTAGGGGTTAGGGTGAGGATACGCATTAGGGTTAGGGTATTTATTAAACCTCTCCCACTGTCTAGATACGACTTAGCATGTAAAGGAATATTATTTGGGGTCCAGCCATGGAGAAAATTTTAGACACTAGTATAAGATAAGGAACACACCCATTATAAAGAAATCACATTAGGATTCTCTTTTGAACCTGTTCCTTAAATCACTAGTGCTTAGGAAATCTGTTGGAGGCAGAAGCAGTCAAGGGTACCTTAGGGTTAAGGATAGTGTTAGGGTACAGCTTAGGGTACGGGTTCAGGTACGGGTTCGGGTACGGCGTAGGGTATGGGTTAGGGTTAGGGTTAGTTTTAGGGTTTGGGCTCAGTTTAGGGTATGGTTTAGGATTAGGTTATGTTTTAGCGTTAGGGTAGGGGTTAGGGTTAGGGTAAGCGTTAGGGTTAGGATATTTATTAAACGTATCCCACTCTCTAAATACCACGTAGCACGTAAAGGATTATTAGTTGTTGTCCAGCCATGGAGAACAGGTTAGACACTAGGATAAGATAAGGAACACACCCATTATAAACAAATCACATTAGGATTCTCTTTTTCACATGTTCCTTAAAACACTAGTGTTAGGAAATCTACTGGAGGCAAAAGCAGTCAAGGGTAGCTTAGGGTTAGGGTTAGGTTTAGGGATAGGGTTAGGGTACGGCTTAGGGTACTGGTTCGGGTATAGAGTAGGGCATGGGTTAGGGTTAGTGTTAGGGTTAGTTTTAGTGTTAGGGCTCGGGTTAGTGTACGAGTTAGGATTAGGGTACGAGTTAGGATTAGGGTTTTTATTAAAACTATCCCACTTTCTAGATACCACTTACCACGTAAAGTAATATTATTTGGGTTCCAGCTATGGAGAAGAGTTTAGACACTAGGATGAGATAAGGAACACACCCATTATAAACAAATCACATTAGGATTCTCTGTATCACCTGTTCTTTAAAACACTAGTGGTAAGGAAATCTATTGGAGGAAGAAGCAGTCAAGGGTAGCTTAGTGTTAGTATTAGGGTTAGGGTTAGGGTTAGGGTACTGCTTAGGGTTCGGGTTCGTGTACGGTTTCGGGTATGGCATAGGGTGTTGGTTAGGGTTAGTGTTAGTGTTAGGTTTAGGGCTCGGTTTAGGTTACGGGTTAGGATTAGGGTACGTGTTAGTGTTAGGGTAGGCGTTAGGGTTAGGTTACTCGTTATGGTTAGGGTATTTATTAAACGTATCCCACTCTCTAGATACCACTTATTACGTAAAGGAATATTAGTTGAGGTCCAGCCATGGACAAGAGTTTAGACACTAGGATAAGATAAGGGACACACCCATTATAAAGAAATCACATTAGGATTCTCTTTTAATGTGTACCTTAAAACACTAGTGCTTAGGAAATCTTTTGGAGGCAGAAGCATTCAAGGGTAGCTTACGGTTAGGGTTAGGGTTAGGGTTAGGGTACGGCTTAGGGTACGAGTTCAATTTCGGCGTAGGGTATGTGTTAGGTGTAGGGTTAGTGTTAGTTTTAGGGTTAGGGCTCGGTTTAGGGTACAATTTAGTTTAAGGGTACGTGTTAAGGTTAGAGTATTTATTAAACCTATCCCACTCTCTAGATATCACTTAGCACGTAAAGGAATATTATTTGGGGTCCATCCATGGAGAAGAGTTTAGACACTAGGATAAGATAAGGGACACACCCATTATAAAGAAATCACATTAGGATTCGCTTTTAACCTGTTCCTTAAAATACTAGTTCTTAGGAAATCTATTGGAGGCAGAAGCAGTGAAGGGTAGCTTAGTGTTAGGGTTAGGGTTAGGGTTAGGGTTAGGGTTAGGGTAAGGCTTAGGGTTTGGGTTCGTGTACGAGTTCGTGTACGGCGTAGGGTTTTGTTTAGTGTTAGGTTTAGTTTTAAGTTTAGGACTCTGTTTAGGTTACTGGTTAGGTTTAGGGTACATGTTAGAGTTATGGTAGGCATTAGGGTTAGGGTACGCATTAGGATTAGGGTATTTATTAAACCTGTCCCACTCTCTACATACCACTGAGCACGTAAAGGAATATTAGTTGTGGTCCAGCCATAGAGAAGAGTTTAGACACTACGATAAGATAAGGGACACACCCATTATAAAGAAATCACATTAGGATTCTCTTTTAACCTGTTCCTTAAAACACTAGTGCTTAGGAAATCTTTTGGAGGCAGAAGCAGTGAAGGTTAGCTTAAGGATAGGGTTAGGGTTAGGGTTTGGGTACGGCTTAGGTTAGGGGTTCGGGTACGGCATAGGGTATGGGTTAGGTTTAGGGTTAGGGTGAGTTTTAGGGTTAGGGCTCGGTTTAGGGTACGGGTTAGGATTAGGGTACGTGTTAGGGTTATGGTAGGGGTTCGGGTTAGGGTATGCGTTACGGTTAGGGTATTTATGAAACCTATCCCACTCTCGAGATACCACTTAGCACGTAAAGGAATATTATTTAGTGTCCAGCCATGGAGAATAATTTAGACACTTGATAAGATAAGGAACACACCCATTATAAAGAAATCACATTAGGTTCTTTTCTTAATTTGTTCCTTAAAAAACTAGTGCTAAGGAAATCTACTGGAGGCAGAAGCAGTCAAGGGTAGCTTAGGGTTAGGGTTAGGGTTAGGGTTAGGGTACCGCTTAGGGTAGGAGTTCGATTATGGCCTAGGGTATGGGTTAGGGTTAGGGTTAGGGTTAGGGTAGGGCTTAGGGTTCGGGTTCGTGAACGAGTTTGGGTACGGCGTAGGGTGTTGGTTAGGGTTAGGTTTAGTTTTAAGTTTAGGACTCGGTTTAGGGTATGGGTTAGGATTAGGGTACATGTTAGGTTAGGGTAGGCGTTAGGGTTAGGGTACGCATTAGGGTTAGGGTATTTATTAAACCTTTCCCACTGTCTAGATACCACTGAGCACGTAAAGGAATATTAGTTGGGGTCCAGCCATGGAGAAGAGTTTAGACACTAGGATAAGATAAGGGGCACACCCATTATAAAGAAATCACATTAGGATTCTCTTTTTAACGTGCTCTTTAAAACACTATTGTTTAGGATATCCATTGGAGGCAGCAGCAGTCAAGGGTATCTTAGGGTTAGGGTTAGGTTTAGGGTACCACTTAGGGTAGGAGTTCGATTACGGCCTAGGGTATTGGTTAGGGTTAGGGTTAGTTTTAGGGTTAGGGCTCAGTTTAGGGTACAGTTTAGGATAAGGGTACGTATTAAGGTTAGGGTATTTATTAAACCTATCCCACTCTCTAAATACCACTTAGCATGTAAAGGAATATTAGTTGGTGTCCAGCCATGGAGAACACTTTAGACACTAGGATAAGATAAGAACACACCCATTATAAAGAAATCACATTAGGATTCTATTTTTCACCTGTTCCTTAAAAAACTAGTGCTTAGGATTTCTATTGGAGGCAGAAGCAGTCAAGGGTAGCTAAGGGTTAGGGTTAGGGTTAGCGTTAGTGTACGGCTTAGGGTACGAGTTTCGTTACGGCGTAGGCTATGAGTTAGGGTTAGGGTTATGGTTAGTTTTAGGCTTAGGGCTCCGTTTAGGTTACAGTTAAGGATAAGGGTACGTGTTAGGGTTAGGGTATTTATTAAACCTATCCCACTCTCTAGATACCACTTAGCACGTAAAGGAATATTATTTGCGCTCCAGCCATGGAGAAGAGTTTAGACACTAGGATAAGATAAGGGACACACCCATTATAAAGAAATCACATTAGGATTCTCTTTTAACCTGTTCCTTAAAACACTAGTGCTTACGAAATCTATTGGAGGCAGAAGAAGTCAAGGGTAGCTTAGTGTTAGGGTTAGGGTTAGGGTTAGGGTTAGGGTAGGCCTTAGGGTTCGGGTTCGTGAACGAGTTTGGGTACGGCGTAGGGTTTTGGTTAGCGTTAGGTTTAGTTTTAAGTTTAGGACTCGGTTTAGGGTATGGGTTAGGATTAGGGTACATGTTAGGTTAGGGTAGGCGTTAGGTTTAGGGTACACATTAGGGTTAGGGTATTTTTTAAACCTATCGCACTGTCTAGATACCACTGAGCACGTAAAGGAATATTAGTTGGGGTCCAGCCATGGAGAAGAGTTTAGACACTAGGATAAGATAAGGGACACACCCATTATAAAGAAATCACATTAGGAATCTCTTTTAACCTGTTCCTTAAAACACTAGTGCTTAGGAAATCTTTTGGAGGCAGAAGCACTCAAGAATAGCTTAGGTATAAGGTTAGGGTTAGGGTACAGCTTAGGTACGGGTTCGAGTACGGGATAGGGTACGGCATAGGGTATGTGTTAGAGTTAGGGTTAGGGTTAATTTTAGGTTTAGGGCTCGGTTTAGAGTACGGGTTAGGATTAGGGTACATGTTAGGGTTAGGGTAGGCGTTAGGGTTAGGGTACGTGTTAGGTTTAGGGTATTTCTTAAACCTATCCCACTCTCTAGATACCACTGAGCACGTAAAGGAATATTAGTTGGGGACCAGCCATGGAGAAGAGTTTAGACACTAGGATAAGATAAGCGACACACCCATTATGAAGAAATCACATTAGGATTCTTTTTTAAACTGTTCCTTAAAACACTAGTCCTTAGGAAATCTTTTGGAGGCAGAAGCAGTCAGGGGTAGCTTAGGGTTAGGGTTAGGGTTAGGGTTTGGGTACGGCTTAGGGGAGGGGTTCCGGTTCGGCTTAGGGTATGGGTTAGGTTTAGGGTTAGGGTGAGTTTTAGGGTGAGGGCTCGGTTTAGGTTATGGGTTAGGGTTAAGGTATGTGTTAGGGTTATGGTAGTGGTTCGGGTTAGGGTATGCGTTAGGGTTAGCGTATTTTTTAAACCTATCCCACTCTCTAGATACCACGTAGCATGTAAAGGGGTATTATTTAGGGTCCAGCCATGGAGAATAATTTAGACACTTGATAAGATAAGGAACACACCCATTATATAGAAATCGCATTAGGTTCTCTTTTTAATTTGTTCCTTAAAACACTAGTGTTAAGGAAATCTACTGGAGGCAGAATCTGTCAAGGGTGGGTTAGGGTTAGGGTTATTGTACGGCTTAGGGTACGAGTTCGGTTTCGGCGTAGGGTGTGGGTTAGGGTTAGGGTTAGGGTTAGTTTTAAGGTTAGGGCTCGGTTTAGGGTACGGGTTAAGATTAGGGTACGTTTTAGGGTTAGGGTTGAGGTTAGGGTTAGGGTACACACTAGGGTTAGGGTATTTGTTAAACCTATCCCACTCTCTAAATACCACTTAACACGTAAAGGAATATTAGTAGGGTTCCAGTCATGGAGAAGAGTTTAGACACTAGGATAAGATAAGGAACACACCCATTATAAAGAAATCACATTAGGATTCTATTTTTCACCTGTTCCTTAAAAAATTAGTGCTTAGGATATCTATTGGAGGCAGAAGCAGTCAAGGGTAACTTAGGGTTAGGATTAGGGTTAGGGTACGGCTTAGGGTATGAGTTCTGTTACGGCGTAGGGTATGGGTTAGGGTTAGGGTTAGGGTTAGTTTTAGGGTTAGGTCTCGGTTTAGGTTACTGGTTAGGATTAGCGTACGTGTTAGGGTTAGGGTAAGTGTTAGGGTGAGGGTACGTGTTAGGTTTAGGCTATTTATTAAACCTCTCCCACTCTCTAGATACCACTAAACACGTAAAGGAATATTATTGGGGTTCCAGGCAGGGAAAAGACTTTAGACACTAGGATAATATAAGGAACATACACATTGTAAAGAAATCACATTAGTATTCTCTTTTTAACCTGTTCCCTAAAACACTAGTGCTTAGGAAATCTATTGGAGGCAGAAGCAGTCAAGGGTACCTTAGGGTTAAGGTTAGTGTTAGGGTACAGCTTAGGGTACGGGTTCGGGTACAGGTTCGGGTACGGCGTAGGGTATGGGTTAGGGTTAGGGTTTGTTTTAGGGTTAGGGCTCAGTTTAGGATATGGTTTATGATTAGGGTATGTGTTAGGGTTAGGGTAGGGGTTAAGTTTAGGGTATGCGTTCGGGTTAGGATATTTATTAAACGTATCCCACTCTCTAAATACCACGTAGCACGTAACGGTTTATTAGTTGGTGTCCAGCCATGGAGAACAGTTTAGACACTAGGATAAGATAGGGAACACACCCATTATAAAGATATCACATTAGGATTCTCTTTTTCACCTGTTCCTTAAAACACTAGTGTTAGGAAATCTACTGGAGGCAAAAGCAGTCAAGGGTAGCTTAGTGTTAGGGTTAGGTTTAGGGATAGGGTTAGGGTACGGCTTAGGGTACGGGTTCGGGTATAGAGTAGGGCATGGGTTAGGGTTAGTGTTAGGTTTAGTTTTAGAGTTAGGGCTCGGTTTAGTGTACGAGTTAGGATTAGGGTACGTGTTAGGGATAGGGTAGGGGTTAGGGTTAGGTTACGTGTTAGGATTGGTGTTTTTATTAAAACTATCCCACTTTCTAGATACCACTTAGCACGTAAAGCAATATTATTTGGGGTCCTGCTATGGAGAAGAGTTTAGACACTAGGATAAGATAAGGAACACACCCATTATAAACAAATCACATTAGGATTCTCTTTATCACCAGTTCCTTAAAACACATGTGGTAAGGAAATCTATTGGAGGAAGAAACAGTTAAGGGTAGCTTAGTGTTAGGGTTAGGGTTAGGGTTAGGGTTAGGGTACTGCTTAGGGTTCGAGTTCGTGTACGGTTTCGGGTACGGCATAGGGTGTTAGTTAGGGTTAGTGTTAGTGTTAGATTTATGGCTCGGTTTAGGGTAAGGGTTAGGATTAGGGTACGTGTTAGTGTTAGGGTAGGCGTTAGGGTTAGGGTATGCGTTAGATTTAGGGTATTTATTAAACCTATCCCACTGTCTAGATACCACTGAGCACGTAAAGGAATATTAGTTGGGGTCCAGCCATGGAGAAGAGTTTAGACACTAGGATAAGATAAGGGACCCACCCAGTATAAAGAAATCACATTAGGTTCTCTTTTTAATTTGTTCCTTAAAACACTAGTGTTAAGGAAATCTACTGGAGGCAGAAGCAGTCAAGGGTACCTTTGGGTTAGTGTTAGGGTTAGGGTTAGGGTACGGCTTAGGGTACGAGTTCGATTTCGCCGTAGGATATGGGTTAGGGTTAGGGTTAGTGTTAGTTATAGGGTTAGGGCTCGGTTTAGGGTACAATGTAGGATTAGGTTACTTGTTAGGGTTAGGGTAGGGGTTAGAGTTAGGGTACGTGTTATGGTTAAGGTATTTATTAAACCTATCCCACTCTCTAGATACCACTTAGTACGTAAAGGAATATTATTTGGGGTCCAGCCATGGAGAAGTGTTTAGACACTAGGTTAAGATAAGCGACACACCCATTATAAAGAAATCACATTAGGATTCTCTTTTAACCTGTTGCTTAAAACACTAGTGCTTAGGAAATCTAGTGGAAGCAGAAGCAGTCAAGGGTAGCTTAGGGTTAGGGTTAGGGTTAGGGTTAGGGTTAGTGATAGGCTACGGCTTAGGCTACGGTTTCGGGTACGGGTTCGTGTATGGCGTAGGTTATTGGTTATGGTTAGGGTTAGGGTAGGTTTTAGGGTTAGGGCTCGGTTTAGGGTACGGGTTAAGATTAGGGTACGTTTTAGGTTAGGGTTAGGGTTAGGTTTAGGGATAGCGTTAGGGTACGGCTTAGGGTACGATTTCGATTACGGCATATGGTATGCGTTAGGGTTAGGGTTAGGGTTAGTTTTAGTGTTAGGGCTTGGTTTAGGGTACAGTTTAGGATTAGGTTACGTGTTAGGGTTAGGGTAGGGGTTAGGGTGAGGGTACGCTTTAGGGTTAGGGTATTTATTAAACCTATCTCACTCTCTTGATAACACTTAGCACGTAAAGGAATATTAGTTGGGGTCCTGTCATGGAGAAGAGTTTACACACTAGGATAAGAAAAGGAACATACCCATTATAAAGAAATCACATTAGGATTCTTTTTTTAACCTGTTCCATAAAACACCAGTGCTTAGGAAATCTATTGGAGGCAGAAGTAGTCAAGGGTAGCTTAGGGTTAGGTTTAGGGTTAGGGTATGGGTTCGGCTACGGGTTCGGGTACAGCGTAGGGTATGGGTTATGGTTAGGGTTAGGGTAGGTTTTAGGGTTATGTCTCGGTATAGGGTACGGGTTAGGATTAGGGTACGTGTTAGGGTTAGGGTAGGAGTTAGGGTTAGGATACGCGTTAGGGTTAGGGTATTCATTAAACCTATCCCACTCTCTAAATACCACTTAGCACGTAAAGGAATATTAGTTGGGGTCCAGCCATGGAGAAGAGTTTAGACACTAGGATAAGATAAGGAACACACCCATTATGAAGAAATCACATTAGTATTCTCTTTTTAACCTGTTCCATAAAACACCAGTGCTTAGGAAATCTATTGGAGGCAGAAGTAGTCAAGGGTTGCTTAGGGTTAGGGTACGGCTTAGGGTATGGGTTCGGATACGGCGTATGGTCTGGGTTCGGGTTAATTTTAGGGTTAGGGCTCGGTTTATGGTATGGGTTAGGATTAGGGTACATGTTAGGGTTAGGGTAGGGGTTAGGGTGAGGATACGCATTAGGGTTAGGGTATTTATTAAACCTCTCCCACTGTCTAGATACGACTTAGCATGTAAAGGAATATTATTTGGGGTCCAGCCATGGAGAAAATTTTAGACACTAGTATAAGATAAGGAACACACCCATTATAAAGAAATCACATTAGGATTCTCTTTTGAACCTGTTCCTTAAATCACTAGTGCTTAGGAAATCTGTTGGAGGCAGAAGCAGTCAAGGGTACCTTAGGGTTAAGGATAGTGTTAGGGTACAGCTTAGGTACGGGTTCAGGTACGGGTTCGGGTATGGCGTAGGGTATGGGTTAGGGTTAGGGTTAGTTTTAGGGTTTGGGCTCAGTTTAGGGTATGGTTTAGGATTAGGTTATGTTTTAGCGTTAGGGTAGGGGTTAGGGTTAGGGTAAGCGTTAGGGTTAGGATATTTATTAAACGTATCCCACTCTCTAAATACCACGTAGCACGTAAAGGATTATTAGTTGTTGTCCAGCCATGGAGAACAGGTTAGACACTAGGATAAGATAAGGAACACACCCATTATAAACAAATCACATTAGGATTCTCTTTTTCACATGTTCCTTAAAACACTAGTGTTAGGAAATCTACTGGAGGCAAAAGCAGTCAAGGGTAGCTTAGGGTTAGGGTTAGGTTTAGGGATAGGGTTAGGGTACGGCTTAGGGTACGGGTTCGGGTATAGAGTAGGGCATGGGTTAGGGTTAGTGTTAGGGTTAGTTTTAGTGTTAGGGCTCGGGTTAGTGTACGAGTTAGGATTAGGGTACGAGTTAGGATTAGGGTTTTTATTAAAACTATCCCACTTTCTAGATACCACTTACCACGTAAAGTAATATTATTTGGGTTCCAGCTATGGAGAAGAGTTTAGACACTAGGATGAGATAAGGAACACACCCATTATAAACAAATCACATTAGGATTCTCTGTATCACCTGTTCTTTAAAACACTAGTGGTAAGGAAATCTATTGGAGGAAGAAGCAGTCAAGGGTAGCTTAGTGTTAGTATTAGGGTTAGGGTTAGGGTTAGGGTACTGCTTAGGGTTCGGGTTCGTGTACGGTTTCGGGTATGGCATAGGGTGTTGGTTAGGGTTAGTGTTAGTGTTAGGTTTAGGGCTCGGTTTAGGTTACGGGTTAGGATTAGGGTACGTGTTAGTGTTAGGGTAGGCGTTAGGGTTAGGTTACTCGTTATGGTTAGGGTATTTATTAAACGTATCCCACTCTCTAGATACCACTTATTACGTAAAGGAATATTAGTTGAGGTCCAGCCATGGACAAGAGTTTAGACACTAGGATAAGATAAGGGACACACCCATTATAAAGAAATCACATTAGGATTCTCTTTTAATGTGTACCTTAAAACACTAGTGCTTAGGAAATCTTTTGGAGGCAGAAGCATTCAAGGGTAGCTTACGGTTAGGGTTAGGGTTAGGGTTAGGGTTAGGGTACGGCTTAGGGTACGAGTTCAATTTCGGCGTAGGGTATGTGTTAGGTGTAGGGTTAGTGTTAGTTTTAGGGTTAGGGCTCGGTTTAGGGTACAATTTAGTTTAAGGGTACGTGTTAAGGTTAGAGTATTTATTAAACCTATCCCACTCTCTAGATATCACTTAGCACGTAAAGGAATATTATTTGGGGTCCATCCATGGAGAAGAGTTTAGACACTAGGATAAGATAAGGGACACACCCATTATAAAGAAATCACATTAGGATTCGCTTTTAACTTGTTCCTTAAAATACTAGTTCTTAGGAAATCTATTGGAGGCAGAAGCAGTGAAGGGTAGCTTAGTGTTAGGGTTAGGGTTAGGGTTAGGGTTAGGGTTAGGGTAAGGCTTAGGGTTCGGGTTCGTGTACGAGTTCGTGTACGGCGTAGGGTTTTGTTTAGTGTTAGGTTTAGTTTTAAGTTTAGGACTCTGTTTAGGTTACTGGTTAGGTTTAGGGTACATTTTAGAGTTATGGTAGGCATTAGGGTTAGGGTACGCATTAGGATTAGGGTATTTATTAAACCTGTCCCACTCTCTACATACCACTGAGCACGTAAAGGAATATTAGTTGTGGTCCAGCCATAGAGAAGAGTTTAGACACTACGATAAGATAAGGGACACACCCATTATAAAGAAATCACATTAGGATTCTCTTTTAACCTGTTCCTTAAAACACTAGTGCTTAGGAAATCTTTTGGAGGCAGAAGCAGTGAAGGTTAGCTTAAGGATAGGGTTAGGGTTAGGGTTTGGGTACGGCTTAGGTTAGGGGTTCGGGTACGGCATAGGGTATGGGTTAGGTTTAGGGTTAGGGTGAGTTTTAGGGTTAGGGCTCGGTTTAGGGTACGGGTTAGGATTAGGGTACGTGTTAGGGTTATGGTAGGGGTTCGGGTTAGGGTATGCGTTACGGTTAGGGTATTTATGAAACCTATCCCACTCTCGAGATACCACTTAGCACGTAAAGGAATATTATTTAGTGTCCAGCCATGGAGAATAATTTAGACACTTGATAAGATAAGGAACACACCCATTATAAAGAAATCACATTAGGTTCTTTTCTTAATTTGTTCCTTAAAAAACTAGTGCTAAGGAAATCTACTGGAGGCAGAAGCAGTCAAGGGTAGCTTAGGGTTAGGGTTAGGGTTAGGGTTAGGGTACCGCTTAGGGTAGGAGTTCGATTATGGCCTAGGGTATGGGTTAGGGTTAGGGTTAGGGTTAGGGTAGGGCTTAGGGTTCGGGTTCGTGAACGAGTTTGGGTACGGCGTAGGGTGTTGGTTAGGGTTAGGTTTAGTTTTAAGTTTAGGACTCGGTTTAGGGTATGGGTTAGGATTAGGGTACATGTTAGGTTAGGGTAGGCGTTAGGGTTAGGGTACGCATTAGGGTTAGGGTATTTATTAAACCTTTCCCACTGTCTAGATACCACTGAGCACGTAAAGGAATATTAGTTGGGGTCCAGCCATGGAGAAGAGTTTAGACACTAGGATAAGATAAGGGGCACACCCATTATAAAGAAATCACATTAGGATTCTCTTTTTAACGTGCTCTTTAAAACACTATTGTTTAGGATATCCATTGGAGGCAGCAGCAGTCAAGGGTATCTTAGGGTTAGGGTTAGGTTTAGGGTACCACTTAGGGTAGGAGTTCGATTACGGCCTAGGGTATTGGTTAGGGTTAGGGTTAGTTTTAGGGTTAGGGCTCAGTTTAGGGTACAGTTTAGGATAAGGGTACGTATTAAGGTTAGGGTATTTATTAAACCTATCCCACTCTCTAAATACCACTTAGCATGTAAAGGAATATTAGTTGGTGTCCAGCCATGGAGAACACTTTAGACACTAGGATAAGATAAGAACACACCCATTATAAAGAAATCACATTAGGATTCTATTTTTCACCTGTTCCTTAAAAAACTAGTGCTTAGGATTTCTATTGGAGGCAGAAGCAGTCAAGGGTAGCTAAGGGTTAGGGTTAGGGTTAGCGTTAGTGTACGGCTTAGGGTACGAGTTTCGTTACGGCGTAGGCTATGAGTTAGGGTTAGGGTTATGGTTAGTTTTAGGCTTAGGGCTCCGTTTAGGTTACAGTTAAGGATAAGGGTACGTGTTAGGGTTAGGGTATTTATTAAACCTATCCCACTCTCTAGATACCACTTAGCACGTAAAGGAATATTATTTGCGCTCCAGCCATGGAGAAGAGTTTAGACACTAGGATAAGATAAGGGACACACCCATTATAAAGAAATCACATTAGGATTCTCTTTTAACCTGTTCCTTAAAACACTAGTGCTTACGAAATCTATTGGAGGCAGAAGAAGTCAAGGGTAGCTTAGTGTTAGGGTTAGGGTTAGGGTTAGGGTTAGGGTAGGCCTTAGGGTTCGGGTTCGTGAACGAGTTTGGGTACGGCGTAGGGTTTTGGTTAGCGTTAGGTTTAGTTTTAAGTTTAGGACTCGGTTTAGGGTATGGGTTAGGATTAGGGTACATGTTAGGTTAGGGTAGGCGTTAGGTTTAGGGTACACATTAGGGTTAGGGTATTTTTTAAACCTATCGCACTGTCTAGATACCACTGAGCACGTAAAGGAATATTAGTTGGGGTCCAGCCATGGAGAAGAGTTTAGACACTAGGATAAGATAAGGGACACACCCATTATAAAGAAATCACATTAGGAATCTCTTTTAACCTGTTCCTTAAAACACTAGTGCTTAGGAAATCTTTTGGAGGCAGAAGCACTCAAGAATAGCTTAGGTATAAGGTTAGGGTTAGGGTACAGCTTAGGTACGGGTTCGAGTACGGGATAGGGTACGGCATAGGGTATGTGTTAGAGTTAGGGTTAGGGTTAATTTTAGGTTTAGGGCTCGGTTTAGAGTACGGGTTAGGATTAGGGTACATGTTAGGGTTAGGGTAGGCGTTAGGGTTAGGGTACGTGTTAGGTTTAGGGTATTTCTTAAACCTATCCCACTCTCTAGATACCACTGAGCACGTAAAGGAATATTAGTTGGGGACCAGCCATGGAGAAGAGTTTAGACACTAGGATAAGATAAGCGACACACCCATTATGAAGAAATCACATTAGGATTCTTTTTTAAACTGTTCCTTAAAACACTAGTCCTTAGGAAATCTTTTGGAGGCAGAAGCAGTCAGGGGTAGCTTAGGGTTAGGGTTAGGGTTAGGGTTTGGGTACGGCTTAGGGGAGGGGTTCCGGTTCGGCTTAGGGTATGGGTTAGGTTTAGGGTTAGGGTGAGTTTTAGGGTGAGGGCTCGGTTTAGGTTATGGGTTAGGGTTAAGGTATGTGTTAGGGTTATGGTAGTGGTTCGGGTTAGGGTATGCGTTAGGGTTAGCGTATTTTTTAAACCTATCCCACTCTCTAGATACCACGTAGCATGTAAAGGGGTATTATTTAGGGTCCAGCCATGGAGAATAATTTAGACACTTGATAAGATAAGGAACACACCCATTATATAGAAATCGCATTAGGTTCTCTTTTTAATTTGTTCCTTAAAACACTAGTGTTAAGGAAATCTACTGGAGGCAGAATCTGTCAAGGGTGGGTTAGGGTTAGGGTTATTGTACGGCTTAGGGTACGAGTTCGGTTTCGGCGTAGGGTGTGGGTTAGGGTTAGGGTTAGGGTTAGTTTTAAGGTTAGGGCTCGGTTTAGGGTACGGGTTAAGATTAGGGTACGTTTTAGGGTTAGGGTTGAGGTTAGGGTTAGGGTACACACTAGGGTTAGGGTATTTGTTAAACCTATCCCACTCTCTAAATACCACTTAACACGTAAAGGAATATTAGTAGGGTTCCAGTCATGGAGAAGAGTTTAGACACTAGGATAAGATAAGGAACACACCCATTATAAAGAAATCACATTAGGATTCTATTTTTCACCTGTTCCTTAAAAAATTAGTGCTTAGGATATCTATTGGAGGCAGAAGCAGTCAAGGGTAACTTAGGGTTAGGATTAGGGTTAGGGTACGGCTTAGGGTATGAGTTCTGTTACGGCGTAGGGTATGGGTTAGGGTTAGGGTTAGGGTTAGTTTTAGGGTTAGGTCTCGGTTTAGGTTACTGGTTAGGATTAGCGTACGTGTTAGGGTTAGGGTAAGTGTTAGGGTGAGGGTACGTGTTAGGTTTAGGCTATTTATTAAACCTCTCCCACTCTCTAGATACCACTAAACACGTAAAGGAATATTATTGGGGTTCCAGGCAGGGAAAAGACTTTAGACACTAGGATAATATAAGGAACATACACATTGTAAAGAAATCACATTAGTATTCTCTTTTTAACCTGTTCCCTAAAACACTAGTGCTTAGGAAATCTATTGGAGGCAGAAGCAGTCAAGGGTACCTTAGGGTTAAGGTTAGTGTTAGGGTACAGCTTAGGGTACGGGTTCGGGTACAGGTTCGGGTACGGCGTAGGGTATGGGTTAGGGTTAGGGTTTGTTTTAGGGTTAGGGCTCAGTTTAGGATATGGTTTATGATTAGGGTATGTGTTAGGGTTAGGGTAGGGGTTAAGTTTAGGGTATGCGTTCGGGTTAGGATATTTATTAAACGTATCCCACTCTCTAAATACCACGTAGCACGTAACGGTTTATTAGTTGGTGTCCAGCCATGGAGAACAGTTTAGACACTAGGATAAGATAGGGAACACACCCATTATAAAGATATCACATTAGGATTCTCTTTTTCACCTGTTCCTTAAAACACTAGTGTTAGGAAATCTACTGGAGGCAAAAGCAGTCAAGGGTAGCTTAGTGTTAGGGTTAGGTTTAGGGATAGGGTTAGGGTACGGCTTAGGGTACGGGTTCGGGTATAGAGTAGGGCATGGGTTAGGGTTAGTGTTAGGTTTAGTTTTAGAGTTAGGGCTCGGTTTAGTGTACGAGTTAGGATTAGGGTACGTGTTAGGGATAGGGTAGGGGTTAGGGTTAGGTTACGTGTTAGGATTGGTGTTTTTATTAAAACTATCCCACTTTCTAGATACCACTTAGCACGTAAAGCAATATTATTTGGGGTCCTGCTATGGAGAAGAGTTTAGACACTAGGATAAGATAAGGAACACACCCATTATAAACAAATCACATTAGGATTCTCTTTATCACCAGTTCCTTAAAACACATGTGGTAAGGAAATCTATTGGAGGAAGAAACAGTTAAGGGTAGCTTAGTGTTAGGGTTAGGGTTAGGGTTAGGGTTAGGGTACTGCTTAGGGTTCGAGTTCGTGTACGGTTTCGGGTACGGCATAGGGTGTTAGTTAGGGTTAGTGTTAGTGTTAGATTTATGGCTCGGTTTAGGGTAAGGGTTAGGATTAGGGTACGTGTTAGTGTTAGGGTAGGCGTTAGGGTTAGGGTATGCGTTAGATTTAGGGTATTTATTAAACCTATCCCACTGTCTAGATACCACTGAGCACGTAAAGGAATATTAGTTGGGGTCCAGCCATGGAGAAGAGTTTAGACACTAGGATAAGATAAGGGACCCACCCAGTATAAAGAAATCACATTAGGTTCTCTTTTTAATTTGTTCCTTAAAACACTAGTGTTAAGGAAATCTACTGGAGGCAGAAGCAGTCAAGGGTACCTTTGGGTTAGTGTTAGGGTTAGGGTTAGGGTACGGCTTAGGGTACGAGTTCGATTTCGCCGTAGGATATGGGTTAGGGTTAGGGTTAGTGTTAGTTATAGGGTTAGGGCTCGGTTTAGGGTACAATGTAGGATTAGGTTACTTGTTAGGGTTAGGGTAGGGGTTAGAGTTAGGGTACGTGTTATGGTTAAGGTATTTATTAAACCTATCCCACTCTCTAGATACCACTTAGTACGTAAAGGAATATTATTTGGGGTCCAGCCATGGAGAAGTGTTTAGACACTAGGTTAAGATAAGCGACACACCCATTATAAAGAAATCACATTAGGATTCTCTTTTAACCTGTTGCTTAAAACACTAGTGCTTAGGAAATCTAGTGGAAGCAGAAGCAGTCAAGGGTAGCTTAGGGTTAGGGTTAGGGTTAGGGTTAGGGTTAGTGATAGGCTACGGCTTAGGCTACGGTTTCGGGTACGGGTTCGTGTATGGCATAGGTTATTGGTTATGGTTAGGGTTAGGGTAGGTTTTAGGGTTAGGGCTCGGTTTAGGGTACGGGTTAAGATTAGGGTACGTTTTAGGTTAGGGTTAGGGTTAGGTTTAGGGATAGCGTTAGGGTACGGCTTAGGGTACGATTTCGATTACGGCATATGGTATGCGTTAGGGTTAGGGTTAGGGTTAGTTTTAGTGTTAGGGCTTGGTTTAGGGTACAGTTTAGGATTAGGTTACGTGTTAGGGTTAGGGTAGGGGTTAGGGTGAGGGTACGCTTTAGGGTTAGGGTATTTATTAAACCTATCTCACTCTCTTGATAACACTTAGCACGTAAAGGAATATTAGTTGGGGTCCTGTCATGGAGAAGAGTTTACACACTAGGATAAGAAAAGGAACATACCCATTATAAAGAAATCACATTAGGATTCTTTTTTTAACCTGTTCCATAAAACACCAGTGCTTAGGAAATCTATTGGAGGCAGAAGTAGTCAAGGGTAGCTTAGGGTTAGGTTTAGGGTTAGGGTATGGGTTCGGCTACGGGTTCGGGTACGGCGTAGGGTATGGGTTATGGTTAGGGTTAGGGTAGGTTTTAGGGTTATGTCTCGGTATAGGGTACGGGTTAGGATTAGGGTACGTGTTAGGGTTAGGGTAGGAGTTAGGGTTAGGATACGCGTTAGGGTTAGGGTATTTATTAAACCTATCCCACTCTCTAAATACCACTTAGCACGTAAAGGAATATTAGTTGGGGTCCAGCCATGGAGAAGAGTTTAGACACTAGGATAAGATAAGGAACACACCCATTATGAAGAAATCACATTAGTATTCTCTTTTTAACCTGTTCCATAAAACACCAGTGCTTAGGAAATCTATTGGAGGCAGAAGTAGTCAAGGGTTGCTTAGGGTTAGGGTACGGCTTAGGGTATGGGTTCGGATACGGCGTATGGTCTGGGTTCGGGTTAATTTTAGGGTTAGGGCTCGGTTTATGGTATGGGTTAGGATTAGGGTACATGTTAGGGTTAGGGTAGGGGTTAGGGTGAGGATACGCATTAGGGTTAGGGTATTTATTAAACCTCTCCCACTGTCTAGATACGACTTAGCATGTAAAGGAATATTATTTGGGGTCCAGCCATGGAGAAAATTTTAGACACTAGTATAAGATAAGGAACACACCCATTATAAAGAAATCACATTAGGATTCTCTTTTGAACCTGTTCCTTAAATCACTAGTGCTTAGGAAATCTGTTGGAGGCAGAAGCAGTCAAGGGTACCTTAGGGTTAAGGATAGTGTTAGGGTACAGCTTAGGGTACGGGTTCAGGTACGGGTTCGGGTACGGCGTAGGGTATGGGTTAGGGTTAGGGTTAGTTTTAGGGTTTGGGCTCAGTTTAGGGTATGGTTTAGGATTAGGTTATGTTTTAGCGTTAGGGTAGGGGTTAGGGTTAGGGTAAGCGTTAGGGTTAGGATATTTATTAAACGTATCCCACTCTCTAAATACCACGTAGCACGTAAAGGATTATTAGTTGTTGTCCAGCCGTGGAGAACAGGTTAGACACTAGGATAAGATAAGGAACACACCCATTATAAACAAATCACATTAGGATTCTCTTTTTCACATGTTCCTTAAAACACTAGTGTTAGGAAATCTACTGGAGGCAAAAGCAGTCAAGGGTAGCTTAGGGTTAGGGTTAGGTTTAGGGATAGGGTTAGGGTACGGCTTAGGGTACTGGTTCGGGTATAGAGTAGGGCATGGGTTAGGGTTAGTGTTAGGGTTAGTTTTAGTGTTAGGGCTCGGGTTAGTGTACGAGTTAGGATTAGGGTACGAGTTAGGATTAGGGTTTTTATTAAAACTATCCCACTTTCTAGATACCACTTACCACGTAAAGTAATATTATTTGGGTTCCAGCTATGGAGAAGAGTTTAGACACTAGGATGAGATAAGGAACACACCCATTATAAACAAATCACATTAGGATTCTCTGTATCACCTGTTCTTTAAAACACTAGTGGTAAGGAAATCTATTGGAGGAAGAAGCAGTCAAGGGTAGCTTAGTGTTAGTATTAGGGTTAGGGTTAGGGTTAGGGTACTGCTTAGGGTTCGGGTTCGTGTACGGTTTCGGGTATGGCATAGGGTGTTGGTTAGGGTTAGTGTTAGTGTTAGGTTTAGGGCTCGGTTTAGGTTACGGGTTAGGATTAGGGTACGTGTTAGTGTTAGGGTAGGCGTTAGGGTTAGGTTACTCGTTATGGTTAGGGTATTTATTAAACGTATCCCACTCTCTAGATACCACTTATTACGTAAAGGAATATTAGTTGAGGTCCAGCCATGGACAAGAGTTTAGACACTAGGATAAGATAAGGGACACACCCATTATAAAGAAATCACATTAGGATTCTCTTTTAATGTGTACCTTAAAACACTAGTGCTTAGGAAATCTTTTGGAGGCAGAAGCATTCAAGGGTAGCTTACGGTTAGGGTTAGGGTTAGGGTTAGGGTACGGCTTAGGGTACGAGTTCAATTTCGGCGTAGGGTATGTGTTAGGTGTAGGGTTAGTGTTAGTTTTAGGGTTAGGGCTCGGTTTAGGGTACAATTTAGTTTAAGGGTACGTGTTAAGGTTAGAGTATTTATTAAACCTATCCCACTCTCTAGATATCACTTAGCACGTAAAGGAATATTATTTGGGGTCCATCCATGGAGAAGAGTTTAGACACTAGGATAAGATAAGGGACACACCCATTATAAAGAAATCACATTAGGATTCGCTTTTAACCTGTTCCTTAAAATACTAGTTCTTAGGAAATCTATTGGAGGCAGAAGCAGTGAAGGGTAGCTTAGTGTTAGGGTTAGGGTTAGGGTTAGGGTTAGGGTTAGGGTAAGGCTTAGGGTTCGGGTTCGTGTACGAGTTCGTGTACGGCGTAGGGTTTTGTTTAGTGTTAGGTTTAGTTTTAAGTTTAGGACTCTGTTTAGGTTACTGGTTAGGTTTAGGGTACATTTTAGAGTTATGGTAGGCATTAGGGTTAGGGTACGCATTAGGATTAGGGTATTTATTAAACCTGTCCCACTCTCTACATACCACTGAGCACGTAAAGGAATATTAGTTGTGGTCCAGCCATAGAGAAGAGTTTAGACACTACGATAAGATAAGGGACACACCCATTATAAAGAAATCACATTAGGATTCTCTTTTAACCTGTTCCTTAAAACACTAGTGCTTAGGAAATCTTTTGGAGGCAGAAGCAGTGAAGGTTAGCTTAAGGATAGGGTTAGGGTTAGGGTTTGGGTACGGCTTAGGTTAGGGGTTCGGGTACGGCATAGGGTATGGGTTAGGTTTAGGGTTAGGGTGAGTTTTAGGGTTAGGGCTCTGTTTAGGGTACGGGTTAGGATTAGGGTACGTGTTAGGGTTATGGTAGGGTTTCGGGTTAGGGTATGCGTTACGGTTAGGGTATTTATGAAACCTATCCCACTCTCGAGATACCACTTAGCACGTAAAGGAATATTATTTAGTGTCCAGCCATGGAGAATAATTTAGACACTTGATAAGATAAGGAACACACCCATTATAAAGAAATCACATTAGGTTCTTTTCTTAATTTGTTCCTTAAAAAACTAGTGCTAAGGAAATCTACTGGAGGCAGAAGCAGTCAAGGGTAGCTTAGGGTTAGGGTTAGGGTTAGGGTTAGGGTACCGCTTAGGGTAGGAGTTCGATTATGGCCTAGGGTATGGGTTAGGGTTAGGGTTAGGGTTAGGGTAGGGCTTAGGGTTCGGGTTCGTGAACGAGTTTGGGTACGGCGTAGGGTGTTGGTTAGGGTTAGGTTTAGTTTTAAGTTTAGGACTCGGTTTAGGGTATGGGTTAGGATTAGGGTACATGTTAGGTTAGGGTAGGCGTTAGGGTTAGGGTACGCATTAGGGTTAGGGTATTTATTAAACCTTTCCCACTGTCTAGATACCACTGAGCACGTAAAGGAATATTAGTTGGGGTCCAGCCATGGAGAAGAGTTTAGACACTAGGATAAGATAAGGGGCACACCCATTATAAAGAAATCACATTAGGATTCTCTTTTTAACGTGCTCTTTAAAACACTATTGTTTAGGATATCCATTGGAGGCAGCAGCAGTCAAGGGTATCTTAGGGTTAGGGTTAGGTTTAGGGTACCACTTAGGGTAGGAGTTCGATTACGGCCTAGGGTATTGGTTAGGGTTAGGGTTAGTTTTAGGGTTAGGGCTCAGTTTAGGGTACAGTTTAGGATAAGGGTACGTATTAAGGTTAGGGTATTTATTAAACCTATCCCACTCTCTAAATACCACTTAGCATGTAAAGGAATATTAGTTGGTGTCCAGCCATGGAGAACACTTTAGACACTAGGATAAGATAAGAACACACCCATTATAAAGAAATCACATTAGGATTCTATTTTTCACCTGTTCCTTAAAAAACTAGTGCTTAGGATTTCTATTGGAGGCAGAAGCAGTCAAGGGTAGCTAAGGGTTAGGGTTAGGGTTAGCGTTAGTGTACGGCTTAGGGTACGAGTTTCGTTACGGCGTAGGGTATGAGTTAGGGTTAGGGTTATGGTTAGTTTTAGGCTTAGGGCTCCGTTTAGGTTACAGTTAAGGATAAGGGTACGTGTTAGGGTTAGGGTATTTATTAAACCTATCCCACTCTCTAGATACCACTTAGCACGTAAAGGAATATTATTTGCGCTCCAGCCATGGAGAAGAGTTTAGACACTAGGATAAGATAAGGGACACACCCATTATAAAGAAATCACATTAGGATTCTCTTTTAACCTGTTCCTTAAAACACTAGTGCTTACGAAATCTATTGGAGGCAGAAGAAGTCAAGGGTAGCTTAGTGTTAGGGTTAGGGTTAGGGTTAGGGTTAGGGTAGGCCTTAGGGTTCGGGTTCGTGAACGAGTTTGGGTACGGCGTAGGGTTTTGGTTAGCGTTAGGTTTAGTTTTAAGTTTCGGACTCGGTTTAGGGTATGGGTTAGGATTAGGGTACATGTTAGGTTAGGGTAGGCGTTAGGTTTAGGGTACACATTAGGGTTAGGGTATTTTTTAAACCTATCGCACTGTCTAGATACCACTGAGCACGTAAAGGAATATTAGTTGGGGTCCAGCCATGGAGAAGAGTTTAGACACTAGGATAAGATAAGGGACACACCCATTATAAAGAAATCACATTAGGAATCTCTTTTAACCTGTTCCTTAAAACACTAGTGCTTAGGAAATCTTTTGGAGGCAGAAGCACTCAAGAATAGCTTAGGTATAAGGTTAGGGTTAGGGTACAGCTTAGGTACGGGTTCGAGTACGGGATAGGGTACGGCATAGGGTATGTGTTAGAGTTAGGGTTAGGGTTAATTTTAGGTTTAGGGCTCGGTTTAGAGTACGGGTTAGGATTAGGGTACATGTTAGGGTTAGGGTAGGCGTTAGGGTTAGGGTACGTGTTAGGTTTAGGGTATTTCTTAAACCTATCCCACTCTCTAGATACCACTGAGCACGTAAAGGAATACTAGTTGGGGACCAGCCATGGAGAAGAGTTTAGACACTAGGATAAGATAAGCGACACACCCATTATGAAGAAATCACATTAGGATTCTTTTTTAAACTGTTCCTTAAAACACTAGTCCTTAGGAAATCTTTTGGAGGCAGAAGCAGTCAGGGGTAGCTTAGGGTTAGGGTTAGGGTTAGGGTTTGGGTACGGCTTAGGGGAGGGGTTCCGGTTCGGCTTAGGGTATGGGTTAGGTTTAGGGTTAGGGTGAGTTTTAGGGTGAGGGCTCGGTTTAGGTTATGGGTTAGGGTTAAGGTATGTGTTAGGGTTATGGTAGTGGTTCGGGTTAGGGTATGCGTTAGGGTTAGCGTATTTTTTAAACCTATCCCACTCTCTAGATACCACTTAGCATGTAAAGGGGTATTATTTAGGGTCCAGCCATGGAGAATAATTTAGACACTTGATAAGATAAGGAACACACCCATTATATAGAAATCGCATTAGGTTCTCTTTTTAATTTGTTCCTTAAAACACTAGTGTTAAGGAAATCTACTGGAGGCAGAATCTGTCAAGGGTGGGTTAGGGTTAGGGTTATTGTACGGCTTAGGGTACGAGTTCGGTTTCGGCGTAGGGTGTGGGTTAGGGTTAGGGTTAGGGTTAGTTTTAGGGTTAGGGCTCGGTTTAGGGTACGGGTTAAGATTAGGGTACGTTTTAGGGTTAGGGTTGAGGTTAGGGTTAGGGTACACACTAGGGTTAGGGTATTTGTTAAACCTATCCCACTCTCTAAATACCACTTAACACGTAAAGGAATATTAGTAGGGTTCCAGTCATGGAGAAGAGTTTAGACACTAGGATAAGATAAGGAACACACCCATTATAAAGAAATCACATTAGGATTCTATTTTTCACCTGTTCCTTAAAAAATTAGTGCTTAGGATATCTATTGGAGGCAGAAGCAGTCAAGGGTAACTTAGGGTTAGGATTAGGGTTAGGGTACGGCTTAGGGTATGAGTTCTGTTACGGCGTAGGGTATGGGTTAGGGTTAGGGTTAGGGTTAGTTTTAGGGTTAGGTCTCGCTTTAGGTTACTGGTTAGGATTAGCGTACGTGTTAGGGTTAGGGTAAGTGTTAGGGTGAGGGTACGTGTTAGGTTTAGGCTATTTATTAAACCTCTCCCACTCTCTAGATACCACTAAGCACGTAAAGGAATATTATTGGGGTTCCAGGCAGGGAAAAGACTTTAGACACTAGGATAATATAAGGAACATACACATTGTAAAGAAATCACATTAGTATTCTCTTTTTAACCTGTTCCCTAAAACACTAGTGCTTAGGAAATCTATTGGAGGCAGAAGCAGTCAAGGGTACCTTAGGGTTAAGGTTAGTGTTAGGGTACAGCTTAGGGTACGGGTTCGGGTACAGGTTCGGGTACGGCGTAGGGTATGGGTTAGGGTTAGGGTTTGTTTTAGGGTTAGGGCTCAGTTTAGGATATGGTTTATGATTAGGGTATGTGTTAGGGTTAGGGTAGGGGTTAAGTTTAGGGTATGCGTTCGGGTTAGGATATTTATTAAACGTATCCCACTCTCTAAATACCACGTAGCACGTAACGGTTTATTAGTTGGTGTCCAGCCATGGAGAACAGTTTAGACACTAGGATAAGATAGGGAACACACCCATTATAAAGATATCACATTAGGATTCTCTTTTTCACCTGTTCCTTAAAACACTAGTGTTAGGAAATCTACTGGAGGCAAAAGCAGTCAAGGGTAGCTTAGTGTTAGGGTTAGGTTTAGGGATAGGGTTAGGGTACGGCTTAGGGTACGGGTTCGGGTATAGAGTAGGGCATGGGTTAGGGTTAGTGTTAGGTTTAGTTTTAGAGTTAGGGCTCGGTTTAGTGTACGAGTTAGGATTAGGGTACGTGTTAGGGATAGGGTAGGGGTTAGGGTTAGGTTACGTGTTAGGATTGGTGTTTTTATTAAAACTATCCCACTTTCTAGATACCACTTAGCACGTAAAGCAATATTATTTGGGGTCCTGCTATGGAGAAGAGTTTAGACACTAGGATAAGATAAGGAACACACCCATTATAAACAAATCACATTAGGATTCTCTTTATCACCAGTTCCTTAAAACACATGTGGTAAGGAAATCTATTGGAGGAAGAAACAGTTAAGGGTAGCTTAGTGTTAGGGTTAGGGTTAGGGTTAGGGTTAGGGTACTGCTTAGGGTTCGGGTTCGTTTACGGTTTCGGGTACGGCATAGGGTGTTAGTTAGGGTTAGTGTTAGTGTTAGATTTATGGCTCGGTTTAGGGTAAGGGTTAGGATTAGGGTACGTGTTAGTGTTAGGGTAGGCGTTAGGGTTAGGGTATGCGTTAGATTTAGGGTATTTATTAAACCTATCCCACTGTCTAGATACCACTGAGCACGTAAAGGAATATTAGTTGGGGTCCAGCCATGGAGAAGAGTTTAGACACTAGGATAAGATAAGGGACCCACCCAGTATAAAGAAATCACATTAGGTTCTCTTTTTAATTTGTTCCTTAAAACACTAGTGTTAAGGAAATCTACTGGAGGCAGAAGCAGTCAAGGGTACCTTTGGGTTAGTGTTAGGGTTAGGGTTAGGGTACGGCTTAGGGTACGAGTTCGATTTCGCCGTAGGATATGGGTTAGGGTTAGGGTTAGTGTTAGTTATAGGGTTAGGGCTCGGTTTAGGGTACAATGTAGGATTAGGTTACTTGTTAGGGTTAGGGTAGGGGTTAGAGTTAGGGTACGTGTTATGGTTAAGGTATTTATTAAACCTATCCCACTCTCTAGATACCACTTAGTACGTAAAGGAATATTATTTGGGGTCCAGCCATGGAGAAGTGTTTAGACACTAGGTTAAGATAAGCGACACACCCATTATAAAGAAATCACATTAGGATTCTCTTTTAACCTGTTGCTTAAAACACTAGTGCTTAGGAAATCTAGTGGAAGCAGAAGCAGTCAAGGGTAGCTTAGGGTTAGGGTTAGGGTTAGGGTTAGGGTTAGTGATAGGCTACGGCTTAGGCTACGGTTTCGGGTACGGGTTCGTGTATGGCGTAGGTTATTGGTTATGGTTAGGGTTAGGGTAGGTTTTAGGGTTAGGGCTCGGTTTAGGGTACGGGTTAAGATTAGGGTACGTTTTAGGTTAGGGTTAGGGTTAGGTTTAGGGATAGCGTTAGGGTACGGCTTAGGGTACGATTTCGATTACGGCATATGGTATGCGTTAGGGTTAGGGTTAGGGTTAGTTTTAGTGTTAGGGCTTGGTTTAGGGTACAGTTTAGCATTAGGTTACGTGTTAGGGTTAGGGTAG
This sequence comes from Balaenoptera physalus, assembly GCF_965194825.1. Classification (NCBI taxonomy): domain Eukaryota; kingdom Metazoa; phylum Chordata; class Mammalia; order Artiodactyla; family Balaenopteridae; genus Balaenoptera; species Balaenoptera physalus. The sequence goes on from NW_028126564.1 coordinate 1,022,295, forward strand.
GGGTTAGGGTGAGGGTACGCTTTAGGGTTAGGGTATTTATTAAACCTATCTCACTCTCTTGATAACACTTAGCACGTAAAGGAATATTAGTTGGGGTCCTGTCATGGAGAAGAGTTTACACACTAGGATAAGAAAAGGAACATACCCATTATAAAGAAATCACATTAGGATTCTTTTTTTAACCTGTTCCATAAAACACCAGTGCTTAGGAAATCTATTGGAGGCAGAAGTAGTCAAGGGTAGCTTAGGGTTAGGTTTAGGGTTAGGGTATGGGTTCGGCTACAGGTTCGGGTACGGCGTAGGGTATGGGTTATGGTTAGGGTTAGGGTAGGTTTTAGGGTTATGTCTCGGTATAGGGTACGGGTTAGGATTAGGGTACGTGTTAGGGTTAGGGTAGGAGTTAGGGTTAGGATACGCGTTAGGGTTAGGGTATTTATTAAACCTATCCCACTCTCTAAATACCACTTAGCACGTAAAGGAATATTAGTTGGGGTCCAGCCATGGAGAAGAGTTTAGACACTAGGATAAGATAAGGAACACACCCATTATGAAGAAATCACATTAGTATTCTCTTTTTAACCTGTTCCATAAAACACCAGTGCTTAGGAAATCTATTGGAGGCAGAAGTAGTCAAGGGTTGCTTAGGGTTAGGGTACGGCTTAGGGTATGGGTTCGGATACGGCGTATGGTCTGGGTTCGGGTTAATTTTAGGGTTAGGGCTCGGTTTATGGTATGGGTTAGGATTAGGGTACATGTTAGGGTTAGGGTACGGGTTAGGGTGAGGATACGCATTAGGGTTAGGGTATTTATTAAACCTCTCCCACTGTCTAGATACGACTTAGCATGTAAAGGACTATTATTTGGGGTCCAGCCATGGAGAAAATTTTAGACACTAGTATAAGATAAGGAACACACCCATTATAAAGAAATCACATTAGGATTCTCTTTTGAACCTGTTCCTTAAATCACTAGTGCTTAGGAAATCTGTTGGAGGCAGAAGCAGTCAAGGGTACCTTAGGGTTAAGGATAGTGTTAGGGTACAGCTTAGGGTACGGGTTCAGGTACGGGTTCGGGTACGGCGTAGGGTATGGGTTAGGGTTAGGGTTAGTTTTAGGGTTTGGGCTCAGTTTAGGGTATGGTTTAGGATTAGGTTATGTTTTAGCGTTAGGGTAGGGGTTAGGGTTAGGGTAAGCGTTAGGGTTAGGATATTTATTAAACGTATCCCACTCTCTAAATACCACGTAGCACGTAAAGGATTATTAGTTGTTGTCCAGCCATGGAGAACAGGTTAGACACTAGGATAAGATAAGGAACACACCCATTATAAACAAATCACATTAGGATTCTCTTTTTCACATGTTCCTTAAAACACTAGTGTTAGGAAATCTACTGGAGGCAAAAGCAGTCAAGGGTAGCTTAGGGTTAGGGTTAGGTTTAGGGATAGGGTTAGGGTACGGCTTAGGGTACTGGTTCGGGTATAGAGTAGGGCATGGGTTAGGGTTAGTGTTAGGGTTAGTTTTAGTGTTAGGGCTCGGGTTAGTGTACGAGTTAGGATTAGGGTACGAGTTAGGATTAGGGTTTTTATTAAAACTATCCCACTTTCTAGATACCACTTACCACGTAAAGTAATATTATTTGGGTTCCAGCTATGGAGAAGAGTTTAGACACTAGGATGAGATAAGGAACACACCCATTATAAACAAATCACATTAGGATTCTCTGTATCACCTGTTCTTTAAAACACTAGTGGTAAGGAAATCTATTGGAGGAAGAAGCAGTCAAGGGTAGCTTAGTGTTAGTATTAGGGTTAGGGTTAGGGTTAGGGTACTGCTTAGGGTTCGGGTTCGTGTACGGTTTCGGGTATGGCATAGGGTGTTGGTTAGGGTTAGTGTTAGTGTTAGGTTTAGGGCTCGGTTTAGGTTACGGGTTAGGATTAGGGTACGTGTTAGTGTTAGGGTAGGCGTTAGGGTTAGGTTACTCGTTATGGTTAGGGTATTTATTAAACGTATCCCACTCTCTAGATACCACTTATTACGTAAAGGAATATTAGTTGAGGTCCAGCCATGGACAAGAGTTTAGACACTAGGATAAGATAAGGGACACACCCATTATAAAGAAATCACATTAGGATTCTCTTTTAATGTGTACCTTAAAACACTAGTGCTTAGGAAATCTTTTGGAGGCAGAAGCATTCAAGGGTAGCTTACGGTTAGGGTTAGGGTTAGGGTTAGGGTACGGCTTAGGGTACGAGTTCAATTTCGGCGTAGGGTATGTGTTAGGTGTAGGGTTAGTGTTAGTTTTAGGGTTAGGGCTCGGTTTAGGGTACAATTTAGTTTAAGGGTACGTGTTAAGGTTAGAGTATTTATTAAACCTATCCCACTCTCTAGATATCACTTAGCACGTAAAGGAATATTATTTGGGGTCCATCCATGGAGAAGAGTTTAGACACTAGGATAAGATAAGGGACACACCCATTATAAAGAAATCACATTAGGATTCGCTTTTAACCTGTTCCTTAAAATACTAGTTCTTAGGAAATCTATTGGAGGCAGAAGCAGTGAAGGGTAGCTTAGTGTTAGGGTTAGGGTTAGGGTTAGGGTTAGGGTTAGGGTAAGGCTTAGGGTTCGGGTTCGTGTACGAGTTCGTGTACGGCGTAGGGTTTTGTTTAGTGTTAGGTTTAGTTTTAAGTTTAGGACTCTGTTTAGGTTACTGGTTAGGTTTAGGGTACATTTTAGAGTTATGGTAGGCATTAGGGTTAGGGTACGCATTAGGATTAGGGTATTTATTAAACCTGTCCCACTCTCTACATACCACTGAGCACGTAAAGGAATATTAGTTGTGGTCCAGCCATAGAGAAGAGTTTAGACACTACGATAAGATAAGGGACACACCCATTATAAAGAAATCACATTAGGATTCTCTTTTAACCTGTTCCTTAAAACACTAGTGCTTAGGAAATCTATTGGAGGCAGAAGCAGTCAAGGGTAGCTTAGGGTTAGGGTTAGGGTTAGGGTTAGGGTTAGGGTTAGGGTACGAGTTCGATTTCGCCATAGGATATGGGTTAGGGTTAGTGTTAGTGTTAGTTATAGGGTTAGGGCTCGGTTTAGGGTACATTGTAGGATTAGGTTACTTGTTAGGGTTAGGGTAGGGGTTAGGGTTAGGGTACGCGTTAGGGTTAGGGTAATTATTAAACATATCCCACTCGCTAGAAAACACTTAGTAAGTAATGGAATATTATTTGGGGTCCAGCCATGGAGAAGTGTTTAGACACTAGGTTAAGATAAGCGACACACCCATTATAAAGAAATCACATTAGTATTCTCTTTTAACCTGTTCCTTAAAACACTAGTGCTTAGGAAATCTATTGGAGGCAGAAGCAGTCAAGGGTAGCTTAGGGTTAGGGTTAGGGTTAGGGTTAGGGTTAGGGTTAGTGATAGGCTACGGCTTAGGGTACGGTTTCGGGTACGTGTTCGGGTACGGCCTAGGGGATTGGTTATTGTTAGGGTTAGGGTAGGTTTTAGGGTTAGGGCTTGGTTTAGGGTACGGGTTAAGATTAGTGTACGTTTTAGGGTTAGGGTTGGGTTTAGGGTTAGGGTACACATTAGGGTTAGGGTATTTATTAAACCTATCCCCCTCTCTAAATACCACTTAGCACGTAAAGGAATATTAGTTGGGGTTCAGCCATGGAGAAGAGTTTAGACACTAGGATAAGATAAGGAACACACCCATTATAAAGAAATCGCATTAGGATTGTATTTTTCAACTCTTCCTTAAAAAACTAGTGCTTAGGATATCTATTGGAGGCAGAAGCAGTCAAGGGTAGCTTAGGGTTAGGATTAGGGTTAACGTAGGGCTTAGGGTATGAGTTCGGTTACAGAGCAGGGTATGGGTTAGGGTTAGGGTTAGTGTTAGTTTTAGGGTTAGGGCTTGGTTTAGGTTACGTGTTAGGATTATGGTACGTGTTAGGGTTAGGGTAGGTGTTTGCGTGAGGGTACCTGTTAGGTTTAGGTTATTTATTAAACCTCTCCCACTCTCTAGATACCACTAAGCACGTAAAGGAATATTATTTGGGGTCCAGCCAGGGAAAATACTTTAGACACAAGGATAAGATAAGCAACACACTCATTATAAAGAAATCACATTAGGATTCTCTTTTTAACCTGTTCCTTAAAACACTAGTGCTTAGGAAATCTATTGGAGGCAGAAGCAGTCAAGGGTAGCTTAGGGTTACGGTTAGTGTTAGGGTACAGGTTAGGGTACGGGTTCGGATATGGGTTCGGGTACGGCGTAGGGTATGGGTTAGGGTTGGGGTTAGTTTTAGGGTTAGGGCTCAGTTTAGGGTATGGGTTAGGATTAGGGTATGTGTTAGGGTTAGGGTAGGGGTTAGAGTTAGGGTAAGCGTTAGGGTTAGGATATTTATTAAACGTATCCCACTCTCTAAATACCACTCAGCAGGTAAAGGAATATTAGTTGGTGTCCAGCCATGGAGAACAGTTTAGACACTAGGATAAGATAAGGAACACACCCATTATAAAGAAATCACATTAGGATTCTCTTTTTCACCTGTTACTTAAAACACTAGTGTTAGGAAATCTACTGGAGGCTAAAGCAGTCAAGGGTAGCTTAGGGTTAGTGTTAGGTTTAGGGTTAGGGTTAGGGTACGGCTTAGGGTACGGGTTTGGGTATAGAGTAGGGCATGGGTTAGGGTTAGTGTTAGGGTTAGTTTTACTGTTAGGGCTCGGTTGAGGGTACGAGTTAGGATTAGGGTACGTGTTAGGGTTAGGGTAGTGGTTAGGGTTAGGGTACGCGTTAGGATTAGGGTTTTTATTAAAACTACCCCACTTTCTAGATACCACTTAGCACATAAGGCAATATTATTTGGGGCCCAGCCATGGAGAAGAGATTAGACACTAGGATAAGATAAGGAACACACCCATTATAAACAAATCACATTAGGATTCTCTTTATCACCTGTTCCTTAAAACACTAGTGGTAAGGAATTCTATTGAGGAAGAAGCAGTCAAGGGTAGCTTAGTGTTAGGGTTAGGGTTAGGATTAGGGTACGGCTTAGGGTTCGGGTTCGTGTACGGTTTCGGGTACGGCGTAGTGTGTTGGTTACGGTTAGTGTTAGTTTTAGGTTTAGGGCTCGGTTTAGGGTACGGGTTAGGATTAGGATACGTGTTAGGGTTAGGGTAGGCGTTAGGGTTAGGTTACGCGTTAGGGTTAGGGTATTTATTAAACCTATCCCCCTCTCTAGATACCACGTAGCACGTAAAGGGATATTAGCTGGGGTCCAGCCATGGAGAAGAGTTTAGACACTACGATAAGATAAGGGACACACCCATTATAAAGGAATCACATTAGGATTCTCTTTTAACCTGTTCCTTAAAACACTAGTGCTTAGGAAATCTACTGGAGGGAGAAGCAGTCAAGGGTAGCTTAGGGTTAGGGTTAGGGTATGGCTTAGGGTACGAGTTCGATTATGGCGTATGGTATGCGTTAGGGTTAGGGTTAGGGTTAGTTTTAGGGTTAGGGCTTGGTTTAGGGTACAGTTTAGGATTAGGTTACGTGTTAGGGTTAAGGTTAGGGTTAGGGTTAGGGTATGGCTTAGGGTACGAGTTCGATTACGGCGTAAGGTATGGGTTAGCGTTAGGGTTAGGGTTAGTTTTAGGGTTAGGGCTCGGTGTAGGTTACAGTTTAGGATTAGGTTACGTGTTAGGGTTAGGGTCGGGGTTAAGGTTATGGTACGCGTTAGGGTTAGGGTATTTATTAAACCTATCCCACTCTCCAGATACCACTTAGCACGTAAAGGAATATTAGTTGGGGTCCAGCCATGGAGAAGAGTTGAGACACTAGGATAAGATAAGGGACACCCCCATTATAAAGAAATCACATTAGGATTCTCTTTTAATGTGTTCCTTAAAACACTAGTGCTTAGGAAATCTTTTGGAGGCAGAAGCATTCAAGGGTAGCTTAGGGTTAGGGTTAGGGTTAGGGTTAGGGTATGGCTTAGGGTACGGTTTCGGGTACGGCGTAGGGTATGTGTTATAATTAGGGTTAGGGTGATTTTTAGGGTTAGGGATCGATTTAGGGTACAGTTTAGGATTAAGATATGTGTTAGTGTTAGGGTAGGTGTTAGGGTTAGGGTATGCGTTAGGGTTAGGGTATTTATTAAACCTATTCCACTCTCTAGATACCACTTAGCACGTAAAGGAATATTATTTGGGGTCCAGCCATGGAGAAGAGTTTAGACACTAGGATAAGATAAGGAACACACCCATTATAAACAAATCACATTAGGATTCTCTTTATCACCTGTTCCTTAAAACACTAGTGGTAAGTTTATCTACTGGAGGAAGAAGCAGTCAAGGGTAGCTTTGTGTTAGGGTTAGGGTTAGGGTTAGGGTAATGCTTAGGGTTCGGGTTCGTGTACGGTTTCGGGTACAGCATAGGGTGTTGGTTTGGGTTAGTGTTAGTGTTAGGTTTAGGGCTCGGTTTAGGGTACGGGTTGGATTAGGGTACGTGTTAGTGTTAGGGTAGGCGTTAGGGTTAGGTTACACGTTATGGTTAGGGTATTTATTAAACGTATCCCACTCTCTAGATACCACTTAGTACGTAAAGGAATATTAGTTGGGGTCCAGCCATGGAGAAGAGTTTAGACACTAGGATAAGATAAGGGACACACCCATTATAAAGAAATCACAATAGGATTCTCTTTTAATGTGTTCCTTAAAACACTAGTGCTTTGGAAATCTTTTGGAGGCAGAAGCATTCAAGGGGAGCTTAGGGTTAGGGTTAGGGTTAGGGTTAGGGTACGGCTTAGGGTACAGTTTCGGGTACGGCGTACGGTATGTGTTATGTTTAGGGTTAGGGTGATGTTTAGGGTTAGGGATCGATTTAGGGTACAGGTTAGGATTAAGATATGTGTTAGTGTTAGGGTAGGTGTTAGGGTTAGGGTACGCGTTAGGGTTAGATTATTTATTAAACCTATCCCACTCTCTAGATACCACTTAGCTCGTAAAGGAATATTATTCGGGGTCCAGCAATGGAGAAGAGTTTAGACACTAGGATAAGATAAGGAACACACCCATTATAAACAAATCACATTAGGATTCTCTTTATCACCTGTTCCTTAAAACACTAGTGGTAAGGATATCTACTGGAGGAAGAAGCAGTCAAGAGTAGCTTTGTGTTAGGCTTAGGGTTAGGGTTAGGGTAATGCTTAGGGTTCGGGTTCGTGTACGGTTCCTGGTACGGCATAGGGTGTTGGTTAGGGTTAGTGTTAGTGTTAAGTTTAGGGCTCGGTTTAGGGTACGGGTTAGGATTAGGGTACGTGTTAGTGTTAGGGTAGGCGTTAGGGTTAGGTTACGCATTATGGTTAGGGTATTTATTAAACGTATCCCACTCTCCAGATACCACTTAGCACGTAAAGGAATATTATTTAGGGTCCAGTCATGGAGAATAATTTAGACACTTGATAAGATAAGGAACACACCCATTATAAAGAAGTCACATTAGGATTCTCTTTTTAATTTGTTCCTTAAAACACTAGTGCTAAGGAAATCTACTGGAGGCAGAAGCAGTCAAGGGTAGCTTAGGGTTATGGTTAGGGTTAGGGTTTGGGTACGGCTTAGGGTACGAGTTCGTTTACGGCGTATGGTGTGGGTTAGGGTTAGGGTTAGGTGAGTTTTAGGGTTACCGCTCGGTTTAGGGTATGGGTTAATATTAGGGTACGTATTAGCGTTTGGGTTGGGATTAGGGTGAGTTTTAGGGTTTACTCTCGGTTTAGGGTACGGGTTAAGATTAGGGTACGAGTTAACATTAGGGTTGGGGTTAGTGTTAGGGTACGCATTAGGTTTAGGGTATTTATTAAACCTATCCCAGTCTCTAAATACCACTTAGCACGTAAAGGAATGTTAGTTGGGGTCAGGCCATGGAGAAGAGTTTAGACACTAGGATAAGATAAGGAACACACCCATTATAAAGAAATCACATTAGGATTCTATTTTTCACCTGTTCCTTAAAAAACTAGTGCTTAGGATATCTATTCGAGACAGAAGCAGTCAAGGGTATCTTAGGGTTAGGATTAGGGTTAGGGTACGGCTTAGCGTACGAGTTCGGTTACGGCCTAGGTTATGGGTTAGGGTTAGGGTTAGTTTTAGGGTTAGGGCTCGGTTTAGGTTACGGGTTAGTATTAGGGTACGTGTTAGGGTTAGGGTAGGTGTTAAGGTGAGGGTACGTGTTTGGTTTAGGGTATTTATTAAACCTCTCCCACTCTCTAGATACCACTTAGCACGTAAAGGAATATTATTTGGGGTCCAGCCAGGGAAAAGACTTTAGACACTTGGATAAGATAAGGAACACACACATTATAAAGAAATCACATTAGGATTCTCTTTTTAACCTGTTCCTTAAAACACTAGTGCTTAGGAAATCTATAGGAGACAGAAGCAGTCAACGGTAGCTTAGGGATAGGGTTAGGGTTAGGGTTTGTGTACGGCTTAGGGTAGGGGTTCGGGTAAGGCATAGGGTATGGGTTAGGTTTAGGGTTAGGGTGAGTTTTAGAGTTAGGGCTCGGTTTAGGGTACCGGTTAGGATTACGATACATGTTAGGGTTAGGGTAGGTGTTAGGGTTAGGGTACGTGTTAGGGTTAGGTTATTTATTAAACCTATCCCACTCTCTAGATAACACTTAGCACGTAAAGCAATATTATTTGGGGTCCCGCCATGGAGAAGACTTTAGACACTAGGATAAGAATAGGAACACACCATTATAAAGAAATCACTTTAGGATTCTCTTTTTAACCTCTCCCTTAAAACACTAGCGGTTAGGAAATCTATTGGAGGCAGAAGCTGTCAAGAATAGCTTAGGTATAAGGTTAGGGTTAGGTTACAGCTTCGGTACGGGTTCAAGTATGGGATACGGTATGGCATACGGTATGTGTTAGAGTTACGGTTAAGGTTAGTTTTAGGGTTTGGGCTCGGTTTAGGGTACGGGTTAGGATTAGGGTACGTGTTAGGGTTATGGTAGGGGTTCGCTTTAGGGTATGCGTTATGGTTAGGGTATTTATGAAACCTATCCCACTCTCTAGATACCACTTAGCATGTAAAGGAATAGTATTTAGGGTCCAGCCATGGAGAATAATTTAGACACTTGATAAGATAAGGAACACAACCATTATAAAGAAATCACATTAGGTTCTTTTCTTAATTTGTTCCTTAAAACACTAGTGCTAAGGAAATCTACGGAGGCAGAAGCAGTCAAGGGTAGCTTAGGGTTAGGGTTAGGGTTAGGGTACAGCTTAGGGTACGAGTTTGATTTCGGCCTAGGGTATGGGTTAGGGTTAGGGTTAGTGTTAGTTTTAGGGTTAGGGCTCGGTTTAGGGTACAGTTTAGGATTAGGTTACGTGTTAGGGTTAGGGTAGGGGTTAGGGTAAGGGTACACGTTAGGGTTAGGGTATTTATTAAACCTATCAGACTCTCTAGATACCACTTAGCACATAAAGGAATATTAGTTGCAGTCCAGCCATGGAGAAGAGTTTAGACACTAGGATGAGATAAGGAACACACCCATTATAAAGACATCACATTAGGATCCTCTTTTCACCTGTTCCTTAAGAAACTAGTGCTGAGGATATCTATTGGAGGCAGAAGCAGACAAGGGTAGCTTAGGGTTAGGGTTAGGGTTAGGGTACAGCTTAGGGTACGAGTTCGATTACGGCGTAGGGTATGGATTAGGGTTAGGGTTAGGGTTAGTTTTAGGGTTAGGGCTCGGTTTAGGGTACAGTTTAGGATTAGGTTAGGTGTTAGGGTTAGGGTAGGGGTTAGGGTGAGGGTACGCGTTAGGGTTAGGGTATTTATTAAACCTATCACACTCTCTAGATAACACTTAGCACGTAAAGGAATATTAGTTGGGGTCCTGTCATGGAGAAGAGTTTAGACACTAGGATAATAAAAGGAACACACCCATTATAAAGAAATCACATTAGGATTCTTTTTTTAACCTGTTCCTTAAAACACTAGTGCTTAGGAAATCTTTTGGAGGCAGAAGCACTCAAGAATAGCTTAGGTATAAAGTTAGGGTTAGGGTACAGCTTAGGTACGGGTTCGAGTACGGGATAGGGTACGGCATAGGGTATGTGTTAGAGTTAGGGTTAGGGTTAATTTTAGGTTTAGGGCTCGGTTTAGGGTACGGGTTAGGATTAGGGTACATATTAGGGTTAGGGTATGCGTTCGGGTTAGGATATTTATTAAACGTATCCCACTCTCTAAATACCACGTAGCACGTAAAGGTTTATTAGTTGGTGTCCAGCCATGGAGAACAGTTTAGACACTAGGATAAGATATGGAACACACCCGTTATAAAGAAATCACATTAGGATTCTCTTTTTCACCTGTTCCTTAAAACACTAGTGTTAGGAAATCTACTGGAGGCAAAAGCAGTCAAGGGTAGCTTAGGGTTAGGGTTAGGTTTAGGGATAGGGTTAGGGTACGGCTTAGGGTACGGGTTCGGGTATAGAGTAGGGCATGGGTTAATGTTAGTGTTAGGTTTAGTTTTAGAGTTAGGGCTCGGTTTAGTGTACGAGTTAGGATTAGGGTACGTGTTAGGGATAGGATAGGGGTTAGGGTTAGGTTACGTGTTAGGATTGGTGTTTTTATTAAAACTATCCCACTTTCTAGATACCACTTAGCACGTAAAGCAATATTATTTGGGGTCCTGCTATGGAGAAGAGTTTATACACTAGGATAAGATAAGGAACACACCCATTATAAACAAATCACATTAGGATTCTCTTTATCACCAGTTCCTTAAAACACAAGTGGTAAGGAAATCTATTGAATGAAGAAGCAGTTAAGGGTAGCTTAGTGTTAGGGTTAGGGTTAGGGTTAGGGTTAGGGTACTGCTTAGGGTTCGGGTTCGTGTACGGTTTCAGGTACGGCATAGGGTGTTAGTTAGCTTTAGTGTTAGTGTTAGATTTATGGCTCGGTTTAGGGTAAGAGTTAGGATTAGGGTACGTGTTAGTGTTAGGGTAGGCGTTAGGGTTAGGGTATGCGTTAGATTTAGGGTATTTATTAAAACTATCCCACTGTCTAGATACCACTGAGCACGTAAAGGAATATTAGTTGGGGTCCAGCCATGGAGAAGAGTTTAGACACTAGGATAAGATAAGGGACACACCCAGTATAAAGAAATCACATTAGGTTCTCTTTTTAATTTGTTCCTTAAAACACTAGTGTTAAGGAAATCTACTGGAGTCAGAAGCAGTCAAGGGTAGCTTTGGGTTATTGTTAGGGTTATGGTTAGGGTACGGCTTAGGGTACGAGTTCGATTTCGCCGTAGGATATGGGTTAGGGTTAGGGTTAGTGTTAGTTATAGGGTTAGGGCTCGGTATAGGGTACAATGTAGGATTAGGTTACTTGTTAGGGTTAGGGTAGGGGTTAGGGTTAGGGTACGTGTTAGGGTTAGGGTATTTATTAAACCTATCCCACTCTCTAGATACCACTTAGTACGTAAAGGAATATTATTTGGGGTCCAGCCATGGAGAAGTGTTTAGACACTAGATTAAGATAAGCGACACACCCATTATATAGAAATCACATTAGGATTCTCTTTTAACCTGTTGCTTAAAACACTAGTGCTTAGGAAATCTAGTGGAAGCAGAAGCAGTCAAGGGTAGCTTAGGGTTAGGTTTAGGGTTAGGGTTAGGGTTAGTGATAGGCTACGGCTTAGGCTACGGTTTCGGGTACGGGTTCGGGTATGGCGTAGGTTATTGGTTATGGTTAGGGTTAGGGTAGGTTTTAGGGTTAGGGCTCGGTTTAGGGTACGGGTTAAGATTAGGGTACGTTTTAGGTTTAGGGTTAGGGTTAGGTTTAGGGATAGGGTTAGGGTACGGCTTAGGGACGCGTTCGATTACGGCGTATGGTATGCGTTAGGGTTAGGGTTAGGCTTAGTTTTATGGTTAGGGCTTAGTTTGGGGTACAGTTTAGGATTAGGTTACGTGTTAGGGTTAGGGTAGGGGTTAGGGTGAGGGTACGCTTTAGCGTTAGGGTATTTATTAAACCTATCTCACTCTCTTGATAACACTTAGCATATAAAGGAATATTAGTTGGGGTCCTGTCATGGAGAAGAGTTTAGACACTAGGATAAGAAAAGGAACATACCCATTATAAAGAAATCACATTAGGATTCTTTTTTTAACCTGTTCCATAAAACACCAGTGCTTAGGAAATCTATTGGAGGCAGAAGTAGTCAAGGGTAGCTTAGGGTTAGGTTTAGGCTTAGGGTATGGGTTCGGCTACGGGTTCGGGTACGGCGTAGGGTATGGGTTATGGTTAGGGTTAGGGTAGGTTTTAGGGTTATGTCTCGGTTTAGGGTACGGGTTAGGATTAGGGTACGTGTTAGGGTTAGGGTAGGAGTTAGGGTTAGGATACGCGTTAGGGTTAGGGTATTTATTAAACCTATCCCACTCTCTAAATACCACTTAGCACGTAAAGGAATATTAGTTGGGGTCCTGCCATGGAGAAGAGTTTAGACACTAGGATAAGATAAGTAACACACCCATTATAAAGAAATCACATTAGGATTCTATTTTACACCTGTTCCTTAAAAAACTAATGCTTAGGATATCTATTGGAGGCAGAAGCAGTCAAGGGTAGCTTAGTGTTAGGGTTAGGGTTAGGGTTAGGGTAGGGCTTAGGGTTCGGGTTCGTGTACGAGTTCGCGTGCGGCGTAGGGTGTTGGTTAGGGTTAGTTTTAAGTTTAGGACTCGGTTTAGGGTACGGGATAGGATTAGAGTACGTGTTAGAGTTAGGGTAGGCGTTAGGGTTAGGGTACGCATCAGGATTAGGGTATTTATTAAACCTATCCCACTCTCTAGATACCACTGAGCACGTCAAGGAATATTAGTTGGGGTCCAGCCATGGAGAAGAGTTTAGACAGTAGGATTAGATAAGGGACACACACATTATAAAGAAATCACATTAGGAATCTCTTTTAACCGGTTCCTTAAAACACTCGTGCTTAGGAAATCTTTTGGAGGCAGAAGCAGTCAAGGGTAGCTTAAGGATAGGGGTAGGGTTAGGGTTTGGGTACGGCTTAGGGTAGGGATTCGGGTACGGCGTAGGGTATGGGTTAGGTTTAGGGTTAGGGTGAGTTTCAGGGTTAGGGCTCTGTTTAGGATACGGGTTAGGATGAGGATACGTGTTAGGTTTACGGTAGGTGTTACGGTTAGGGTACGCATTAGGGTTAGGGTATTTATTAAACCTATCCCACTCTCTAGATACCACTCTAGCACGTAAAGCAATATTATTTGGGGTCCCGCCATGGAGAAGACTTTAGACACTAGGTTAAGAATAGGAACACAGCGATATAAAGAAATCACATTAGGATTCTCCTTTTAACCTCTTCCTTAAAACACTAGCGCTTAGGAAATCTATTGGAGGCAGAAGCTGTCAAGAATAGCTTAGGTATAAGGTTAGGGTTAGGGTACAGCTTAGGTACGGGTTCGACTACGAAATAGGGTACGGCATAGGGTATGTGTTAGAGTTAGGGTTAGGGTTAGTTTTAGGTTTAGGGCTCGGTTTAAGGTACGGTTTAGGATTAGGGTACGTGTTAGGGTTATGGTAGGGGTTCAGATTAGGGTATGCGTTAGGGTTAGCGTATTTTGTAAACCTATCCCACTCTCTAGATACCACTTAGCACGTAAAGGAATATTATTTAGGGTCCAGCCATGGAGAATAATGTAGACACTTGATAAGATATGGAACACACCCAGTATAAATAAGTCACATTAGGATTCTCTTTTTAATTTGTTCCTTAAAACACTAGTGCTAAGGAAATCTACTGGAGGTAGAAGCAGTCAGGGGTAGCTTAGGGTTAGGGTTAGGGTTAGGGTTTGGGTACGGCTTAGGGTACGAGTTCGATTACGGCGTAGGGTGTGGGTTAGGGTTAGGGTTAGGGTTAGTTTTAGGGTTACGGCTCTGTTTAGGGTACGGGTTAACATTAGGGTACGTGTTAGGGTTAGGGCTGGGGTCAGGGTTAGGGTATGCATTAGGGTTAGGGTATTTATTAAACCTATCCCACTCTCTAAATAACACTTAGCACGTAAAGGAATATTAGTTGGGGTCCAGCCAAGGCGAAGAGTTTAGACACTATGATAAGAAGAGGAACACACCCATTATAAAGAAATCACATTAGCATTCTATTTCTCACCTGTTCCTTAAAAAAAGAATGCTTAGGATATCTATTCGAGACAGAAGCAGTCAAGAGTAGCTTAGGGTTAGGATTAGGGTTAGAGTACGGCTTAGGGTACAAGTTCGGTTACGGCGTAGGGTATGGGTTAATGTTAGGGTTAGGGTTAGTTTTAGGGTTAGGGCTCGATGTAGGTTACGGGTTAGGATGAGGGTACGTGTTAGGGTTAGGGTAGGTGTTAGGGTGAGGGTATGTGTTTGGTTTAGGGTATTTATTAAACCTATCCCACTCTAGATACCACTTAGCACGTAAAGGAATATTATTTGGGGTCCAGCCAGGGAAAAGACCATAGACACTAGGATAAGATAAGGAACACACACATTATAAAGAAATCACATTAGGATTCTCTTTTAACCTGTTCCTTATAACACTAGTGCTTACGAAATCTATTGGAGGCAGAAGAAGTCAAGGGTAGCTTAGTGTTAGGGTTAGGGTAGGGCTTAGGGTTCGGATTCTTGTACGAGTTCGGGTACGGTGTAGGGTGTTGGTTAGGTTTAGGTTTAGTTTTAAGTTTAGGACTCGGTTTAGGGTACGGGTTAGGATTAGGGTACGTGTTAGAGTTAGGGTAGGTTTTAGGGTTAGGTTACGCATTAGGGTTAGGGTATTTATTAAACCTATCCCACTCTCTAGATACCACTGAGCACGTAAAGGAATATTAGTTGGGGTCCAGCCATGGAGAAGAGTTTAGACACTAGGATAAGATAAGGGACACACCCATTATAAAGAAATCACATTAGGAATCTCTTTTAACCTGTTCCTTAAAACACTAGTGCTTCGGAAATCTTTTGGAGGCAGAAGCACTCAAGAATAGCTTAGGTATAAGGTTAGGGTTAGGGTACAGCTTAGGTACGGGTTCGAGTACGGGATAGGGTACGGCATAGGGTATGTGTTAGAGTTAGGGTTAGGGTTAATTTTAGGTTTAGGGCTCGGTTTAGGGTACGAGTTAGGATTAGGGTACATGTTAGGGTTAGGGTAGGCATTAGGGTTATGGTACGCATTAGGATTAGGGTATTTATTAAACCTATCCCACTCTCTAGATAACACTGAGCACGTAAAGGAATATTAGTTGGGGTCCAGCCATGGAGAAGAGTTTAGACACTAGGATAAGATAAGGGACACACCCATTATAAAGAAATCACATTAGGATTCTCTTTTAACCTGTTCCTTAAAACACTGTTCCTTAGGTAATCTTTTGGAGGCAGAAGCAGTCAGGGGTAGCTTAGGGTTAGGGTTAGGGTTTGGGTAAGGCTTAGGGGAGGGGTTCGGGTACGGCGTATGTTATGGGTTAGGTTTAGGGTTAGGGTGAGTTTTAGGGTTAGGGCTCGGTTTAGGTTATGCGTTAGGGTTAAGGTATGTGTTAGGGTTGTGGTAGTGGTTCGGGATAGGCTATGCGTTAGGGATAGCGTATTTTTTAAACCTATCCCACTCTCTAGATACCACCTAGCATGTAAAGGAGTATTATTTATGGTCCAGCCATGGAGAATAATTTAGACAGTTGATAAGATAAGGAACAAACTCATTATATAGAAATCACATTAGGTTCTCTTTATAATTTGTTCCTTAAAACACTAGTGTTAAGGAAATCTACTGGAGGCAGAAGCAGTCAAGGGTCGGTTATGGTTAGGGTTAGTGTACGGCTTAGGGTACGAGTTCGATTTCGGCGTACGGTGTCGGTTAGGGTTAGGGTTAGTGTTAGTTTTAGGGTTAGTGCTCGGTTTAGGGTACGGGTTAAGATTAGGGTACGTTTTAGGGTTAGGGTTGGGGTTAGGGTTAGGGTACGCACTAGGGTTAGGGTATTTATTAAACCTATCCCACTCTCTAAATACCACTTAACACGTAAAGGCATATTAGTAGGGGTCCATTCATGGAGAAGAGTTTAGATACTAGGATAAGATAAGGAACACACCCATTATAAAGAAATCACATTAGGATTCTATTTTTCACCTGTTCCTTAATAAATTAGTGCTTAGGATATCTATTGGGGGCAGAAGCAGTCAAGGGTAACTTAGGGTTAGGATTAGGGTTAGGGTACGGCTTAGGGTATGAGTTCTGTTATGGCGTAGGGTATGTGTTAGGGTTAGGGTTACGTTTAGTTTTAGGGTTAGGGCTCTGTTTAGGTTACGGGTTAGGATTAGGGTATGTGTTAGGGTTAGGGTAGGTGTTAGGGTGAGGGCACGTGTTAGGTTTAGGCTATTTATTAAACCTCTCCCACTCTCTAGATACCACTAAGCACGTAAAGGAATATTATTTGGGGTCCAGCCATGGAGAAGAGTTTAGACACTAGGATAAGATAACGGACACACCCATTATAAAGAAATCACATTAGGATTCGCTTTTAACCTGTTCCTTAAAACACTAGTGCTTAGGAGATATATTGGAGGCAGAAGCAGTGAAGGGTAGCTTAGTGTTAGGGTTAGGGTTAGTGTTAGGTTTAGGGTAGGGCTTAGGGTTCGGGTTCGTGTACGAGTTCGTATAGGGTGTTGGTTAGGGTTAGGTTTAGTTTTAAGTTTAGGACTCGGTTTTGGGTACGGGTTAGAATTAGGGTACATGTTAGCGTTAGGGTAAGCATTAGGGTTAGGGTACGCATTAGGATTAGGGTATTTATTAAACCTATCCCACTCTCTAGATACCACTGAGCACGTAAAGGAATATTAGTTGGGGTCCAGCCATGGAGAAGAGTTTAGACACTAGGATAAGATAAGGGACACACCCATTATAAAGAAATCACATTAGGATTCTCTTTTAACCTGTTCCTTAAAACACTAGTGCTTAGGAAAACTTTTGGAGGCAGAAGCAGTCAAGGCTAGCTTAAGGATAGGGTTAGGTTTAGGTTTAGGGTTTGGGTACGGCTTAGGGTAGGGTTTCGGGTACTGCGTAGGGTAAGGGTTAGGTTTAGGGTTAGTGTGAGTTTTAGGGTTAGGGCTCGGTTTAGGGTACGGGTTAGGATTAGGATACGTTTTAGGGTTAGGGTACGCATTAGGCTTAGGGTATTTATTAAACCTATCCCACTCTCTAGATACCACTTAGCACGTAAAGCAAGATTATTTGGGGTCCCGCCATGGAGAAGACTTTAGACACTAGGATAAGAATAGGAACACACCATTATAAAGAAATCACATTAGGATTCTCTTTTTAACCTCTTACTTAAAACACTAGTGCTTAGGAAAACTATTGGCGGCAGAAGCTGTCAAGAATAGCTTAGGTATAAGGTTAGGGTTAGGGTACAGCTTAGGTACGGGTTCGAGTACGGGATAGGGTATGGCATAGGGTATGTGTTAGAGTTAGGGTTAGGGTTAGTTTTAGGGTTAGGGCTCGGTTTAGGGTACGGGTTAGGATTAGGGTACGTGTTAGGATTATGGTAGGAGTTCGGATTAGGGTATGCGTTAGGGTTAGCGTACTTTTTAAACATATCCCACTCTCTAGATACCACTTAGCACGTAACGGAATATTATTTAGGGTCAAGCCATGGAGAATAAGTTAGACACTTGATAAGATAAGGAACACACCCATTATAAAGAAATCACATTAGGTTCTTTTCTTAATTTGTTCCTTAAAACACTAGTGCTAAGGAAATGTACTGGAGGCAGAAGCAGTCAAGGGTAGCTTAGGGTTAGGGTTAGGTTTAGGGTTAGGGTTAGGGTACGGCTTAGGGTACGGGTTCGGGTATAGAGTAGGGCATAGGTTAGGGTTAGAATTAGGGTTAGTTTTAGTGTGAGGGCTCGGTTTAGGGTACGAGTTAGGATTAGGGTACGTGTTAGGGTTAGGGTAGTTGTTAGGGTTAGGGTACGCGTTAGGATTAGGGTTTTTATTAAAACTACCCCACTTTCTAGATACCACATAGCAAATAAGGCAATATTATTTGGGGCCCAGGCATGGAGAAGAGATTAGACACTAGAATAAGATAAGGAACACACCCATTATAAACAAATCACATTAGGATTCTCTTTATCACCTGTTCCTTAAAACACTAGTGGTAAGGAAATCTATTGGAGGAAGAAGCAGTCAAGGGTAGCTTAGTGTTAGGGTAAGGGTTAGGGTTAGGGTACGGCTTAGGGTTCGGTTTCGTGTACGGTTTCGGGTACGGCGTAGTGTGTTGGTTACGGTTAGTGTTAGTTTTAGGTTTAGGGCTCGGTTTAGGGTACGGGTTAGGATTAGGATACGTGTTAGGGTTAGGGTAGGCGTTAGGGTTACTTTACACGTTAGGGTTAGGGTATTTATTAAACCTATCCCCCTCTCTAGATACCACATAGCACGTAAAGGGATATTAGCTGGGGTCCAGCCATGGAGAAGAGTTTAGACACTACGATAAGATAAGGGACACACCCAATATAAAGGAATCACATTAGGATTCTCTTTTAACCTGTTCCTTAAAACACTAGTGCTTAGGAAATCTACTGGAGGCAGAAGCAGTCAAGGGTAGCTTAGGGTTAGGGTTAGGGTATGGCTTAGGGTACGAGTTCGATTATGGCGTAGGGTATGCGTTAGGGTTAGGGTTAGGGTTAGTTTTAGGGTTAAGGCTTGGTTTAGGGTACAGTTTAGGATTAGGTTACGTGTTAGGGTTAGGGTAGGGGTTAGGGTGAGGGTACGCTTTAGGGTTAGGGTATTTATTAAACCTATATCACTCTCTAGATAACACTTAGCACATAAAGGAATATTAGTTGGGGTCCTGTCATGGAGAAGAGTTTAGACTCTAGGATAAGATAAGGAACACACCCATTATAAAGAAATCACATTAGGATTGTATTTTTCAACTCTTCCTTAAAAAACTAGTGCTTAGGATATCTATTGGAGTCAGAAGCAGTCAAGGGTAGCTTAGGGTTAGGATTAGGGTTAACGTACGGCTTAAGGTATGAGTTCGGTTACAGAGCAGGGTATGGGTTAGGGTTAGGGTTAGGGTTAGTTTTAGGGTTAGGGCTCGGTTTAGGTTACGGGTTAGGATTATGGTACGTGTTAGGGTTAGGGTAGGTGTTAGGGTGAGGGTACGTGTTAGGTTTAGGCTATTTATTAAACCTATCCCACTCTCTAGATACCACTAAGCACGTAAAGGAATATTATTTGGGGTCCAGCCAGGGAAAATATTTTAGACACAAGGATAAGATAAGCAACACACTCATTATAAAGAAATCACATTAGGATTCTCTTTTTAACCTGTTCCTTAAAACACTAGTGCTTAGGAAATCTATTGGAGGCAGAAGCAGTCAAGGGTAGCTTAGGGTTACGGTTAGTGTTAGGGTACAGGTTAGGGTACGGGTTCGGGTACGGGTTCGGGTACGGCGTAGGGTATGGGTTAGGGTTAGGGTTAGTTTTAGGGTTAGGGCTCAGTTTAGGGTATGGGTTAGGATTAGGTTATGTGTTAGGTTTAGGGTAGGGTTTAGGGTTAGGGTTAGGGTTAGGGTTAGGGTTAGGGTACGGCATAGGGTACGAGTTCGATTTTGGCGTAGGGTATGGGTTAGGGTTAGGGTTAGGGTTAGTTTTAGGGTTACGGCTCGGTTTAGGGTACAGTTTAGGATTAGGTTACGTGTTAGTGTTAGGGTAGGGGTTAGGGTTAGGGTACGCGTTAGGGTTAGTGTATTTATTAAACCTATCCCACTCTCTAGATACCACTTAGCAAGTAAAGGAATATTAGTTGGGGTCCAGCCATGGAGAAGAGTTTAGACACTAGGATTAGATAAGGAACACACTCAGTATAAAGATATCACTTTAGGATCCTCTTTTCACCTGTTCCTTAAAAAACTAATGCTTAGGATATCTAATGGAGGCAGAAGCAGTCAAGGGTAGCTTAGGGTTAGGGTTAGGGTTAAGGTTTGGGTACGGCTTAGAGTACGAGTTCGATTACGGCCTAGGGTATGGGTTAGGGTTAGGGTTAGTTTTAGGGTTAGGGCTCGGTTTAGTGTACAGTTTAGGATTAGGTTAGGTGTTAGGGTTAGGGTAGGGGTTAGGGTGAGGGTACGCATTAGGGTTAGGGTATTTATTAAACCTATCCCACTCTCTAGATAACACTTAGCACGTAAGGGAATATTAGTAGGGGTCCTGTCACGGAGAAGAATTTAGACACTAGGATAAGAAAGGAACACCCCCATTATAAAGAAATCACATTAGGATTCTTTTTTTAACCTGTTCCTTAAAACACTAGTGTTTAGGAAATCTATTGGGGTTAGAAGCAGTTAAGGGTAGCTTAGGGTTAGGGTTAGGGTTAGGGTTAGTGTACGGCTTAGGGTACGAGTTCGGTTATGGCGTAGGGTGTGGGTTAGGGTTTTGGGTTAGGGTTAGTTTTAGGGTTAGGGCTCGGTTTAGGGTACAGTTTAGGATAAGGGTACATGTTAAGTTTAGGGTATTTATTAAACCTATCCCACTCTCTAGATTCCACTTAGCACGTAAAGGAATATTATTTGGGTTTCAGCCATGGAAAAGAGTTTAGACACTAGGATAAGATAAGGGACACACGCATTATAAAGAAATCACATTAGGATTCGCTTTTAACCTGTTCCTTAAAACACTACTGCTTAGGAAATCTATTGGAGGCAGAAGCAGTGAAGGGTAACTTAGGGTTAGGGTTAGGTTTATATTACGGCTTAGGGTTAGGGTATTTATTAAACCTATCCCACTCTCTAGATACCACTTAGCACGTAAAGCAATATTATTTGGGGTCCAGCCATGGAGAAGAGTTTAGACACTAGGATAAGATAAGAAACACACCCATTATAAACAAATCACATTAGGATTCTCTTTTTCACCTGTTCCTTACAACAGTAGTGCTGAGGAAATCTATTGCAGGGAGAAGCAGTCAAGGGTAGCTTAGTGTTAGGTTTAGGGTTAGGGTTAGGGTATGGCTTAGCGTTCGGGTTCGTGTACGGGTTCGGGTACGGCGTAGGGTGTTGGTTACTGTTAGGGTTAGTTTTAGGTTTAGGGCTCGGTTTAGGGTACGGGTTAGTATTAGGGTATGTGTTAGAGTTTGGGTAGGGGTTAGGGTTAGGGCACGCGTTAGGGTTAGGGTATTTATTAAACCTATCCCACTCTCTAGATACCACTTAGCACGTAAAGAATATTCGTTGGGTCCAGCCATGGAGAAGAGTTTAGACACTAGGATAAGATAAGAAACACACCCATTATAAAGAAATCACATTAGGATTCTCTTTTTAACCTGTTCCTTAACACATTAGTGCTTAGGAAATCTATTGGAGGCAGAAGCAGTCCAGGGTAGCTTAGAGTTAGTTTTACGGTTAGGGTTAGGGTTAGGGTATGCCTTAGGGTACGAGTTTGGGTACGGGTTCATGTACGGCGTAAGGTATTGGTTCGGGTTAGGGTTAGGTTTAGTTTTAGGGTTAGGGCTCGGTTTAGGGAACGAGTTAGGATTATTGAACGTTTTAGTGTTAGGTTAGGGGTTAGGGTTAGGGTATGCATTAGGGTTAGGGTATTTATTAAACCTATCCCACTCTCTAGGTACCACTTAGCACGTAAAGGAATATTATTTGGGATCCAGCCATGGAGAAGAGTTTAGACACTAGGATAAGATAAGGAACAGAACCATTATAAAGAAATCACATTAGGAGTCTGTTTTTAACCTGTTCCTTAAAACACTAGTGCTTAGGAAATCTTTCGGAGACAGAAGCAATCAAGGGTAGCATAGCGTTAGGTTTAGGGTTAGGGTACGGCTTAGGATACAGGTTCGGGTACGGGTTCGGGTATGGCGTAACGTTTGGGATAGGGTTAGGGTTAGTGTTTGTTTTAGGGTTAGAGCTCGGTTTAGGGTACAGGTTAGGATTAGGGTACGTGTTAGAGTTAGGGTAGGGTTTAGGGTTGGGTACGCGTTAGTATTAGGGTTTTATTAAAACTATCCCACTCTCTAGATACCACTTAGCAGGTAAAGGAATTTTATTTGGGGTCCAGCAATGGAGAAGTGTCTAGACACTAGGATAAGATAAGGGACACACCCAGTATAAAGAAATCACATTAGGATTATCCTTTTCACCTGTTCCATAAAACACTAGTGTTAGGAAATCTATTAGAGGCAGAAGCAGACAAGGGTAGCTTAGGGTTAGGATTAGGGTTAGGGTTAGGGTACGGCATAGGGTACGGGTTCGGGTATAGAGTAGGGCATGGGTTAGGGTTAGGGTTAGTTTTAGGGTCAGGGCTCACTTTACGGTACGGGTTAGGATTAGGTTATGTGTTAGGTTTAGGGTTGGGTTTAGTGTTAGGGTATTTATTAAACCTATCCCACTCTCTATATAGCATTTAGCACCTAAAGGAATATTAGTTGGGGTTCAGCCAAGGAGAAAATTTAGACACTATGATAAGATAAGGAACACACCCATTATAAAGAAAGCACATTAGGATTCTCTTTTTAACCTGTTCCTTAAAACACTAGTACTTAGGAAATCTATTGGAGGCAGAATCCGTCAAGGGTAGCTTAGGTTTAGGGTTAGGGTTAGGGTACCGCTTAGGGTATGGGTTCGGGTACGGCGTAGGGTATGTGTTAGTGTTAGTTTTAGGTTTAGAGCTCGGTTTAGGGTACGGGTTAGGATTAGGGTACGTCTTAGGGTTAGGGTATTTGTTAGGGAGAGGATACGCTTTAGGGTTAGGGTATTTATTAAACTTATGCCACTCTATAGATAGCACTTAGCATGTAAAGGAATATTATTTGGAGTCCAGCCACGCTGAAAACTTTAGACACTAGGATAAGATAAGGAACACACACATTGTAAAGAAATCACATTAGGATTCTCTTTTTAACCTGTTCCTTAAAACACTAATGTTTAGGAAATCTATTGGAGGCAGAAGCAGTCAAGGGTATCTTAGGGTTAGAGATAGGGTTAGGGTACGGCTTAGGGTACGGGTTCGGATATGGGTTCAGGTATGGCGTATGGTATGGGTTAGTATTAAGGTTAGGGTTAGGGTTAGGGTACGTCTTAGGGTACGGCTTCGGCTACGGGTACGGCGTAGTGTATGGGTTAGGGTTAGTGTTTGGGTAGGTTTTAGTGTTAGTGCTCGTTTTAGGGTATGGGTTAGGATTAGGGTACGTGTAAGGGTTAGGTTAGGGGTTAGGGTTAGGTTATGCATTAGAGTTAGGGTATTTATTAAACCTATCCCACTGTCTAGGTACCGCTTAGCACGTAAAGGAATATTATTTGGGGCCCAGCCATGGAGAAGAGCTTAGACACTAGGATAAGATAAGGGACACACCCATTATAAAGAAATCATGTTAGGAATCTGTTTTTAACCTGTTCCCAAAACACTAGTCCTTAGGAAATCTTTTGGAGGCAGAAGCAATCAAGGGTAGCATAGCGTTAGGTTTAGGATTAGGGTACGCCTTAGGATACAGGTTCGGGTACGGGTTCGGGTACCGCGTAACGTATGGGTTAGAGTTAGGGTTAGGGTTAGTTTTAGGGTTAGGGCTCGGTTTAGGTTATGGGGTAGTATTAGGGTATGTGTTAGTGTTAGGGTAATGGTTAGGGTTAGTGTATGCATTAGAATTAGGGTTTTTATTACAACTTTCCCACTCTCTAGATACCACTTAGCATGTAAAGGAATATTATTTGGGGTCCAGCCATGGAGAAGACTCTAGACAGTAGGGTAAGATAAGGGACACACCCAGTATAAAGAAATCACATTAGGATTATCCTTTTCACGTGTTACTTAAAACACTAGTTTTAGAAAATTTATTAGAGGCAGAAGCAGACAATGGTAGCTTAGGGTTAGGTTTAGGGTTAGGGTACAGGTTTGGGTACGTGTTCAGGTACGGCAGAGGATATGTTTTAGGGTTAGGATTAGGGTTAGTTTTAGGGTTAGGGCTCGGTTTAGGGTACGGGTTAGGATTAGGATACGTGTTAGGGTTAGGGTACGTGTTAGGGTTACGGTACGCGTTAGGGTTAGGGTATTTATTAAACCTATCGCACTCTCTAGATACCACTTAGCACGTAAAGCAATATTATTTGGGGTCCCCCCATAGAGAAGCGTTTAACACTAGGATAAGATAAGTAACACACCCATTATAAAGAAATCACATTAGGATTCTCTTTTTATCCTGTTCCTTAAAACACTAGTGCTAAGGAAATCTATTGGAGGCAGAAGTAGTCAAGCGTAGCTTAGTTTTAGGGTTAGGGTTAGGGTACGGGTTCGGGTACAGGTTCAGGTATGACGTGGGGTATGGTGTAGGATTAGGGTTAGGGTTAGTTTTAGGGTTACGGCTCGGTTTAGGGTATGGGTTAGGATTAGGGTACGTGTTAGTGTTAGGGTAGGGGTTAGGGTTAGGGTACGCGTTAGGTTTAGGGTATTTATTAAACCTATCCCACTCTCTAGATACCACTTGTTACATAAAGTAAAATTATTTGGGGTCCAGCCATGGAGAAGAGTTTAGACACTAGGGTAAGATAAGGAACACACCCATTATAGGGCAATCAAATTAGGATTCTCTTCATAAACTGTTCCTTTAAACAGTAGTGCTTAAGAAATCTTTCAGAGGCAAAAGCAATCAAGGGTAGCTTAGCGTTAGGTTTAGGGTTAGGGTTAGGGTTAGTTTTATGGTTAGACCTTGGTTTAAGTTTCGGTTTCGGATTAGGGTACGTGTCAGCGTTAGGGTAGAGTTTAGGATTAGGTTACGCGTTAGTGTTAGGGTAGTTATTAAACCTATCCCACACTCTGGATACCACTTAGAACGTAAAGAAATATTATTTGGGGTCCAGCCATGGAGAAGAGTTTAGACACTAGGATAAGATAAGGGACACACCCATTATAAAGAAATCACATTAGGATTCTCTTTTTATCCTGTTCCTTAAAACACTAGTGTTTAGGAAATCTATTGGAGGCAGAAGCTGTCAAGAGTCGCTTAGGTATAAGGTTAGGTTTAGGGTATGGCTTAGGCACGGGTTCGAGTACGGTATAAGGTACGGCATAGGGTATGTGTTAGAGGTAGGGTTAGGGTTAATTTTAGGATACGGGTTAGGATTATGGTACGTGTTAGGGTTATGGTAGGGGTTCGGGTTAGGGTATGCGTTAGGGTTAGCGTATTTATTAAACCTATCCCTCTCTCTAGATACCACTTAGCACGTTAAGGAATATTATTTAGGGTCCCGCCATGGAGAATAATTTAGAAACTTGATAAGATAAGGAACACACCCATTATAAAGAAATCACATTAGCATTCTCTTTTTGATTTGTTCCTTAAAACACTAGTGCTAAGGAAATCTACTGGAAGCAGTCGCAGTCTAGGGTAGCTTTGTGTTAGGGTTAGGGTTAGGGTACGACATAGTGTACGGTTTCGGGTAGTTGGTAGGGTATGGCATAGGGTATGGCATAGGGTATGCGTTATGGTTAGGGTTAGTGTTACGGATAGTTTTAGGGTTAGTGCTCGGTATAGTGTATGGGTTGAGATTATGGTACGTGTCACGGTTAGCGTAGGGGTTAGGTTTAGGTTATGCATTAGGTTTAGGGTATTTATGAAACCTATCCCACTCTCTAGATACCACTTAGCACGTAAAGGAATATTATTTGGAGTCCAGCCATGGAAAAGAGTTTAGAAACTAGGAAAAGATAAGGAACACACCCATTATAAAGACATCACATTAGGATTCTCTTTTAACCTGTTCCTTAAAACACTAATGCTTAGGAAATCTTTTGGAGGCAGAAGCAGTCAAGGGTTGCTTAGGGTTATGGTACGGCTTAGGGTATGGGTTCGGATACGGCGTATGGTCTGGGTTCGGGTTAATTTTAGGGTTAGGGCTCGGTTTATGGTATGGGTTAGGATTAGGGTACATGTTAGGGTTAGGGTAGGGGTTAGGGTGAGGATACGCATTAGGGTTAGGGTATTTATTAAACCTCTCCCACTGTCTAGATACGACTTAGCATGTAAAGGAATATTATTTGGGGTCCAGCCATGGAGAAAATTTTAGACACTAGTATAAGATAAGGAACACACCCATTATAAAGAAATCACATTAGGATTCTCTTTTGAACCTGTTCCTTAAATCACTAGTGCTTAGGAAATCTGTTGGAGGCAGAAGCAGTCAAGGGTACCTTAGGGTTAAGGATAGTGTTAGGGTACAGCTTAGGGTACGGGTTCAGGTACGGGTTCGGGTACGGCGTAGGGTATGTGTTAGGGTTAGGGTTAGTTTTAGGGTTAGGGCTCAGTTTAGGGTATGGTTTAGGATTAGGTTATGTTTTAGCGTTAGGGTAGGGGTTAGGGTTAGGGTAAGCGTTAGGGTTAGGATATTTATTAAACGTATCCCACTCTCTAAATACCACGTAGCACGTAAAGGATTATTAGTTGTTGTCCAGCCATGGAGAACAGGTTAGACACTAGGATAAGATAAGGAACACACCCATTATAAACAAATCACATTAGGATTCTCTTTTTCACATGTTCCTTAAAACACTAGTGTTAGGAAATCTACTGGAGGCAAAAGCAGTCAAGGGTAGCTTAGGGTTAGGGTTAGGTTTAGGGATAGGGTTAGGGTACGGCTTAGGGTACGGGTTCGGGTATAGAGTAGGGCATGGGTTAGGGTTAGTGTTAGGGTTAGTTTTAGTGTTAGGGCTCGGGTTAGTGTACGAGTTAGGATTAGGGTACGAGTTAGGATTAGGGTTTTTATTAAAACTATCCCACTTTCTAGATACCACTTACCACGTAAAGTAATATTATTTGGGTTCCAGCTATGGAGAAGAGTTTAGACACTAGGATGAGATAAGGAACACACCCATTATAAACAAATCACATTAGGATTCTCTGTATCACCTGTTCTTTAAAACACTAGTGGTAAGGAAATCTATTGGAGGAAGAAGCAGTCAAGGGTAGCTTAGTGTTAGTATTAGGGTTAGGGTTAGGGTTAGGGTACTGCTTAGGGTTCGGGTTCGTGTACGGTTTCGGGTATGGCATAGGGTGTTGGTTAGGGTTAGTGTTAGTGTTAGGTTTAGGGCTCGGTTTAGGTTACGGGTTAGGATTAGGGTACGTGTTAGTGTTAGGGTAGGCGTTAGGGTTAGGTTACTCGTTATGGTTAGGGTATTTATTAAACGTATCCCACTCTCTAGATACCACTTATTACGTAAAGGAATATTAGTTGAGGTCCAGCCATGGACAAGAGTTTAGACACTAGGATAAGATAAGGGACACACCCATTATAAAGAAATCACATTAGGATTCTCTTTTAATGTGTACCTTAAAACACTAGTGCTTAGGAAATCTTTTGGAGGCAGAAGCATTCAAGGGTAGCTTACGGTTAGGGTTAGGGTTAGGGTTAGGGTTAGGGTACGGCTTAGGGTACGAGTTCAATTTCGGCGTAGGGTATGGGTTAGGTGTAGGGTTAGTGTTAGTTTTAGGGTTAGGGCTCGGTTTAGGGTACAATTTAATTTAAGGGTACGTGTTAAGGTTAGAGTATTTATTAAACCTATCCCACTCTCTAGATATCACTTAGCACGTAAAGGAATATTATTTGGGGTCCATCCATGGAGAAGAGTTTAGACACTAGGATAAGATAAGGGACACACCCATTATAAAGAAATCACATTAGGATTCGCTTTTAACCTGTTCCTTAAAATACTAGTTCTTAGGAAATCTATTGGAGGCAGAAGCAGTGAAGGGTAGCTTAGTGTTAGGGTTAGGGTTAGGGTTAGGGTTAGGGTTAGGGTAAGGCTTAGGGTTCGGGTTCGTGTACGAGTTCGTGTACGGCGTAGGGTTTTGTTTAGTGTTAGGTTTAGTTTTAAGTTTAGGACTCTGTTTAGGTTACCGGTTAGGTTTAGGGTACATGTTAGAGTTATGGTAGGCATTAGGGTTAGGGTACGCATTAGGATTAGGGTATTTATTAAACCTGTCCCACTCTCTACATACCACTGAGCACGTAAAGGAATATTAGTTGTGCTCCAGCCATAGAGAAGAGTTTAGACACTACGATAAGATAAGGGACACACCCATTATAAAGAAATCACATTAGGATTCTCTTTTAACCTGTTCCTTAAAACACTAGTGCTTAGGAAATCTTTTGGAGGCAGAAGCAGTGAAGGGTAGCTTAAGGATAGGGTTAGGGTTAGGGTTTGGGTACGGCTTAGGTTAGGGGTTCGGGTACGGCATAGGGTATGGGTTAGGTTTAGGGTTAGGGTGAGTTTTAGGGTTAGGGCTCGGTTTAGGGTACGGGTTAGGATTAGGGTACGTGTTAGGGTTATGGTAGGGGTTCGGGTTAGGGTATGCGTTACGGTTAGGGTATTTATGAAACGTATCCCACTCTCGAGATACCACTTAGCACGTAAAGGAATATTATTTAGTGTCCAGCCATGGAGAATAATTTAGACACTTGATAAGATAAGGAACACACCCATTATAAAGAAATCACATTAGGTTCTTTTCTTAATTTGTTCCTTAAAAAACTAGTGCTAAGGAAATCTACTGGAGGCAGAAGCAGTCAAGGGTAGCTTAGGGTTAGGGTTAGGGTTAGGGTTAGGGTACCGCTTAGGGTAGGAGTTCGATTATGGCCTAGGGTATGGGTTAGGGTTAGGGTTAGGGTTAGGGTAGGGCTTAGGGTTCGGGTTCGTGAACGAGTTTGGGTACGGCGTAGGGTGTTGGTTAGGGTTAGGTTTAGTTTTAAGTTTAGGACTCGGTATAGGGTATGGGTTAGGATTAGGGTACATGTTAGGGTTAGGGTACGCATTAGGGTTAGGGTATTTACTAAACCTTTCCCACTGTCTAGATACCACTGAGCACGTAAAGGAATATTAGTTGGGGTCCAGCCATGGAGAAGAATTTAGACACTAGGATAAGATAAGGGGCACACCCATTATAAAGAAATCACATTAGGATTCTCTTTTTAACGTGCTCTTTAAAACACTATTGTTTAGGATATCCATTGGAGGCAGCAGCAGTCAAGGGTATCTTAGGGTTAGGGTTAGGTTTAGGGTACCACTTAGGGTAGGAGTTCGATTACGGCCTAGGGTATTGGTTAGGGTTAGGGTTAGTTTTAGGGTTAGGGCTCAGTTTAGGGTACAGTTTAGGATAAGGGTACGTATTAAGGTTAGGGTATTTATTAAACCTATCCCACTCTCTAAATACCACTTAGCATGTAAAGGAATATTAGTTGGTGTCCAGCCATGGAGAACACTTTAGACACTAGGATAAGATAAGAACACATCCATTATAAAGAAATCACATTAGGATTCTATTTTTCACCTGTTCCTTAAAAAACTAGTGCTTAGGATATCTATTGGAGGCAGAAGCAGTCAAGGGTAGCTAAGGGTTAGGGTTAGGGTTAGCGTTAGTGTACGGCTTAGGGTACGAGTTTCGTTACGGCGTAGGGTATGAGTTAGGGTTAGGGTTATGGTTAGTTTTAGGGTTAGGGCTCCGTTTAGGTTACAGTTAAGGATAAGGGTACGTGTTAGGGTTAGGGTATTTATTAAACCTATCCCACTCTCTAGATACCACTTAGCACGTAAAGGAATATTATTTGCGCTCCAGCCATGGAGAAGAGTTTAGACACTAGGATAAGATAAGGGACACACCCATTATAAAGAAATCACATTAGGATTCTCTTTTAACCTGTTCCTTAAAACACTAGTGCTTACGAAATCTATTGGAGGCAGAAGAAGTCAAGGGTAGCTTAGTGTTAGGGTTAGGGTTAGGGTTAGGGTTAGGGTAGGCCTTAGGGTTCGGGTTCGTGAACGAGTTTGTTTACGGCGTAGGGTGTTGTTTAGCGTTAGGTTTAGTTTTAAGTTTAGGACTCGGTTTAGGGTATGGGTTAGGATTAGGGTACATGTTAGGTTAGGGTAGGCGTTAGGGTTAGGGTACACATTAGGGTTAGGGTATTTTTTAAACCTATCGCACTGTCTAGATACCACTGAGCACGTAAAGGAATATTAGTTGGGGTCCAGCCATGGAGAAGAGTTTAGACACTAGGATAAGATAAGGGACACACCCATTATAAAGAAATCACATTAGAAATCTCTTTTAACCTGTTCCTTAAAACACTAGTGCTTAGGAAATCTTTTGGAGGCAGAAGCACTCAAGAATAGCTTAGGTATAAGGTTAGGGTTAGGGTACAGCTTAGGTACGGGTTCGAGTACGGGATAGGGTACGGCATAGGGTATGTGTTAGAGTTAGGGTTAGGGTTAATTTTAGGTTTAGGGCTCGGTTTAGAGTACGGGTTAGGATTAGGGTACATGTTAGGGTTAGGGTAGGCGTTAGGGTTAGGGTACGTGTTAGGTTTAGGGTATTTCTTAAACCTATCCCACTCTCTAGATACCACTGAGCACGTAAAGGAATATTAGTTGGGGACCAGCCATGGAGAAGAGTTTAGACACTAGGATAAGATAAGCGACACACCCATTATGAAGAAATCACATTAGGATTCTTTTTTAAACTGTTCCTTAAAACACTAGTCCTTAGGAAATCTTTTGGAGGCAGAAGCAGTCAGGGGTAGCTTAGGGTTAGGGTTAGGGTTAGGGTTTGGGTACGGCTTAGGGGAGGGGTTCCGGTTCGGCTTAGGGTATGGGTTAGGTTTAGCGTTAGGGTGAGTTTTAGGGTGAGGGCTCGGTTTAGGTTATGGGTTAGGGTTAAGGTATGTGTTAGGGTTATGGTAGTGGTTCGGGTTAGGGTATGCGTTAGGGTTAGCGTATTTTTTAACCTATCCCACTCTCTAGATACCACTTAGCATGTAAAGGGGTATTATTTAGGGTCCAGCCATGGAGAATAATTTAGACACTTGATAAGATAAGGAACACACCCATTATATAGAAATCGCATTAGGTTCTCTTTTTAATTTGTTCCTTAAAACACTAGTGTTAAGGAAATCTACTGGAGGCAGAATCTGTCAAGGGTGGGTTAGGGTTAGGGTTATTGTACGGCTTAGGGTACGAGTTCGGTTTCGGCGTAGGGTGTGGGTTAGGGTTAGGGTTAGGGTTAGTTTTAGGGTTAGGGCACGGTTTAGGGTACGGGTTAAGATTAGGGTACGTTTTAGGGTTAGGGTTGAGGTTAGGGTTAGGGTACACACTAGGGTTAGGGTATTTGTCAAACCTATCCCACTCTCTAAATACCACTTAACACGTAAAGGAATATTATTGGGGTTCCAGGCAGGGAAAAGACTTTAGACACTAGGATAATATAAGGAACATACACATTGTAAAGAAATCACATTAGTATTCTCTTTTTAACCTGTTCCTTAAAACACTAGTGCTTAGGAAATCTATTGGAGGCAGAAGCAGTCAAGGGTACCTTAGGGTTAAGGTTAGTGTTAGGGTACAGCTTAGGGTACGGGTTCGGGTACAGGTTCGGGTACGGCGTAGGGTATGGGTTAGGGTTAGGGTTTGTTTTAGGGTTAGGGCTCAGTTTAGGATATGGTTTATGATTAGGGTATGTGTTAGGGTTAGGGTAGGGGTTAAGTTTAGGGTATGCGTTCGGGTTAGGATATTTATTAAACGTATCCCACTCTCTAAATACCACGTAGCACGTAACGGTTTATTAGTTGGTGTCCAGCCATGGAGAACAGTTTAGACACTAGGATAAGATAGGGAACACACCCATTATAAAGATATCACATTAGGATTCTCTTTTTCACCTGTTCCTTAAAACACTAGTGTTAGGAAATCTACTGGAGGCAAAAGCAGTCAAGGGTAGCTTAGGGTTAGAGTTAGGTTTAGGAATAGGGATAGGGTACGGCTTAGGGTACGGGTTCGGGTATAGAGTAGGGCATGGGTTACTGTTAGTGTTAGGTTTAGTTTTAGAGTTAGGGCTCGGTTTAGTGTACGAGTTAGGATTAGGGTACGTGTTAGGGATAGGGTAGGGGTTAGGGTTAGGTTACGTGTTAGGATTGGTGTTTTTATTAAAACTATCCCACTTTCTAGATACCACTTAGCACGTAAAGCAATATTATTTGGGGTCCTGCTATGGAGAAGAGTTTAGACACTAGGATAAGATAAGGAACACACCCATTATTAACAAATCACATTAGGATTCTCTTTATCACCAGTTCCTTAAAACACAAGTGGTAAGGAAATCTATTGGAGGAAGAAGCAGTTAAGGGTAGCTTAGTGTTAGGGTTAGGGTTAGGGTTAGGGTTAGGGTACTGCTTAGGGTTCGGGTTCGTGTACGGTTTCGGGTACGGCATAGGGTGTTACTTAGTGTTAGTGTTACTGTTAGATTTATGGCTCGGTTTAGGGTAAGGGTTAGGATTAGGGTACGTGTTAGTGTTAGGGTAGGCATTAGGGTTAGGTTATGCGTTAGATTTAGGGTATTTATTAAACCTATCCCACTGTCTAGATACCACTGAGCACGTAAAGGAATATTAGTTGGGGTCCAGCCATGGAGAAGAGTTTAGACACTAGGATAAGATAAGGGACACACCCAGTATAAAGAAATCACATTAGGTTCTCTTTTTAATTTGTTCCTTAAAACACTAGTGTTAAGGAAATCTACTGGAGGCAGAAGCAGTCAAGGGTAGCTTTGGGTTAGTGTTAGGGTTAGGGTTAGGGTACGGCTTAGGGTACGAGTTCGATTTCGCCGTAGAATATGGGTTAGGGTTAGGGTTAGTGTTAGTTATAGGGTTAGGGCTCGGTTTAGGGTACAATGTAGGATTAGGTTACTTGTTAGGGTTAGGGTAGGGGTTAGGGTTAGGGTACGTGTTAGGGTTAGGGTATTTATTAAACCTATCCCACTCTCTAGATACCACTTAGTACGTAAAGGAATATTATTTGGGGTCCAGCCATGGAGAAGTGTTTAGACACTAGGTTAAGATAAGCGACACACCCATTATAAAGAAATCACATTAGGATTCTCTTTTAACCTGTTGCTTAAAACACTAGTGCTTAGGAAATCTAGTGGAGGCAGAAGCAGTCAAGGGTAGCTTAGGGTTAGGGTTAGGGTTAGGGTTAGGGTTAGTGATAGGCTACGGCTTAGGCTACGGTTTCGGGTACGGGTTCGGGTATGGCGTAGGTTATTGGTTATGGTTAGGGTTAGGGTAGGTTTTAGGGTTAGGGCTCGGTTTAGGGTACGGGTTAAGATTAGGGTACGTTTTAGGTTTAGGGTTAGGGTTAGGTTTAGGGATAGGGTTAGGGTACGGCTTAGGGTACGAATTCGATTACGGCGTATGGTATGCGTTAGGGTTAGGGTTAGGGTTAGTTTTAGTGTTAGGGCTTGGTTTAGGGTACAGTTTAGGATTAGGTTACGTGTTAGGGTTAGGGTAGGGGTTAGGGTGAGGGTACGCTTTAGGGTTAGGGTATTTATTAAACCTATCTCACTCTCTTGATAACACTTAGCACGTAAAGGAATATTAGTTGGGGTCCTGTCAAGGAGAAGAGTTTAGACACTAGGATAAGAAAAGGAACATACCCATTATAAAGAAATCACATTAGGATTCTTTTTTTTTTTTTTTTTTTTTTTTTTTTTAACATCTTTATTGAAGTATAATTGCCTTACAATGGTGTGTTAGCTTCTGCTTTATAACAAAGTGAATCAGTTATACATATACAATATGTTCCCATTTCTCTTCCCTCTTGCATCTCCCTCCCTCCCACCCTCCCCATCCCATCCCTCTAGATGGTCACAAAGCACCGAGCTGATCTCCCTGTGCTATGCGGCTGCTTCCCACTAGTTATCTATTTTACATTTGGTAGTGTATATATGTCCATGACACTCTCTTACCCTGTCACATCTCACCCCACCCCCTCCCCATATCCTCAAGTCCATTCTCTAGTAGGTCTGTGTCTTTATTCCCGTCATGCCACTAGGTTCTTCATGGCCTTTTTTTTTTTTTTTTTTTCCCCTTAGATTCCGTATATATGTGTTAGCATACTGTATTTGTTTTTCTCTTTCTGGCTTACTTCACTCTGTATGACAGACTCTAACTCCATCCACCTCATTACAAATACCTCCATTTCATTTCTTTTTATGGCTGAGTAATATTCCATTGTATATATGTGCCACATCTTCTTTATCCATTCATCTGTCGATGGACATTTAGATTGCTTCCATGTCCTGGCTATTGTAAATAGAGCTGCAATGAACATTTTGGTACATGACTCTTTTTGACCTATGGTTTTCTCAGGGTATATGCCCAGTAGTGGGATTGCTGGGTCGTATGGTAGTTCTATTTGTAGTTTTTTAAGGAACCTCCATACTGTTCTCCATAGTGGCTGTATCAATTTACATTCCCACCAACAGTGCAAGAGTGTTCCCTTTCCTCCACACCCTCTCCAGCATTTATTGTTTCTAGATTTTTTGATGATGGCCATTCTGACCGGTGTGAGATGATATCTCATTGTAGTTTTGATTTGCATTTCTCTAATGATTAATGATGTTGAGCATTCTTTCATGTGTCTGTAGGCCATCTGTATATCTTCTTTGGAGAAATGTCTATTTAGGTCTTCGGCCCATTTTTGGATTGGGTTGTTCGTTTTTTTGTTATTGAGCTGCATGAGCTGCTTGTAAATCTTGGAGATTAATCCTTTGTCAGTTGCTTCATTTGCAAATATTTTCTCCCATTCTGATGGTTGTCTTTTGGTCTTGTTTATGGTTTCCTTTGCTGTGCAAAAGCTTTTAAGTTTCATTAGGTCCCATTTGTTTATTTGTGTTCTTATTTCCATTTCTCTGGGAGCTGGGTCAAAAAGAATCTTGCTGTGATGTATGTCATAGAGTGTTCTGCCTATGTTTTCCTCTAAGAGTTTGATAGTGTCTGCCCTTACACTTAGGTCTTTAATCCATTTTGAGTTTATTTTTGTGCATGGTGTCAGGGAGTGTTCTATTTTCATACTTTTACATGTACCTGTCCAATTTTCCCAGCACCACTTAGGATTCTTTTTTTAACCTGTTCCATAAAACACCAGTGCTTAGGAAATCTATTGGAGGCAGAAGTAGTCAAGGGTTGCTTAGGGTTAGGGTACGGCTTAGGGTATGGGTTCGGATACGGCGTATGGTCTGGGTTCGGGTTAATTTTAGGGTTAGGGCTCGGTTTATGGTATGGGTTAGGATTAGGGTACATGTTAGGGTTAGGGTAGGGGTTAGGGTGAGGATACGCATTAGGGTTAGGGTATTTATTAAACCTCTCCCACTGTCTAGATACGACTTAGCATGTAAAGGAATATTATTTGGGGTCCAGCCATGGAGAAAATTTTAGACACTAGTATAAGATAAGGAACACACCCATTATAAAGAAATCACATTAGGATTCTCTTTTGAACCTGTTCCTTAAATCACTAGTGCTTAGGAAATCTGTTGGAGGCAGAAGCAGTCAAGGGTACCTTAGGGTTAAGGATAGTGTTAGGGTACAGCTTAGGGTACGGGTTCAGGTACGGGTTCGGGTACGGCGTAGGGTATGGGTTAGGGTTAGGGTTAGTTTTAGGGTTTGGGCTCAGTTTAGGGTATGGTTTAGGATTAGGTTATGTTTTAGCGTTAGGGTAGGGGTTAGGGTTAGGGTAAGCGTTAGGGTTAGGATATTTATTAAACGTATCCCACTCTCTAAATACCACGTAGCACGTAAAGGATTATTAGTTGTTGTCCAGCCATGGAGAACAGGTTAGACACTAGGATAAGATAAGGAACACACCCATTATAAACAAATCACATTAGGATTCTCTTTTTCACATGTTCCTTAAAACACTAGTGTTAGGAAATCTACTGGAGGCAAAAGCAGTCAAGGGTAGCTTAGGGTTAGGGTTAGGTTTAGGGATAGGGTTAGGGTACGGCTTAGGGTACTGGTTCGGGTATAGAGTAGGGCATGGGTTAGGGTTAGTGTTAGGGTTAGTTTTAGTGTTAGGGCTCGGGTTAGTGTACGAGTTAGGATTAGGGTACGAGTTAGGATTAGGGTTTTTATTAAAACTATCCCACTTTCTAGATACCACTTACCACGTAAAGTAATATTATTTGGGTTCCAGCTATGGAGAAGAGTTTAGACACTAGGATGAGATAAGGAACACACCCATTATAAACAAATCACATTAGGATTCTCTGTATCACCTGTTCTTTAAAACACTAGTGGTAAGGAAATCTATTGGAGGAAGAAGCAGTCAAGGGTAGCTTAGTGTTAGTATTAGGGTTAGGGTTAGGGTTAGGGTACTGCTTAGGGTTCGGGTTCGTGTACGGTTTCGGGTATGGCATAGGGTGTTGGTTAGGGTTAGTGTTAGTGTTAGGTTTAGGGCTCGGTTTAGGTTACGGGTTAGGATTAGGGTACGTGTTAGTGTTAGGGTAGGCGTTAGGGTTAGGTTACTCGTTATGGTTAGGGTATTTATTAAACGTATCCCACTCTCTAGATACCACTTATTACGTAAAGGAATATTAGTTGAGGTCCAGCCATGGACAAGAGTTTAGACACTAGGATAAGATAAGGGACACACCCATTATAAAGAAATCACATTAGGATTCTCTTTTAATGTGTACCTTAAAACACTAGTGCTTAGGAAATCTTTTGGAGGCAGAAGCATTCAAGGGTAGCTTACGGTTAGGGTTAGGGTTAGGGTTAGGGTTAGGGTACGGCTTAGGGTACGAGTTCAATTTCGGCGTAGGGTATGTGTTAGGTGTAGGGTTAGTGTTAGTTTTAGGGTTAGGGCTCGGTTTAGGGTACAATTTAGTTTAAGGGTACGTGTTAAGGTTAGAGTATTTATTAAACCTATCCCACTCTCTAGATATCACTTAGCACGTAAAGGAATATTATTTGGGGTCCATCCATGGAGAAGAGTTTAGACACTAGGATAAGATAAGGGACACACCCATTATAAAGAAATCACATTAGGATTCGCTTTTAACCTGTTCCTTAAAATACTAGTTCTTAGGAAATCTATTGGAGGCAGAAGCAGTGAAGGGTAGCTTAGTGTTAGGGTTAGGGTTAGGGTTAGGGTTAGGGTTAGGGTAAGGCTTAGGGTTTGGGTTCGTGTACGAGTTCGTGTACGGCGTAGGGTTTTGTTTAGTGTTAGGTTTAGTTTTAAGTTTAGGACTCTGTTTAGGTTACTGGTTAGGTTTAGGGTACATTTTAGAGTTATGGTAGGCATTAGGGTTAGGGTACGCATTAGGATTAGGGTATTTATTAAACCTGTCCCACTCTCTACATACCACTGAGCACGTAAAGGAATATTAGTTGTGGTCCAGCCATAGAGAAGAGTTTAGACACTACGATAAGATAAGGGACACACCCATTATAAAGAAATCACATTAGGATTCTCTTTTAACCTGTTCCTTAAAACACTAGTGCTTAGGAAATCTTTTGGAGGCAGAAGCAGTGAAGGTTAGCTTAAGGATAGGGTTAGGGTTAGGGTTTGGGTACGGCTTAGGTTAGGGGTTCGGGTACGGCATAGGGTATGGGTTAGGTTTAGGGTTAGGGTGAGTTTTAGGGTTAGGGCTCGGTTTAGGGTACGGGTTAGGATTAGGGTACGTGTTAGGGTTATGGTAGGGGTTCGGGTTAGGGTATGCGTTACGGTTAGGGTATTTATGAAACCTATCCCACTCTCGAGATACCACTTAGCACGTAAAGGAATATTATTTAGTGTCCAGCCATGGAGAATAATTTAGACACTTGATAAGATAAGGAACACACCCATTATAAAGAAATCACATTAGGTTCTTTTCTTAATTTGTTCCTTAAAAAACTAGTGCTAAGGAAATCTACTGGAGGCAGAAGCAGTCAAGGGTAGCTTAGGGTTAGGGTTAGGGTTAGGGTTAGGGTACCGCTTAGGGTAGGAGTTCGATTATGGCCTAGGGTATGGGTTAGGGTTAGGGTTAGGGTTAGGGTAGGGCTTAGGGTTCGGGTTCGTGAACGAGTTTGGGTACGGCGTAGGGTGTTGGTTAGGGTTAGGTTTAGTTTTAAGTTTAGGACTCGGTTTAGGGTATGGGTTAGGATTAGGGTACATGTTAGGTTAGGGTAGGCGTTAGGGTTAGGGTACGCATTAGGGTTAGGGTATTTATTAAACCTTTCCCACTGTCTAGATACCACTGAGCACGTAAAGGAATATTAGTTGGGGTCCAGCCATGGAGAAGAGTTTAGACACTAGGATAAGATAAGGGGCACACCCATTATAAAGAAATCACATTAGGATTCTCTTTTTAACGTGCTCTTTAAAACACTATTGTTTAGGATATCCATTGGAGGCAGCAGCAGTCAAGGGTATCTTAGGGTTAGGGTTAGGTTTAGGGTACCACTTAGGGTAGGAGTTCGATTACGGCCTAGGGTATTGGTTAGGGTTAGGGTTAGTTTTAGGGTTAGGGCTCAGTTTAGGGTACAGTTTAGGATAAGGGTACGTATTAAGGTTAGGGTATTTATTAAACCTATCCCACTCTCTAAATACCACTTAGCATGTAAAGGAATATTAGTTGGTGTCCAGCCATGGAGAACACTTTAGACACTAGGATAAGATAAGAACACACCCATTATAAAGAAATCACATTAGGATTCTATTTTTCACCTGTTCCTTAAAAAACTAGTGCTTAGGATATCTATTGGAGGCAGAAGCAGTCAAGGGTAGCTAAGGGTTAGGGTTAGGGTTAGCGTTAGTGTACGGCTTAGGGTACGAGTTTCGTTACGGCGTAGGGTATGAGTTAGGGTTAGGGTTATGGTTAGTTTTAGGCTTAGGGCTCCGTTTAGGTTACAGTTAAGGATAAGGGTACGTGTTAGGGTTAGGGTATTTATTAAACCTATCCCACTCTCTAGATACCACTTAGCACGTAAAGGAATATTATTTGCGCTCCAGCCATGGAGAAGAGTTTAGATACTAGGATAAGATAAGGGACACACCCATTATAAAGAAATCACATTAGGATTCTCTTTTAACCTGTTCCTTAAAACACTAGTGCTTACGAAATCTATTGGAGGCAGAAGAAGTCAAGGGTAGCTTAGTGTTAGGGTTAGGGTTAGGGTTAGGGTTAGGGTAGGCCTTAGGGTTCGGGTTCGTGAACGAGTTTGGGTACGGCGTAGGGTTTTGGTTAGCGTTAGGTTTAGTTTTAAGTTTAGGACTCGGTTTAGGGTATGGGTTAGGATTAGGGTACATGTTAGGTTAGGGTAGGCGTTAGGTTTAGGGTACACATTAGGGTTAGGGTATTTTTTAAACCTATCGCACTGTCTAGATACCACTGAGCACGTAAAGGAATATTAGTTGGGGTCCAGCCATGGAGAAGAGTTTAGACACTAGGATAAGATAAGGGACACACCCATTATAAAGAAATCACATTAGGAATCTCTTTTAACCTGTTCCTTAAAACACTAGTGCTTAGGAAATCTTTTGGAGGCAGAAGCACTCAAGAATAGCTTAGGTATAAGGTTAGGGTTAGGGTACAGCTTAGGTACGGGTTCGAGTACGGGATAGGGTACGGCATAGGGTATGTGTTAGAGTTAGGGTTAGGGTTAATTTTAGGTTTAGGGCTCGGTTTAGAGTACGGGTTAGGATTAGGGTACATGTTAGGGTTAGGGTAGGCGTTAGGGTTAGGGTACGTGTTAGGTTTAGGGTATTTCTTAAACCTATCCCACTCTCTAGATACCACTGAGCACGTAAAGGAATATTAGTTGGGGACCAGCCATGGAGAAGAGTTTAGACACTAGGATAAGATAAGCGACACACCCATTATGAAGAAATCACATTAGGATTCTTTTTTAAACTGTTCCTTAAAACACTAGTCCTTAGGAAATCTTTTGGAGGCAGAAGCAGTCAGGGGTAGCTTAGGGTTAGGGTTAGGGTTAGGGTTTGGGTACGGCTTAGGGGAGGGGTTCCGGTTCGGCTTAGGGTATGGGTTAGGTTTAGGGTTAGGGTGAGTTTTAGGGTGAGGGCTCGGTTTAGGTTATGGGTTAGGGTTAAGGTATGTGTTAGGGTTATGGTAGTGGTTCGGGTTAGGGTATGCGTTAGGGTTAGCGTATTTTTTAAACCTATCCCACTCTCTAGATACCACTTAGCATGTAAAGGGGTATTATTTAGGGTCCAGCCATGGAGAATAATTTAGACACTTGATAAGATAAGGAACACACCCATTATATAGAAATCGCATTAGGTTCTCTTTTTAATTTGTTCCTTAAAACACTAGTGTTAAGGAAATCTACTGGAGGCAGAATCTGTCAAGGGTGGGTTAGGGTTAGGGTTATTGTACGGCTTAGGGTACGAGTTCGGTTTCGGCGTAGGGTGTGGGTTAGGGTTAGGGTTAGGGTTAGTTTTAGGGTTAGGGCTCGGTTTAGGGTACGGGTTAAGATTAGGGTACGTTTTAGGGTTAGGGTTGAGGTTAGGGTTAGGGTACACACTAGGGTTAGGGTATTTGTTAAACCTATCCCACTCTCTAAATACCACTTAACACGTAAAGGAATATTAGTAGGGTTCCAGTCATGGAGAAGAGTTTAGACACTAGGATAAGATAAGGAACACACCCATTATAAAGAAATCACATTAGGATTCTATTTTTCACCTGTTCCTTAAAAAATTAGTGCTTAGGATATCTATTGGAGGCAGAAGCAGTCAAGGGTAACTTAGGGTTAGGATTAGGGTTAGGGTACGGCTTAGGGTATGAGTTCTGTTACGGCGTAGGGTATGGGTTAGGGTTAGGGTTAGGGTTAGTTTTAGGGTTAGGTCTCGGTTTAGGTTACTGGTTAGGATTAGCGTACGTGTTAGGGTTAGGGTAAGTGTTAGGGTGAGGGTACGTGTTAGGTTTAGGCTATTTATTAAACCTCTCCCACTCTCTAGATACCACTAAGCACGTAAAGGAATATTATTGGGGTTCCAGGCAGGGAAAAGACTTTAGACACTAGGATAATATAAGGAACATACACATTGTAAAGAAATCACATTAGTATTCTCTTTTTAACCTGTTCCCTAAAACACTAGTGCTTAGGAAATCTATTGGAGGCAGAAGCAGTCCAGGGTACCTTAGGGTTAAGGTTAGTGTTAGGGTACAGCTTAGGGTACGGGTTCGGGTACAGGTTCGGGTACGGCGTAGGGTATGGGTTAGGGTTAGGGTTTGTTTTAGGGTTAGGGCTCAGTTTAGGATATGGTTTATGATTAGGGTATGTGTTAGGGTTAGGGTAGGGGTTAAGTTTAGGGTATGCGTTCGGGTTAGGATATTTATTAAACGTATCCCACTCTCTAAATACCACGTAGCACGTAACGGTTTATTAGTTGGTGTCCAGCCATGGAGAACAGTTTAGACACTAGGATAAGATAGGGAACACACCCATTATAAAGATATCACATTAGGATTCTCTTTTTCACCTGTTCCTTAAAACACTAGTGTTAGGAAATCTACTGGAGGCAAAAGCAGTCAAGGGTAGCTTAGTGTTAGGGTTAGGTTTAGGGATAGGGTTAGGGTACGGCTTAGGGTACGGGTTCGGGTATAGAGTAGGGCATGGGTTAGGGTTAGTGTTAGGTTTAGTTTTAGAGTTAGGGCTCGGTTTAGTGTACGAGTTAGGATTAGGGTACGTGTTAGGGATAGGGTAGGGGTTAGGGTTAGGTTACGTGTTAGG
Source organism: Balaenoptera physalus (assembly GCF_965194825.1). NCBI lineage: Eukaryota > Metazoa > Chordata > Mammalia > Artiodactyla > Balaenopteridae > Balaenoptera > Balaenoptera physalus. Next base: position 1,063,923 of record NW_028126564.1, read on the forward strand.
ATTGGTGTTTTTATTAAAACTATCCCACTTTCTAGATACCACTTAGCACGTAAAGCAATATTATTTGGGGTCCTGCTATGGAGAAGAGTTTAGACACTAGGATAAGATAAGGAACACACCCATTATAAACAAATCACATTAGGATTCTCTTTATCACCAGTTCCTTAAAACACATGTGGTAAGGAAATCTATTGGAGGAAGAAACAGTTAAGGGTAGCTTAGTGTTAGGGTTAGGGTTAGGGTTAGGGTTAGGGTACTGCTTAGGGTTCGGGTTCGTGTACGGTTTCGGGTACGGCATAGGGTGTTAGTTAGGGTTAGTGTTAGTGTTAGATTTATGGCTCGGTTTAGGGTAAGGGTTAGGATTAGGGTACGTGTTAGTGTTAGGGTAGGCGTTAGGGTTAGGGTATGCGTTAGATTTAGGGTATTTATTAAACCTATCCCACTGTCTAGATACCACTGAGCACGTAAAGGAATATTAGTTGGGGTCCAGCCATGGAGAAGAGTTTAGACACTAGGATAAGATAAGGGACCCACCCAGTATAAAGAAATCACATTAGGTTCTCTTTTTAATTTGTTCCTTAAAATACTAGTGTTAAGGAAATCTACTGGAGGCAGAAGCAGTCAAGGGTACCTTTGGGTTAGTGTTAGGGTTAGGGTTAGGGTACGGCTTAGGGTACGAGTTCGATTTCGCCGTAGGATATGGGTTAGGGTTAGGGTTAGTGTTAGTTATAGGGTTAGGGCTCGGTTTAGGGTACAATGTAGGATTAGGTTACTTGTTAGGGTTAGGGTAGGGGTTAGAGTTAGGGTACGTGTTATGGTTAAGGTATTTATTAAACCTATCCCACTCTCTAGATACCACTTAGTACGTAAAGGAATATTATTTGGGGTCCAGCCATGGAGAAGTGTTTAGACACTAGGTTAAGATAAGCGACACACCCATTATAAAGAAATCACATTAGGATTCTCTTTTAACCTGTTGCTTAAAACACTAGTGCTTAGGAAATCTAGTGGAAGCAGAAGCAGTCAAGGGTAGCTTAGGGTTAGGGTTAGGGTTAGGGTTAGGGTTAGTGATAGGCTACGGCTTAGGCTACGGTTTCGGGTACGGGTTCGTGTATGGCGTAGGTTATTGGTTATGGTTAGGGTTAGGGTAGGTTTTAGGGTTAGGGCTCGGTTTAGGGTACGGGTTAAGATTAGGGTACGTTTTAGGTTAGGGTTAGGGTTAGGTTTAGGGATAGCGTTAGGGTACGGCTTAGGGTACGATTTCGATTACGGCATATGGTATGCGTTAGGGTTAGGGTTAGGGTTAGTTTTAGTGTTAGGGCTTGGTTTAGGGTACAGTTTAGGATTAGGTTACGTGTTAGGGTTAGGGTAGGGGTTAGGGTGAGGGTACGCTTTAGGGTTAGGGTATTTATTAAACCTATCTCACTCTCTTGATAACACTTAGCACGTAAAGGAATATTAGTTGGGGTCCTGTCATGGAGAAGAGTTTACACACTAGGATAAGAAAAGGAACATACCCATTATAAAGAAATCACATTAGGATTCTTTTTTTAACCTGTTCCATAAAACACCAGTGCTTAGGAAATCTATTGGAGGCAGAAGTAGTCAAGGGTAGCTTAGGGTTAGGTTTAGGGTTAGGGTATGGGTTCGGCTACGGGTTCGGGTACGGTGTAGGGTATGGGTTATGGTTAGGGTTAGGGTAGGTTTTAGGGTTATGTCTCGGTATAGGGTACGGGTTAGGATTAGGGTACGTGTTAGGGTTAGGGTAGGAGTTAGGGTTAGGATACGCGTTAGGGTTAGGGTATTTATTAAACCTATCCCACTCTCTAAATACCACTTAGCACGTAAAGGAATATTAGTTGGGGTCCAGCCATGGAGAAGAGTTTAGACACTAGGATAAGATAAGGAACACACCCATTATGAAGAAATCACATTAGTATTCTCTTTTGAACCTGTTCCATAAAACACCAGTGCTTAGGAAATCTATTGGAGGCAGAAGTAGTCAAGGGTTGCTTAGGGTTAGGGTACGGCTTAGGGTATGGGTTCGGATACGGCGTATGGTCTGGGTTCGGGTTAATTTTAGGGTTAGGGCTCGGTTTATGGTATGGGTTAGGATTAGGGTACATGTTAGGGTTAGGGTAGGGGTTAGGGTGAGGATACGCATTAGGGTTAGGGTATTTATTAAACCTCTCCCACTGTCTAGATACGACTTAGCATGTAAAGGAATATTATTTGGGGTCCAGCCATGGAGAAAATTTTAGACACTAGTATAAGATAAGGAACACACCCATTATAAAGAAATCACATTAGGATTCTCTTTTGAACCTGTTCCTTAAATCACTAGTGCTTAGGAAATCTGTTGGAGGCAGAAGCAGTCAAGGGTACCTTAGGGTTAAGGATAGTGTTAGGGTACAGCTTAGGGTACGGGTTCAGGTACGGGTTCGGGTACGGCGTAGGGTATGTGTTAGGGTTAGGGTTAGTTTTAGGGTTTGGGCTCAGTTTAGGGTATGGTTTAGGATTAGGTTATGTTTTAGCGTTAGGGTAGGGGTTAGGGTTAGGGTAAGCGTTAGGGTTAGGATATTTATTAAACGTATCCCACTCTCTAAATACCACGTAGCACGTAAAGGATTATTAGTTGTTGTCCAGCCATGGAGAACAGGTTAGACACTAGGATAAGATAAGGAACACACCCATTATAAACAAATCACATTAGGATTCTCTTTTTCACATGTTCCTTAAAACACTAGTGTTAGGAAATCTACTGGAGGCAAAAGCAGTCAAGGGTAGCTTAGGGTTAGGGTTAGGTTTAGGGATAGGGTTAGGGTACGGCTTAGGGTACTGGTTCGGGTATAGAGTAGGGCATGGGTTAGGGTTAGTGTTAGGGTTAGTTTTAGTGTTAGGGCTCGGGTTAGTGTACGAGTTAGGATTAGGGTACGAGTTAGGATTAGGGTTTTTATTAAAACTATCCCACTTTCTAGATACCACTTACCACGTAAAGTAATATTATTTGGGTTCCAGCTATGGAGAAGAGTTTAGACACTAGGATGAGATAAGGAACACACCCATTATAAACAAATCACATTAGGATTCTCTGTATCACCTGTTCTTTAAAACACTAGTGGTAAGGAAATCTATTGGAGGAAGAAGCAGTCAAGGGTAGCTTAGTGTTAGTATTAGGGTTAGGGTTAGGGTTAGGGTACTGCTTAGGGTTCGGGTTCGTGTACGGTTTCGGGTATGGCATAGGGTGTTGGTTAGGGTTAGTGTTAGTGTTAGGTTTAGGGCTCGGTTTAGGTTACGGGTTAGGATTAGGGTACGTGTTAGTGTTAGGGTAGGCGTTAGGGTTAGGTTACTCGTTATGGTTAGGGTATTTATTAAACGTATCCCACTCTCTAGATACCACTTATTACGTAAAGGAATATTAGTTGAGGTCCAGCCATGGACAAGAGTTTAGACACTAGGATAAGATAAGGGACACACCCATTATAAAGAAATCACATTAGGATTCTCTTTTAATGTGTACCTTAAAACACTAGTGCTTAGGAAATCTTTTGGAGGCAGAAGCATTCAAGGGTAGCTTACGGTTAGGGTTAGGGTTAGGGTTAGGGTTAGGGTACGGCTTAGGGTACGAGTTCAATTTCGGCGTAGGGTATGTGTTAGGTGTAGGGTTAGTGTTAGTTTTAGGGTTAGGGCTCGGTTTAGGGTACAATTTAGTTTAAGGGTACGTGTTAAGGTTAGAGTATTTATTAAACCTATCCCACTCTCTAGATATCACTTAGCACGTAAAGGAATATTATTTGGGGTCCATCCATGGAGAAGAGTTTAGACACTAGGATAAGATAAGGGACACACCCATTATAAAGAAATCACATTAGGATTCGCTTTTAACTTGTTCCTTAAAATACTAGTTCTTAGGAAATCTATTGGAGGCAGAAGCAGTGAAGGGTAGCTTAGGGTTAGGGTTAGGGTTAGGGTTAGGGTTAGGGTAAGGCTTAGGGTTCGGGTTCGTGTACGAGTTCGTGTACGGCGTAGGGTTTTGTTTAGTGTTAGGTTTAGTTTTAAGTTTAGGACTCTGTTTAGGTTACTGGTTAGGTTTAGGGTACATTTTAGAGTTATGGTAGGCATTAGGGTTAGGGTACGCATTAGGATTAGGGTATTTATTAAACCTGTCCCACTCTCTACATACCACTGAGCACGTAAAGGAATATTAGTTGTGGTCCAGCCATAGAGAAGAGTTTAGACACTACGATAAGATAAGGGACACACCCATTATAAAGAAATCACATTAGGATTCTCTTTTAACCTGTTCCTTAAAACACTAGTGCTTAGGAAATCTTTTGGAGGCAGAAGCAGTGAAGGTTAGCTTAAGGATAGGGTTAGGGTTAGGGTTTGGGTACGGCTTAGGTTAGGGGTTCGGGTACGGCATAGGGTATGGGTTAGGTTTAGGGTTAGGGTGAGTTTTAGGGTTAGGGCTCGGTTTAGGGTACGGGTTAGGATTAGGGTACGTGTTAGGGTTATGGTAGGGGTTCGGGTTAGGGTATGCGTTACGGTTAGGGTATTTATGAAACCTATCCCACTCTCGAGATACCACTTAGCACGTAAAGGAATATTATTTAGTGTCCAGCCATGGAGAATAATTTAGACACTTGATAAGATAAGGAACACACCCATTATAAAGAAATCACATTAGGTTCTTTTCTTAATTTGTTCCTTAAAAAACTAGTGCTAAGGAAATCTACTGGAGGCAGAAGCAGTCAAGGGTAGCTTAGGGTTAGGGTTAGGGTTAGGGTTAGGGTACCGCTTAGGGTAGGAGTTCGATTATGGCCTAGGGTATGGGTTAGGGTTAGGGTTAGGGTTAGGGTAGGGCTTAGGGTTCGGGTTCGTGAACGAGTTTGGGTACGGCGTAGGGTGTTGGTTAGGGTTAGGTTTAGTTTTAAGTTTAGGACTCGGTTTAGGGTATGGGTTAGGATTAGGGTACATGTTAGGTTAGGGTAGGCGTTAGGGTTAGGGTACGCATTAGGGTTAGGGTATTTATTAAACCTTTCCCACTGTCTAGATACCACTGAGCACGTAAAGGAATATTAGTTGGGGTCCAGCCATGGAGAAGAGTTTAGACACTAGGATAAGATAAGGGGCACACCCATTATAAAGAAATCACATTAGGATTCTCTTTTTAACGTGCTCTTTAAAACACTATTGTTTAGGATATCCATTGGAGGCAGCAGCAGTCAAGGGTATCTTAGGGTTAGGGTTAGGTTTAGGGTACCACTTAGGGTAGGAGTTCGATTACGGCCTAGGGTATTGGTTAGGGTTAGGGTTAGTTTTAGGGTTAGGGCTCAGTTTAGGGTACAGTTTAGGATAAGGGTACGTATTAAGGTTAGGGTATTTATTAAACCTATCCCACTCTCTAAATACCACTTAGCATGTAAAGGAATATTAGTTGGTGTCCAGCCATGGAGAACACTTTAGACACTAGGATAAGATAAGAAAACACCCATTATAAAGAAATCACATTAGGATTCTATTTTTCACCTGTTCCTTAAAAAACTAGTGCTTAGGATATCTATTGGAGGCAGAAGCAGTCAAGGGTAGCTAAGGGTTAGGGTTAGGGTTAGCGTTAGTGTACGGCTTAGGGTACGAGTTTCGTTACGGCGTAGGGTATGAGTTAGGGTTAGGGTTATGGTTAGTTTTAGGCTTAGGGCTCCGTTTAGGTTACAGTTAAGGATAAGGGTACGTGTTAGGGTTAGGGTATTTATTAAACCTATCCCACTCTCTAGATACCACTTAGCACGTAAAGGAATATTATTTGCGCTCCAGCCATGGAGAAGAGTTTAGATACTAGGATAAGATAAGGGACACACCCATTATAAAGAAATCACATTAGGATTCTCTTTTAACCTGTTCCTTAAAACACTAGTGCTTACGAAATCTATTGGAGGCAGAAGAAGTCAAGGGTAGCTTAGTGTTAGGGTTAGGGTTAGGGTTAGGGTTAGGGTAGGCCTTAGGGTTCGGGTTCGTGAACGAGTTTGGGTACGGCGTAGGGTTTTGGTTAGCGTTAGGTTTAGTTTTAAGTTTAGGACTCGGTTTAGGGTATGGGTTAGGATTAGGGTACATGTTAGGTTAGGGTAGGCGTTAGGTTTAGGGTACACATTAGGGTTAGGGTATTTTTTAAACCTATCGCACTGTCTAGATACCACTGAGCACGTAAAGGAATATTAGTTGGGGTCCAGCCATGGAGAAGAGTTTAGACACTAGGATAAGATAAGGGACACACCCATTATAAAGAAATCACATTAGGAATCTCTTTTAACCTGTTCCTTAAAACACTAGTGCTTAGGAAATCTTTTGGAGGCAGAAGCACTCAAGAATAGCTTAGGTATAAGGTTAGGGTTAGGGTACAGCTTAGGTACGGGTTCGAGTACGGGATAGGGTACGGCATAGGGTATGTGTTAGAGTTAGGGTTAGGGTTAATTTTAGGTTTAGGGCTCGGTTTAGAGTACGGGTTAGGATTAGGGTACATGTTAGGGTTAGGGTAGGCGTTAGGGTTAGGGTACGTGTTAGGTTTAGGGTATTTCTTAAACCTATCCCACTCTCTAGATACCACTGAGCACGTAAAGGAATATTAGTTGGGGACCAGCCATGGAGAAGAGTTTAGACACTAGGATAAGATAAGCGACACACCCATTATGAAGAAATCACATTAGGATTCTTTTTTAAACTGTTCCTTAAAACACTAGTCCTTAGGAAATCTTTTGGAGGCAGAAGCAGTCAGGGGTAGCTTAGGGTTAGGGTTAGGGTTAGGGTTTGGGTACGGCTTAGGGGAGGGGTTCCGGTTCGGCTTAGGGTATGGGTTAGGTTTAGGGTTAGGGTGAGTTTTAGGGTGAGGGCTCGGTTTAGGTTATGGGTTAGGGTTAAGGTATGTGTTAGGGTTATGGTAGTGGTTCGGGTTAGGGTATGCGTTAGGGTTAGCGTATTTTTTAAACCTATCCCACTCTCTAGATACCACTTAGCATGTAAAGGGGTATTATTTAGGGTCCAGCCATGGAGAATAATTTAGACACTTGATAAGATAAGGAACACACCCATTATATAGAAATCGCATTAGGTTCTCTTTTTAATTTGTTCCTTAAAACACTAGTGTTAAGGAAATCTACTGGAGGCAGAATCTGTCAAGGGTGGGTTAGGGTTAGGGTTATTGTACGGCTTAGGGTACGAGTTCGGTTTCGGCGTAGGGTGTGGGTTAGGGTTAGGGTTAGGGTTAGTTTTAGGGTTAGGGCTCGGTTTAGGGTACGGGTTAAGATTAGGGTACGTTTTAGGGTTAGGGTTGAGGTTAGGGTTAGGGTACACACTAGGGTTAGGGTATTTGTTAAACCTATCCCACTCTCTAAATACCACTTAACACGTAAAGGAATATTAGTAGGGTTCCAGTCATGGAGAAGAGTTTAGACACTAGGATAAGATAAGGAACACACCCATTATAAAGAAATCACATTAGGATTCTATTTTTCACCTGTTCCTTAAAAAATTAGTGCTTAGGATATCTATTGGAGGCAGAAGCAGTCAAGGGTAACTTAGGGTTAGGATTAGGGTTAGGGTACGGCTTAGGGTATGAGTTCTGTTACGGCGTAGGGTATGGGTTAGGGTTAGGGTTAGGGTTAGTTTTAGGGTTAGGTCTCGGTTTAGGTTACTGGTTAGGATTAGCGTACGTGTTAGGGTTAGGGTAAGTGTTAGGGTGAGGGTACGTGTTAGGTTTAGGCTATTTATTAAACCTCTCCCACTCTCTAGATACCACTAAGCACGTAAAGGAATATTATTGGGGTTCCAGGCAGGGAAAAGACTTTAGACACTAGGATAATATAAGGAACATACACATTGTAAAGAAATCACATTAGTATTCTCTTTTTAACCTGTTCCCTAAAACACTAGTGCTTAGGAAATCTATTGGAGGCAGAAGCAGTCAAGGGTACCTTAGGGTTAAGGTTAGTGTTAGGGTACAGCTTAGGGTACGGGTTCGGGTACAGGTTCGGGTACGGCGTAGGGTATGGGTTAGGGTTAGGGTTTGTTTTAGGGTTAGGGCTCAGTTTAGGATATGGTTTATGATTAGGGTATGTGTTAGGGTTAGGGTAGGGGTTAAGTTTAGGGTATGCGTTCGGGTTAGGATATTTATTAAACGTATCCCACTCTCTAAATACCACGTAGCACGTAACGGTTTATTAGTTGGTGTCCAGCCATGGAGAACAGTTTAGACACTAGGATAAGATAGGGAACACACCCATTATAAAGATATCACATTAGGATTCTCTTTTTCACCTGTTCCTTAAAACACTAGTGTTAGGAAATCTACTGGAGGCAAAAGCAGTCAAGGGTAGCTTAGTGTTAGGGTTAGGTTTAGGGATAGGGTTAGGGTACGGCTTAGGGTACGGGTTCGGGTATAGAGTAGGGCATGGGTTAGGGTTAGTGTTAGGTTTAGTTTTAGAGTTAGGGCTCGGTTTAGTGTACGAGTTAGGATTAGGGTACGTGTTAGGGATAGGGTAGGGGTTAGGGTTAGGTTACGTGTTAGGATTGGTGTTTTTATTAAAACTATCCCACTTTCTAGATACCACTTAGCACGTAAAGCAATATTATTTGGGGTCCTGCTATGGAGAAGAGTTTAGACACTAGGATAAGATAAGGAACACACCCATTATAAACAAATCACATTAGGATTCTCTTTATCACCAGTTCCTTAAAACACATGTGGTAAGGAAATCTATTGGAGGAAGAAACAGTTAAGGGTAGCTTAGTGTTAGGGTTAGGGTTATGGTTAGGGTTAGGGTACTGCTTAGGGTTCGGGTTCGTGTACGGTTTCGGGTACGGCATAGGGTGTTAGTTAGGGTTAGTGTTAGTGTTAGATTTATGGCTCGGTTTAGGGTAAGGGTTAGGATTAGGGTACGTGTTAGTGTTAGGGTAGGCGTTAGGGTTAGGGTATGCGTTAGATTTAGGGTATTTATTAAACCTATCCCACTGTCTAGATACCACTGAGCACGTAAAGGAATATTAGTTGGGGTCCAGCCATGGAGAAGAGTTTAGACACTAGGATAAGATAAGGGACCCACCCAGTATAAAGAAATCACATTAGGTTCTCTTTTTAATTTGTTCCTTAAAATACTAGTGTTAAGGAAATCTACTGGAGGCAGAAGCAGTCAAGGGTACCTTTGGGTTAGTGTTAGGGTTAGGGTTAGGGTACGGCTTAGGGTACGAGTTCGATTTCGCCGTAGGATATGGGTTAGGGTTAGGGTTAGTGTTAGTTATAGGGTTAGGGCTCGGTTTAGGGTACAATGTAGGATTAGGTTACTTGTTAGGGTTAGGGTAGGGGTTAGAGTTAGGGTACGTGTTATGGTTAAGGTATTTATTAAACCTATCCCACTCTCTAGATACCACTTAGTACGTAAAGGAATATTATTTGGGGTCCAGCCATGGAGAAGTGTTTAGACACTAGGTTAAGATAAGCGACACACCCATTATAAAGAAATCACATTAGGATTCTCTTTTAACCTGTTGCTTAAAACACTAGTGCTTAGGAAATCTAGTGGAAGCAGAAGCAGTCAAGGGTAGCTTAGGGTTAGGGTTAGGGTTAGGGTTAGGGTTAGTGATAGGCTACGGCTTAGGCTACGGTTTCGGGTACGGGTTCGTGTATGGCGTAGGTTATTGGTTATGGTTAGGGTTAGGGTAGGTTTTAGGGTTAGGGCTCGGTTTAGGGTACGGGTTAAGATTAGGGTACGTTTTAGGTTAGGGTTAGGGTTAGGTTTAGGGATAGCGTTAGGGTACGGCTTAGGGTACGATTTCGATTACGGCATATGGTATGCGTTAGGGTTAGGGTTAGGGTTAGTTTTAGTGTTAGGGCTTGGTTTAGGGTACAGTTTAGGATTAGGTTACGTGTTAGGGTTAGGGTAGGGGTTAGGGTGAGGGTACGCTTTAGGGTTAGGGTATTTATTAAACCTATCTCACTCTCTTGATAACACTTAGCACGTAAAGGAATATTAGTTGGGGTCCTGTCATGGAGAAGAGTTTACACACTAGGATAAGAAAAGGAACATACCCATTATAAAGAAATCACATTAGGATTCTTTTTTTAACCTGTTCCATAAAACACCAGTGCTTAGGAAATCTATTGGAGGCAGAAGTAGTCAAGGGTAGCTTAGGGTTAGGTTTAGGGTTAGGGTATGGGTTCGGCTACGGGTTCGGGTACGGCGTAGGGTATGGGTTATGGTTAGGGTTAGGGTAGGTTTTAGGGTTATGTCTCGGTATAGGGTACGGGTTAGGATTAGGGTACGTGTTAGGGTTAGGGTAGGAGTTAGGGTTAGGATACGCGTTAGGGTTAGGGTATTTATTAAACCTATCCCACTCTCTAAATACCACTTAGCACGTAAAGGAATATTAGTTGGGGTCCAGCCATGGAGAAGAGTTTAGACACTAGGATAAGATAAGGAACACACCCATTATGAAGAAATCACATTAGTATTCTCTTTTGAACCTGTTCCATAAAACACCAGTGCTTAGGAAATCTATTGGAGGCAGAAGTAGTCAAGGGTTGCTTAGGGTTAGGGTACGGCTTAGGGTATGGGTTCGGATACGGCGTATGGTCTGGGTTCGGGTTAATTTTAGGGTTAGGGCTCGGTTTATGGTATGGGTTAGGATTAGGGTACATGTTAGGGTTAGGGTAGGGGTTAGGGTGAGGATACGCATTAGGGTTAGGGTATTTATTAAACCTCTCCCACTGTCTAGATACGACTTAGCATGTAAAGGAATATTATTTGGGGTCCAGCCATGGAGAAAATTTTAGACACTAGTATAAGATAAGGAACACACCCATTATAAAGAAATCACATTAGGATTCTCTTTTGAACCTGTTCCTTAAATCACTAGTGCTTAGGAAATCTGTTGGAGGCAGAAGCAGTCAAGGGTACCTTAGGGTTAAGGATAGTGTTAGGGTACAGCTTAGGGTACGGGTTCAGGTACGGGTTCGGGTACGGCGTAGGGTATGTGTTAGGGTTAGGGTTAGTTTTAGGGTTTGGGCTCAGTTTAGGGTATGGTTTAGGATTAGGTTATGTTTTAGCGTTAGGGTAGGGGTTAGGGTTAGGGTAAGCGTTAGGGTTAGGATATTTATTAAACGTATCCCACTCTCTAAATACCACGTAGCACGTAAAGGATTATTAGTTGTTGTCCAGCCATGGAGAACAGGTTAGACACTAGGATAAGATAAGGAACACACCCATTATAAACAAATCACATTAGGATTCTCTTTTTCACATGTTCCTTAAAACACTAGTGTTAGGAAATCTACTGGAGGCAAAAGCAGTCAAGGGTAGCTTAGGGTTAGGGTTAGGTTTAGGGATAGGGTTAGGGTACGGCTTAGGGTACTGGTTCGGGTATAGAGTAGGGCATGGGTTAGGGTTAGTGTTAGGGTTAGTTTTAGTGTTAGGGCTCGGGTTAGTGTACGAGTTAGGATTAGGGTACGAGTTAGGATTAGGGTTTTTATTAAAACTATCCCACTTTCTAGATACCACTTACCACGTAAAGTAATATTATTTGGGTTCCAGCTATGGAGAAGAGTTTAGACACTAGGATGAGATAAGGAACACACCCATTATAAACAAATCACATTAGGATTCTCTGTATCACCTGTTCTTTAAAACACTAGTGGTAAGGAAATCTATTGGAGGAAGAAGCAGTCAAGGGTAGCTTAGTGTTAGTATTAGGGTTAGGGTTAGGGTTAGGGTACTGCTTAGGGTTCGGGTTCGTGTACGGTTTCGGGTATGGCATAGGGTGTTGGTTAGGGTTAGTGTTAGTGTTAGGTTTAGGGCTCGGTTTAGGTTACGGGTTAGGATTAGGGTACGTGTTAGTGTTAGGGTAGGCGTTAGGGTTAGGTTACTCGTTATGGTTAGGGTATTTATTAAACGTATCCCACTCTCTAGATACCACTTATTACGTAAAGGAATATTAGTTGAGGTCCAGCCATGGACAAGAGTTTAGACACTAGGATAAGATAAGGGACACACCCATTATAAAGAAATCACATTAGGATTCTCTTTTAATGTGTACCTTAAAACACTAGTGCTTAGGAAATCTTTTGGAGGCAGAAGCATTCAAGGGTAGCTTACGGTTAGGGTTAGGGTTAGGGTTAGGGTTAGGGTACGGCTTAGGGTACGAGTTCAATTTCGGCGTAGGGTATGTGTTAGGTGTAGGGTTAGTGTTAGTTTTAGGGTTAGGGCTCGGTTTAGGGTACAATTTAGTTTAAGGGTACGTGTTAAGGTTAGAGTATTTATTAAACCTATCCCACTCTCTAGATATCACTTAGCACGTAAAGGAATATTATTTGGGGTCCATCCATGGAGAAGAGTTTAGACACTAGGATAAGATAAGGGACACACCCATTATAAAGAAATCACATTAGGATTCGCTTTTAACTTGTTCCTTAAAATACTAGTTCTTAGGAAATCTATTGGAGGCAGAAGCAGTGAAGGGTAGCTTAGGGTTAGGGTTAGGGTTAGGGTTAGGGTTAGGGTAAGGCTTAGGGTTCGGGTTCGTGTACGAGTTCGTGTACGGCGTAGGGTTTTGTTTAGTGTTAGGTTTAGTTTTAAGTTTAGGACTCTGTTTAGGTTACTGGTTAGGTTTAGGGTACATTTTAGAGTTATGGTAGGCATTAGGGTTAGGGTACGCATTAGGATTAGGGTATTTATTAAACCTGTCCCACTCTCTACATACCACTGAGCACGTAAAGGAATATTAGTTGTGGTCCAGCCATAGAGAAGAGTTTAGACACTACGATAAGATAAGGGACACACCCATTATAAAGAAATCACATTAGGATTCTCTTTTAACCTGTTCCTTAAAACACTAGTGCTTAGGAAATCTTTTGGAGGCAGAAGCAGTGAAGGTTAGCTTAAGGATAGGGTTAGGGTTAGGGTTTGGGTACGGCTTAGGTTAGGGGTTCGGGTACGGCATAGGGTATGGGTTAGGTTTAGGGTTAGGGTGAGTTTTAGGGTTAGGGCTCGGTTTAGGGTACGGGTTAGGATTAGGGTACGTGTTAGGGTTATGGTAGGGGTTCGGGTTAGGGTATGCGTTACGGTTAGGGTATTTATGAAACCTATCCCACTCTCGAGATACCACTTAGCACGTAAAGGAATATTATTTAGTGTCCAGCCATGGAGAATAATTTAGACACTTGATAAGATAAGGAACACACCCATTATAAAGAAATCACATTAGGTTCTTTTCTTAATTTGTTCCTTAAAAAACTAGTGCTAAGGAAATCTACTGGAGGCAGAAGCAGTCAAGGGTAGCTTAGGGTTAGGGTTAGGGTTAGGGTTAGGGTACCGCTTAGGGTAGGAGTTCGATTATGGCCTAGGGTATGGGTTAGGGTTAGGGTTAGGGTTAGGGTAGGGCTTAGGGTTCGGGTTCGTGAACGAGTTTGGGTACGGCGTAGGGTGTTGGTTAGGGTTAGGTTTAGTTTTAAGTTTAGGACTCGGTTTAGGGTATGGGTTAGGATTAGGGTACATGTTAGGTTAGGGTAGGCGTTAGGGTTAGGGTACGCATTAGGGTTAGGGTATTTATTAAACCTTTCCCACTGTCTAGATACCACTGAGCACGTAAAGGAATATTAGTTGGGGTCCAGCCATGGAGAAGAGTTTAGACACTAGGATAAGATAAGGGGCACACCCATTATAAAGAAATCACATTAGGATTCTCTTTTTAACGTGCTCTTTAAAACACTATTGTTTAGGATATCCATTGGAGGCAGCAGCAGTCAAGGGTATCTTAGGGTTAGGGTTAGGTTTAGGGTACCACTTAGGGTAGGAGTTCGATTACGGCCTAGGGTATTGGTTAGGGTTAGGGTTAGTTTTAGGGTTAGGGCTCAGTTTAGGGTACAGTTTAGGATAAGGGTACGTATTAAGGTTAGGGTATTTATTAAACCTATCCCACTCTCTAAATACCACTTAGCATGTAAAGGAATATTAGTTGGTGTCCAGCCATGGAGAACACTTTAGACACTAGGATAAGATAAGAACACACCCATTATAAAGAAATCACATTAGGATTCTATTTTTCACCTGTTCCTTAAAAAACTAGTGCTTAGGATATCTATTGGAGGCAGAAGCAGTCAAGGGTAGCTAAGGGTTAGGGTTAGGGTTAGCGTTAGTGTACGGCTTAGGGTACGAGTTTCGTTACGGCGTAGGGTATGAGTTAGGGTTAGGGTTATGGTTAGTTTTAGGCTTAGGGCTCCGTTTAGGTTACAGTTAAGGATAAGGGTACGTGTTAGGGTTAGGGTATTTATTAAACCTATCCCACTCTCTAGATACCACTTAGCACGTAAAGGAATATTATTTGCGCTCCAGCCATGGAGAAGAGTTTAGATACTAGGATAAGATAAGGGACACACCCATTATAAAGAAATCACATTAGGATTCTCTTTTAACCTGTTCCTTAAAACACTAGTGCTTACGAAATCTATTGGAGGCAGAAGAAGTCAAGGGTAGCTTAGTGTTAGGGTTAGGGTTAGGGTTAGGGTTAGGGTAGGCCTTAGGGTTCGGGTTCGTGAACGAGTTTGGGTACGGCGTAGGGTTTTGGTTAGCGTTAGGTTTAGTTTTAAGTTTAGGACTCGGTTTAGGGTATGGGTTAGGATTAGGGTACATGTTAGGTTAGGGTAGGCGTTAGGTTTAGGGTACACATTAGGGTTAGGGTATTTTTTAAACCTATCGCACTGTCTAGATACCACTGAGCACGTAAAGGAATATTAGTTGGGGTCCAGCCATGGAGAAGAGTTTAGACACTAGGATAAGATAAGGGACACACCCATTATAAAGAAATCACATTAGGAATCTCTTTTAACCTGTTCCTTAAAACACTAGTGCTTAGGAAATCTTTTGGAGGCAGAAGCACTCAAGAATAGCTTAGGTATAAGGTTAGGGTTAGGGTACAGCTTAGGTACGGGTTCGAGTACGGGATAGGGTACGGCATAGGGTATGTGTTAGAGTTAGGGTTAGGGTTAATTTTAGGTTTAGGGCTCGGTTTAGAGTACGGGTTAGGATTAGGGTACATGTTAGGGTTAGGGTAGGCGTTAGGGTTAGGGTACGTGTTAGGTTTAGGGTATTTCTTAAACCTATCCCACTCTCTAGATACCACTGAGCACGTAAAGGAATATTAGTTGGGGACCAGCCATGGAGAAGAGTTTAGACACTAGGATAAGATAAGCGACACACCCATTATGAAGAAATCACATTAGGATTCTTTTTTAAACTGTTCCTTAAAACACTAGTCCTTAGGAAATCTTTTGGAGGCAGAAGCAGTCAGGGGTAGCTTAGGGTTAGGGTTAGGGTTAGGGTTTGGGTACGGCTTAGGGGAGGGGTTCCGGTTCGGCTTAGGGTATGGGTTAGGTTTAGGGTTAGGGTGAGTTTTAGGGTGAGGGCTCGGTTTAGGTTATGGGTTAGGGTTAAGGTATGTGTTAGGGTTATGGTAGTGGTTCGGGTTAGGGTATGCGTTAGGGTTAGCGTATTTTTTAAACCTATCCCACTCTCTAGATACCACTTAGCATGTAAAGGGGTATTATTTAGGGTCCAGCCATGGAGAATAATTTAGACACTTGATAAGATAAGGAACACACCCATTATATAGAAATCGCATTAGGTTCTCTTTTTAATTTGTTCCTTAAAACACTAGTGTTAAGGAAATCTACTGGAGGCAGAATCTGTCAAGGGTGGGTTAGGGTTAGGGTTATTGTACGGCTTAGGGTACGAGTTCGGTTTCGGCGTAGGGTGTGGGTTAGGGTTAGGGTTAGGGTTAGTTTTAGGGTTAGGGCTCGGTTTAGGGTACGGGTTAAGATTAGGGTACGTTTTAGGGTTAGGGTTGAGGTTAGGGTTAGGGTACACACTAGGGTTAGGGTATTTGTTAAACCTATCCCACTCTCTAAATACCACTTAACACGTAAAGGAATATTAGTAGGGTTCCAGTCATGGAGAAGAGTTTAGACACTAGGATAAGATATGGAACACACCCATTTTAAAGAAATCACATTAGGATTCTATTTTTCACCTGTTCCTTAAAAAATTAGTGCTTAGGATATCTATTGGAGGCAGAAGCAGTCAAGGGTAACTTAGGGTTAGGATTAGGGTTAGGGTACGGCTTAGGGTATGAGTTCTGTTACGGCGTAGGGTATGGGTTAGGGTTAGGGTTAGGGTTAGTTTTAGGGTTAGGTCTCGGTTTAGGTTACTGGTTAGGATTAGCGTACGTGTTAGGGTTAGGGTAAGTGTTAGGGTGAGGGTACGTGTTAGGTTTAGGCTATTTATTAAACCTCTCCCACTCTCTAGATACCACTAAGCACGTAAAGGAATATTATTGGGGTTCCAGGCAGGGAAAAGACTTTAGACACTAGGATAATATAAGGAACATACACATTGTAAAGAAATCACATTAGTATTCTCTTTTTAACCTGTTCCCTAAAACACTAGTGCTTAGGAAATCTATTGGAGGCAGAAGCAGTCAAGGGTACCTTAGGGTTAAGGTTAGTGTTAGGGTACAGCTTAGGGTACGGGTTCGGGTACAGGTTCGGGTACGGCGTAGGGTATGGGTTAGGGTTAGGGTTTGTTTTAGGGTTAGGGCTCAGTTTAGGATATGGTTTATGATTAGGGTATGTGTTAGGGTTAGGGTAGGGGTTAAGTTTAGGGTATGCGTTCGGGTTAGGATATTTATTAAACGTATCCCACTCTCTAAATACCACGTAGCACGTAACGGTTTATTAGTTGGTGTCCAGCCATGGAGAACAGTTTAGACACTAGGATAAGATAGGGAACACACCCATTATAAAGATATCACATTAGGATTCTCTTTTTCACCTGTTCCTTAAAACACTAGTGTTAGGAAATCTACTGGAGGCAAAAGCAGTCAAGGGTAGCTTAGTGTTAGGGTTAGGTTTAGGGATAGGGTTAGGGTACGGCTTAGGGTACGGGTTCGGGTATAGAGTAGGGCATGGGTTAGGGTTAGTGTTAGGTTTAGTTTTAG
This sequence comes from Balaenoptera physalus, assembly GCF_965194825.1. Taxonomy (NCBI): domain Eukaryota; kingdom Metazoa; phylum Chordata; class Mammalia; order Artiodactyla; family Balaenopteridae; genus Balaenoptera; species Balaenoptera physalus. The sequence goes on from NW_028126564.1 coordinate 1,080,954, forward strand.
AGTTAGGGCTCGGTTTAGTGTACGAGTTAGGATTAGGGTACGTGTTAGGGATAGGGTAGGGGTTAGGGTTAGGTTACGTGTTAGGATTGGTGTTTTTATTAAAACTATCCCACTTTCTAGATACCACTTAGCACGTAAAGCAATATTATTTGGGGTCCTGCTATGGAGAAGAGTTTAGACACTAGGATAAGATAAGGAACACACCCATTATAAACAAATCACATTAGGATTCTCTTTATCACCAGTTCCTTAAAACACATGTGGTAAGGAAATCTATTGGAGGAAGAAACAGTTAAGGGTAGCTTAGTGTTAGGGTTAGGGTTATGGTTAGGGTTAGGGTACTGCTTAGGGTTCGGGTTCGTGTACGGTTTCGGGTACGGCATAGGGTGTTAGTTAGGGTTAGTGTTAGTGTTAGATTTATGGCTCGGTTTAGGGTAAGGGTTAGGATTAGGGTACGTGTTAGTGTTAGGGTAGGCGTTAGGGTTAGGGTATGCGTTAGATTTAGGGTATTTATTAAACCTATCCCACTGTCTAGATACCACTGAGCACGTAAAGGAATATTAGTTGGGGTCCAGCCATGGAGAAGAGTTTAGACACTAGGATAAGATAAGGGACCCACCCAGTATAAAGAAATCACATTAGGTTCTCTTTTTAATTTGTTCCTTAAAATACTAGTGTTAAGGAAATCTACTGGAGGCAGAAGCAGTCAAGGGTACCTTTGGGTTAGTGTTAGGGTTAGGGTTAGGGTACGGCTTAGGGTACGAGTTCGATTTCGCCGTAGGATATGGGTTAGGGTTAGGGTTAGTGTTAGTTATAGGGTTAGGGCTCGGTTTAGGGTACAATGTAGGATTAGGTTACTTGTTAGGGTTAGGGTAGGGGTTAGAGTTAGGGTACGTGTTATGGTTAAGGTATTTATTAAACCTATCCCACTCTCTAGATACCACTTAGTACGTAAAGGAATATTATTTGGGGTCCAGCCATGGAGAAGTGTTTAGACACTAGGTTAAGATAAGCGACACACCCATTATAAAGAAATCACATTAGGATTCTCTTTTAACCTGTTGCTTAAAACACTAGTGCTTAGGAAATCTAGTGGAAGCAGAAGCAGTCAAGGGTAGCTTAGGGTTAGGGTTAGGGTTAGGGTTAGGGTTAGTGATAGGCTACGGCTTAGGCTACGGTTTCGGGTACGGGTTCGTGTATGGCGTAGGTTATTGGTTATGGTTAGGGTTAGGGTAGGTTTTAGGGTTAGGGCTCGGTTTAGGGTACGGGTTAAGATTAGGGTACGTTTTAGGTTAGGGTTAGGGTTAGGTTTAGGGATAGCGTTAGGGTACGGCTTAGGGTACGATTTCGATTACGGCATATGGTATGCGTTAGGGTTAGGGTTAGGGTTAGTTTTAGTGTTAGGGCTTGGTTTAGGGTACAGTTTAGGATTAGGTTACGTGTTAGGGTTAGGGTAGGGGTTAGGGTGAGGGTACGCTTTAGGGTTAGGGTATTTATTAAACCTATCTCACTCTCTTGATAACACTTAGCACGTAAAGGAATATTAGTTGGGGTCCTGTCATGGAGAAGAGTTTACACACTAGGATAAGAAAAGGAACATACCCATTATAAAGAAATCACATTAGGATTCTTTTTTTAACCTGTTCCATAAAACACCAGTGCTTAGGAAATCTATTGGAGGCAGAAGTAGTCAAGGGTAGCTTAGGGTTAGGTTTAGGGTTAGGGTATGGGTTCGGCTACGGGTTCGGGTACGGCGTAGGGTATGGGTTATGGTTAGTGTTAGGGTAGGTTTTAGGGTTATGTCTCGGTATAGGGTACGGGTTAGGATTAGGGTACGTGTTAGGGTTAGGGTAGGAGTTAGGGTTAGGATACGCGTTAGGGTTAGGGTATTTATTAAACCTATCCCACTCTCTAAATACCACTTAGCACGTAAAGGAATATTAGTTGGGGTCCAGCCATGGAGAAGAGTTTAGACACTAGGATAAGATAAGGAACACACCCATTATGAAGAAATCACATTAGTATTCTCTTTTTAACCTGTTCCATAAAACACCAGTGCTTAGGAAATCTATTGGAGGCAGAAGTAGTCAAGGGTTGCTTAGGGTTAGGGTACGGCTTAGGGTATGGGTTCGGATACGGCGTATGGTCTGGGTTCGGGTTAATTTTAGGGTTAGGGCTCGGTTTATGGTATGGGTTAGGATTAGGGTACATGTTAGGGTTAGGGTAGGGGTTAGGGTGAGGATACGCATTAGGGTTAGGGTATTTATTAAACCTCTCCCACTGTCTAGATACGACTTAGCATGTAAAGGAATATTATTTGGGGTCCAGCCATGGAGAAAATTTTAGACACTAGTATAAGATAAGGAACACACCCATTATAAAGAAATCACATTAGGATTCTCTTTTGAACCTGTTCCTTAAATCACTAGTGCTTAGGAAATCTGTTGGAGGCAGAAGCAGTCAAGGGTACCTTAGGGTTAAGGATAGTGTTAGGGTACAGCTTAGGGTACGGGTTCAGGTACGGGTTCGGGTACGGCGTAGGGTATGGGTTAGGGTTAGGGTTAGTTTTAGGGTTTGGGCTCAGTTTAGGGTATGGTTTAGGATTAGGTTATGTTTTAGCGTTAGGGTAGGGGTTAGGGTTAGGGTAAGCGTTAGGGTTAGGATATTTATTAAACGTATCCCACTCTCTAAATACCACGTAGCACGTAAAGGATTATTAGTTGTTGTCCAGCCATGGAGAACAGGTTAGACACTAGGATAAGATAAGGAACACACCCATTATAAACAAATCACATTAGGATTCTCTTTTTCACATGTTCCTTAAAACACTAGTGTTAGGAAATCTACTGGAGGCAAAAGCAGTCAAGGGTAGCTTAGGGTTAGGGTTAGGTTTAGGGATAGGGTTAGGGTACGGCTTAGGGTACGGGTTCGGGTATAGAGTAGGGCATGGGTTAGGGTTAGTGTTAGGGTTAGTTTTAGTGTTAGGGCTCGGGTTAGTGTACGAGTTAGGATTAGGGTACGAGTTAGGATTAGGGTTTTTATTAAAACTATCCCACTTTCTAGATACCACTTACCACGTAAAGTAATATTATTTGGGTTCCAGCTATGGAGAAGAGTTTAGACACTAGGATGAGATAAGGAACACACCCATTATAAACAAATCACATTAGGATTCTCTGTATCACCTGTTCTTTAAAACACTAGTGGTAAGGAAATCTATTGGAGGAAGAAGCAGTCAAGGGTAGCTTAGTGTTAGTATTAGGGTTAGGGTTAGGGTTAGGGTACTGCTTAGGGTTCGGGTTCGTGTACGGTTTCGGGTATGGCATAGGGTGTTGGTTAGGGTTAGTGTTAGTGTTAGGTTTAGGGCTCGGTTTAGGTTACGGGTTAGGATTAGGGTACGTGTTAGTGTTAGGGTAGGCGTTAGGGTTAGGTTACTCGTTATGGTTAGGGTATTTATTAAACGTATCCCACTCTCTAGATACCACTTATTACGTAAAGGAATATTAGTTGAGGTCCAGCCATGGACAAGAGTTTAGACACTAGGATAAGATAAGGGACACACCCATTATAAAGAAATCACATTAGGATTCTCTTTTAATGTGTACCTTAAAACACTAGTGCTTAGGAAATCTTTTGGAGGCAGAAGCATTCAAGGGTAGCTTACGGTTAGGGTTAGGGTTAGGGTTAGGGTTAGGGTACGGCTTAGGGTACGAGTTCAATTTCGGCGTAGGGTATGTGTTAGGTGTAGGGTTAGTGTTAGTTTTAGGGTTAGGGCTCGGTTTAGGGTACAATTTAGTTTAAGGGTACGTGTTAAGGTTAGAGTATTTATTAAACCTATCCCACTCTCTAGATATCACTTAGCACGTAAAGGAATATTATTTGGGGTCCATCCATGGAGAAGAGTTTAGACACTAGGATAAGATAAGGGACACACCCATTATAAAGAAATCACATTAGGATTCGCTTTTAACTTGTTCCTTAAAATACTAGTTCTTAGGAAATCTATTGGAGGCAGAAGCAGTGAAGGGTAGCTTAGGGTTAGGGTTAGGGTTAGGGTTAGGGTTAGGGTAAGGCTTAGGGTTCGGGTTCGTGTACGAGTTCGTGTACGGCGTAGGGTTTTGTTTAGTGTTAGGTTTAGTTTTAAGTTTAGGACTCTGTTTAGGTTACTGGTTAGGTTTAGGGTACATTTTAGAGTTATGGTAGGCATTAGGGTTAGGGTACGCATTAGGATTAGGGTATTTATTAAACCTGTCCCACTCTCTACATACCACTGAGCACGTAAAGGAATATTAGTTGTGGTCCAGCCATAGAGAAGAGTTTAGACACTACGATAAGATAAGGGACACACCCATTATAAAGAAATCACATTAGGATTCTCTTTTAACCTGTTCCTTAAAACACTAGTGCTTAGGAAATCTTTTGGAGGCAGAAGCAGTGAAGGTTAGCTTAAGGATAGGGTTAGGGTTAGGGTTTGGGTACGGCTTAGGTTAGGGGTTCGGGTACGGCATAGGGTATGGGTTAGGTTTAGGGTTAGGGTGAGTTTTAGGGTTAGGGCTCGGTTTAGGGTACGGGTTAGGATTAGGGTACGTGTTAGGGTTATGGTAGGGGTTCGGGTTAGGGTATGCGTTACGGTTAGGGTATTTATGAAACCTATCCCACTCTCGAGATACCACTTAGCACGTAAAGGAATATTATTTAGTGTCCAGCCATGGAGAATAATTTAGACACTTGATAAGATAAGGAACACACCCATTATAAAGAAATCACATTAGGTTCTTTTCTTAATTTGTTCCTTAAAAAACTAGTGCTAAGGAAATCTACTGGAGGCAGAAGCAGTCAAGGGTAGCTTAGGGTTAGGGTTAGGGTTAGGGTTAGGGTACCACTTAGGGTAGGAGTTCGATTATGGCCTAGGGTATGGGTTAGGGTTAGGGTTAGGGTTAGGGTAGGGCTTAGGGTTCGGGTTCGTGAACGAGTTTGGGTACGGCGTAGGGTGTTGGTTAGGGTTAGGTTTAGTTTTAAGTTTAGGACTCGGTTTAGGGTATGGGTTAGGATTAGGGTACATGTTAGGTTAGGGTAGGCGTTAGGGTTAGGGTACGCATTAGGGTTAGGGTATTTATTAAACCTTTCCCACTGTCTAGATACCACTGAGCACGTAAAGGAATATTAGTTGGGGTCCAGCCATGGAGAAGAGTTTAGACACTAGGATAAGATAAGGGGCACACCCATTATAAAGAAATCACATTAGGATTCTCTTTTTAACGTGCTCTTTAAAACACTATTGTTTAGGATATCCATTGGAGGCAGCAGCAGTCAAGGGTATCTTAGGGTTAGGGTTAGGTTTAGGGTACCACTTAGGGTAGGAGTTCGATTACGGCCTAGGGTATTGGTTAGGGTTAGGGTTAGTTTTAGGGTTAGGGCTCAGTTTAGGGTACAGTTTAGGATAAGGGTACGTATTAAGGTTAGGGTATTTATTAAACCTATCCCACTCTCTAAATACCACTTAGCATGTAAAGGAATATTAGTTGGTGTCCAGCCATGGAGAACACTTTAGACACTAGGATAAGATAAGAACACACCCATTATAAAGAAATCACATTAGGATTCTATTTTTCACCTGTTCCTTAAAAAACTAGTGCTTAGGATATCTATTGGAGGCAGAAGCAGTCAAGGGTAGCTAAGGGTTAGGGTTAGGGTTAGCGTTAGTGTACGGCTTAGGGTACGAGTTTCGTTACGGCGTAGGGTATGAGTTAGGGTTAGGGTTATGGTTAGTTTTAGGCTTAGGGCTCCATTTAGGTTACAGTTAAGGATAAGGGTACGTGTTAGGGTTAGGGTATTTATTAAACCTATCCCACTCTCTAGATACCACTTAGCACGTAAAGGAATATTATTTGCGCTCCAGCCATGGAGAAGAGTTTAGATACTAGGATAAGATAAGGGACACACCCATTATAAAGAAATCACATTAGGATTCTCTTTTAACCTGTTCCTTAAAACACTAGTGCTTACGAAATCTATTGGAGGCAGAAGAAGTCAAGGGTAGCTTAGTGTTAGGGTTAGGGTTAGGGTTAGGGTTAGGGTAGGCCTTAGGGTTCGGGTTCGTGAACGAGTTTGGGTACGGCGTAGGGTTTTGGTTAGCGTTAGGTTTAGTTTTAAGTTTAGGACTCGGTTTAGGGTATGGGTTAGGATTAGGGTACATGTTAGGTTAGGGTAGGCGTTAGGTTTAGGGTACACATTAGGGTTAGGGTATTTTTTAAACCTATCGCACTGTCTAGATACCACTGAGCACGTAAAGGAATATTAGTTGGGGTCCAGCCATGGAGAAGAGTTTAGACACTAGGATAAGATAAGGGACACACCCATTATAAAGAAATCACATTAGGAATCTCTTTTAACCTGTTCCTTAAAACACTAGTGCTTAGGAAATCTTTTGGAGGCAGAAGCACTCAAGAATAGCTTAGGTATAAGGTTAGGGTTAGGGTACAGCTTAGGTACGGGTTCGAGTACGGGATAGGGTACGGCATAGGGTATGTGTTAGAGTTAGGGTTAGGGTTAATTTTAGGTTTAGGGCTCGGTTTAGAGTACGGGTTAGGATTAGGGTACATGTTAGGGTTAGGGTAGGCGTTAGGGTTAGGGTACGTGTTAGGTTTAGGGTATTTCTTAAACCTATCCCACTCTCTAGATACCACTGAGCACGTAAAGGAATATTAGTTGGGGACCAGCCATGGAGAAGAGTTTAGACACTAGGATAAGATAAGCGACACACCCATTATGAAGAAATCACATTAGGATTCTTTTTTAAACTGTTCCTTAAAACACTAGTCCTTAGGAAATCTTTTGGAGGCAGAAGCAGTCAGGGGTAGCTTAGGGTTAGGGTTAGGGTTAGGGTTTGGGTACGGCTTAGGGGAGGGGTTCCGGTTCGGCTTAGGGTATGGGTTAGGTTTAGGGTTAGGGTGAGTTTTAGGGTGAGGGCTCGGTTTAGGTTATGGGTTAGGGTTAAGGTATGTGTTAGGGTTATGGTAGTGGTTCGGGTTAGGGTATGCGTTAGGGTTAGCGTATTTTTTAAACCTATCCCACTCTCTAGATACCACTTAGCATGTAAAGGGGTATTATTTAGGGTCCAGCCATGGAGAATAATTTAGACACTTGATAAGATAAGGAACACACCCATTATATAGAAATCGCATTAGGTTCTCTTTTTAATTTGTTCCTTAAAACACTAGTGTTAAGGAAATCTACTGGAGGCAGAATCTGTCAAGGGTGGGTTAGGGTTAGGGTTATTGTACGGCTTAGGGTACGAGTTCGGTTTCGGCGTAGGGTGTGGGTTAGGGTTAGGGTTAGGGTTAGTTTTAGGGTTAGGGCTCGGTTTAGGGTACGGGTTAAGATTAGGGTACGTTTTAGGGTTAGGGTTGAGGTTAGGGTTAGGGTACACACTAGGGTTAGGGTATTTGTTAAACCTATCCCACTCTCTAAATACCACTTAACACGTAAAGGAATATTAGTAGGGTTCCAGTCATGGAGAAGAGTTTAGACACTAGGATAAGATAAGGAACACACCCATTATAAAGAAATCACATTAGGATTCTATTTTTCACCTGTTCCTTAAAAAATTAGTGCTTAGGATATCTATTGGAGGCAGAAGCAGTCAAGGGTAACTTAGGGTTAGGATTAGGGTTAGGGTACGGCTTAGGGTATGAGTTCTGTTACGGCGTAGGGTATGGGTTAGGGTTAGGGTTAGGGTTAGTTTTAGGGTTAGGTCTCGGTTTAGGTTACTGGTTAGGATTAGCGTACGTGTTAGGGTTAGGGTAAGTGTTAGGGTGAGGGTACGTGTTAGGTTTAGGCTATTTATTAAACCTCTCCCACTCTCTAGATACCACTAAGCACGTAAAGGAATATTATTGGGGTTCCAGGCAGGGAAAAGACTTTAGACACTAGGATAATATAAGGAACATACACATTGTAAAGAAATCACATTAGTATTCTCTTTTTAACCTGTTCCCTAAAACACTAGTGCTTAGGAAATCTATTGGAGGCAGAAGCAGTCAAGGGTACCTTAGGGTTAAGGTTAGTGTTAGGGTACAGCTTAGGGTACGGGTTCGGGTACAGGTTCGGGTACGGCGTAGGGTATGGGTTAGGGTTAGGGTTTGTTTTAGGGTTAGGGCTCAGTTTAGGATATGGTTTATGATTAGGGTATGTGTTAGGGTTAGGGTAGGGGTTAAGTTTAGGGTATGCGTTCGGGTTAGGATATTTATTAAACGTATCCCACTCTCTAAATACCACGTAGCACGTAACGGTTTATTAGTTGGTGTCCAGCCATGGAGAACAGTTTAGACACTAGGATAAGATAGGGAACACACCCATTATAAAGATATCACATTAGGATTCTCTTTTTCACCTGTTCCTTAAAACACTAGTGTTAGGAAATCTACTGGAGGCAAAAGCAGTCAAGGGTAGCTTAGTGTTAGGGTTAGGTTTAGGGATAGGGTTAGGGTACGGCTTAGGGTACGGGTTCGGGTATAGAGTAGGGCATGGGTTAGGGTTAGTGTTAGGTTTAGTTTTAGAGTTAGGGCTCGGTTTAGTGTACGAGTTAGGATTAGGGTACGTGTTAGGGATAGGGTAGGGGTTAGGGTTAGGTTACGTGTTAGGATTGGTGTTTTTATTAAAACTATCCCACTTTCTAGATACCACTTAGCACGTAAAGCAATATTATTTGGGGTCCTGCTATGGAGAAGAGTTTAGACACTAGGATAAGATAAGGAACACACCCATTATAAACAAATCACATTAGGATTCTCTTTATCACCAGTTCCTTAAAACACATGTGGTAAGGAAATCTATTGGAGGAAGAAACAGTTAAGGGTAGCTTAGTGTTAGGGTTAGGGTTAGGGTTAGGGTTAGGGTACTGCTTAGGGTTCGGGTTCGTGTACGGTTTCGGGTACGGCATAGGGTGTTAGTTAGGGTTAGTGTTAGTGTTAGATTTATGGCTCGGTTTAGGGTAAGGGTTAGGATTAGGGTACGTGTTAGTGTTAGGGTAGGCGTTAGGGTTAGGGTATGCGTTAGATTTAGGGTATTTATTAAACCTATCCCACTGTCTAGATACCACTGAGCACGTAAAGGAATATTAGTTGGGGTCCAGCCATGGAGAAGAGTTTAGACACTAGGATAAGATAAGGGACCCACCCAGTATAAAGAAATCACATTAGGTTCTCTTTTTAATTTGTTCCTTAAAACACTAGTGTTAAGGAAATCTACTGGAGGCAGAAGCAGTCAAGGGTACCTTTGGGTTAGTGTTAGGGTTAGGGTTAGGGTACGGCTTAGGGTACGAGTTCGATTTCGCCGTAGGATATGGGTTAGGGTTAGGGTTAGTGTTAGTTATAGGGTTAGGGCTCGGTTTAGGGTACAATGTAGGATTAGGTTACTTGTTAGGGTTAGGGTAGAGGTTAGAGTTAGGGTACGTGTTATGGTTAAGGTATTTATTAAACCTATCCCACTCTCTAGATACCACTTAGTACGTAAAGGAATATTATTTGGGGTCCAGCCATGGAGAAGTGTTTAGACACTAGGTTAAGATAAGCGACACACCCATTATAAAGAAATCACATTAGGATTCTCTTTTAACCTGTTGCTTAAAACACTAGTGCTTAGGAAATCTAGTGGAAGCAGAAGCAGTCAAGGGTAGCTTAGGGTTAGGGTTAGGGTTAGGGTTAGGGTTAGTGATAGGCTACGGCTTAGGCTACGGTTTCGGGTACGGGTTCGTGTATGGCGTAGGTTATTGGTTATGGTTAGGGTTAGGGTAGGTTTTAGGGTTAGGGCTCGGTTTAGGGTACGGGTTAAGATTAGGGTACGTTTTAGGTTAGGGTTAGGGTTAGGTTTAGGGATAGCGTTAGGGTACGGCTTAGGGTACGATTTCGATTACGGCATATGGTATGCGTTAGGGTTAGGGTTAGGGTTAGTTTTAGTGTTAGGGCTTGGTTTAGGGTACAGTTTAGGATTAGGTTACGTGTTAGGGTTAGGGTAGGGGTTAGGGTGAGGGTACGCTTTAGGGTTAGGGTATTTATTAAACCTATCTCACTCTCTTGATAACACTTAGCACGTAAAGGAATATTAGTTGGGGTCCTGTCATGGAGAAGAGTTTACACACTAGGATAAGAAAAGGAACATACCCATTATAAAGAAATCACATTAGGATTCTTTTTTTAACCTGTTCCATAAAACACCAGTGCTTAGGAAATCTATTGGAGGCAGAAGTAGTCAAGGGTAGCTTAGGGTTAGGGTATGGGTTCGGCTACGGGTTCGGGTACGGCGTAGGGTATGGGTTATGGTTAGGGTTAGGGTAGGTTTTAGGGTTATGTCTCGGTATAGGGTACGGGTTAGGATTAGGGTACGTGTTAGGGTTAGGGTAGGAGTTAGGGTTAGGATACGCGTTAGGGTTAGGGTATTTATTAAACCTATCCCACTCTCTAAATACCACTTAGCACGTAAAGGAATATTAGTTGGGGTCCAGCCATGGAGAAGAGTTTAGACACTAGGATAAGATAAGGAACACACCCATTATGAAGAAATCACATTAGTATTCTCTTTTTAACCTGTTCCATAAAACACCAGTGCTTAGGAAATCTATTGGAGGCAGAAGTAGTCAAGGGTTGCTTAGGGTTAGGGTACGGCTTAGGGTATGGGTTCGGATACGGCGTATGGTCTGGGTTCGGGTTAATTTTAGGGTTAGGGCTCGGTTTATGGTATGGGTTAGGATTAGGGTACATGTTAGGGTTAGGGTAGGGGTTAGGGTGAGGATACGCATTAGGGTTAGGGTATTTATTAAACCTCTCCCACTGTCTAGATACGACTTAGCATGTAAAGGAATATTATTTGGGGTCCAGCCATGGAGAAAATTTTAGACACTAGTATAAGATAAGGAACACACCCATTATAAAGAAATCACATTAGGATTCTCTTTTGAACCTGTTCCTTAAATCACTAGTGCTTAGGAAATCTGTTGGAGGCAGAAGCAGTCAAGGGTACCTTAGGGTTAAGGATAGTGTTAGGGTACAGCTTAGGGTACGGGTTCAGGTACGGGTTCGGGTACGGCGTAGGGTATGGGTTAGGGTTAGGGTTAGTTTTAGGGTTTGGGCTCAGTTTAGGGTATGGTTTAGGATTAGGTTATGTTTTAGCGTTAGGGTAGGGGTTAGGGTTAGGGTAAGCGTTAGGGTTAGGATATTTATTAAACGTATCCCACTCTCTAAATACCACGTAGCACGTAAAGGATTATTAGTTGTTGTCCAGCCATGGAGAACAGGTTAGACACTAGGATAAGATAAGGAACACACCCATTATAAACAAATCACATTAGGATTCTCTTTTTCACATGTTCCTTAAAACACTAGTGTTAGGAAATCTACTGGAGGCAAAAGCAGTCAAGGGTAGCTTAGGGTTAGGGTTAGGTTTAGGGATAGGGTTAGGGTACGGCTTAGGGTACTGGTTCGGGTATAGAGTAGGGCATGGGTTAGGGTTAGTGTTAGGGTTAGTTTTAGTGTTAGGGCTCGGGTTAGTGTACGAGTTAGGATTAGGGTACGAGTTAGGATTAGGGTTTTTATTAAAACTATCCCACTTTCTAGATACCACTTACCACGTAAAGTAATATTATTTGGGTTCCAGCTATGGAGAAGAGTTTAGACACTAGGATGAGATAAGGAACACACCCATTATAAACAAATCACATTAGGATTCTCTGTATCACCTGTTCTTTAAAACACTAGTGGTAAGGAAATCTATTGGAGGAAGAAGCAGTCAAGGGTAGCTTAGTGTTAGTATTAGGGTTAGGGTTAGGGTTAGGGTACTGCTTAGGGTTCGGGTTCGTGTACGGTTTCGGGTATGGCATAGGGTGTTGGTTAGGGTTAGTGTTAGTGTTAGGTTTAGGGCTCGGTTTAGGTTACGGGTTAGGATTAGGGTACGTGTTAGTGTTAGGGTAGGCGTTAGGGTTAGGTTACTCGTTATGGTTAGGGTATTTATTAAACGTATCCCACTCTCTAGATACCACTTATTACGTAAAGGAATATTAGTTGAGGTCCAGCCATGGACAAGAGTTTAGACACTAGGATAAGATAAGGGACACACCCATTATAAAGAAATCACATTAGGATTCTCTTTTAATGTGTACCTTAAAACACTAGTGCTTAGGAAATCTTTTGGAGGCAGAAGCATTCAAGGGTAGCTTACGGTTAGGGTTAGGGTTAGGGTTAGGGTTAGGGTACGGCTTAGGGTACGAGTTCAATTTCGGCGTAGGGTATGTGTTAGGTGTAGGGTTAGTGTTAGTTTTAGGGTTAGGGCTCGGTTTAGGGTACAATTTAGTTTAAGGGTACGTGTTAAGGTTAGAGTATTTATTAAACCTATCCCACTCTCTAGATATCACTTAGCACGTAAAGGAATATTATTTGGGGTCCATCCATGGAGAAGAGTTTAGACACTAGGATAAGATAAGGGACACACCCATTATAAAGAAATCACATTAGGATTCGCTTTTAACTTGTTCCTTAAAATACTAGTTCTTAGGAAATCTATTGGAGGCAGAAGCAGTGAAGGGTAGCTTAGTGTTAGGGTTAGGGTTAGGGTTAGGGTTAGGGTTAGGGTAAGGCTTAGGGTTCGGGTTCGTGTACGAGTTCGTGTACGGCGTAGGGTTTTGTTTAGTGTTAGGTTTAGTTTTAAGTTTAGGACTCTGTTTAGGTTACTGGTTAGGTTTAGGGTACATGTTAGAGTTATGGTAGGCATTAGGGTTAGGGTACGCATTAGGATTAGGGTATTTATTAAACCTGTCCCACTCTCTACATACCACTGAGCACGTAAAGGAATATTAGTTGTGGTCCAGCCATAGAGAAGAGTTTAGACACTACGATAAGATAAGGGACACACCCATTATAAAGAAATCACATTAGGATTCTCTTTTAACCTGTTCCTTAAAACACTAGTGCTTAGGAAATCTTTTGGAGGCAGAAGCAGTGAAGGGTAGCTTAAGGATAGGGTTAGGGTTAGGGTTTGGGTACGGCTTAGGTTAGGGGTTCGGGTACGGCATAGGGTATGGGTTAGGTTTAGGGTTAGGGTGAGTTTTAGGGTTAGGGCTCGGTTTAGGGTACGGGTTAGGATTAGGGTACGTGTTAGGGTTATGGTAGGGGTTCGGGTTAGGGTATGCGTTACGGTTAGGGTATTTATGAAACCTATCCCACTCTCGAGATACCACTTAGCACGTAAAGGAATATTATTTAGTGTCCAGCCATGGAGAATAATTTAGACACTTGATAAGATAAGGAACACACCCATTATAAAGAAATCACATTAGGTTCTTTTCTTAATTTGTTCCTTAAAAAACTAGTGCTAAGGAAATCTACTGGAGGCAGAAGCAGTCAAGGGTAGCTTAGGGTTAGGGTTAGGGTTAGGGTTAGGGTACCGCTTAGGGTAGGAGTTCGATTATGGCCTAGGGTATGGGTTAGGGTTAGGGTTAGGGTTAGGGTAGGGCTTAGGGTTCGGGTTCGTGAACGAGTTTGGGTACGGCGTAGGGTGTTGGTTAGGGTTAGGTTTAGTTTTAAGTTTAGGACTCGGTTTAGGGTATGGGTTAGGATTAGGGTACATGTTAGGTTAGGGTAGGCGTTAGGGTTAGGGTACGCATTAGGGTTAGGGTATTTATTAAACCTTTCCCACTGTCTAGATACCACTGAGCACGTAAAGGAATATTAGTTGGGGTCCAGCCATGGAGAAGAGTTTAGACACTAGGATAAGATAAGGGGCACACCCATTATAAAGAAATCACATTAGGATTCTCTTTTTAACGTGCTCTTTAAAACACTATTGTTTAGGATATCCATTGGAGGCAGCAGCAGTCAAGGGTATCTTAGGGTTAGGGTTAGGTTTAGGGTACCACTTAGGGTAGGAGTTCGATTACGGCCTAGGGTATTGGTTAGGGTTAGGGTTAGTTTTAGGGTTAGGGCTCAGTTTAGGGTACAGTTTAGGATAAGGGTACGTATTAAGGTTAGGGTATTTATTAAACCTATCCCACTCTCTAAATACCACTTAGCATGTAAAGGAATATTAGTTGGTGTCCAGCCATGGAGAACACTTTAGACACTAGGATAAGATAAGAACACACCCATTATAAAGAAATCACATTAGGATTCTATTTTTCACCTGTTCCTTAAAAAACTAGTGCTTAGGATATCTATTGGAGGCAGAAGCAGTCAAGGGTAGCTAAGGGTTAGGGTTAGGGTTAGCGTTAGTGTACGGCTTAGGGTACGAGTTTCGTTACGGCGTAGGGTATGAGTTAGGGTTAGGGTTATGGTTAGTTTTAGGCTTAGGGCTCCGTTTAGGTTACAGTTAAGGATAAGGGTACGTGTTAGGGTTAGGGTATTTATTAAACCTATCCCACTCTCTAGATACCACTTAGCACGTAAAGGAATATTATTTGCGCTCCAGCCATGGAGAAGAGTTTAGATACTAGGATAAGATAAGGGACACACCCATTATAAAGAAATCACATTAGGATTCTCTTTTAACCTGTTCCTTAAAACACTAGTGCTTACGAAATCTATTGGAGGCAGAAGAAGTCAAGGGTAGCTTAGTGTTAGGGTTAGGGTTAGGGTTAGGGTTAGGGTAGGCCTTAGGGTTCGGGTTCGTGAACGAGTTTGGGTACGGCGTAGGGTTTTGGTTAGCGTTAGGTTTAGTTTTAAGTTTAGGACTCGGTTTAGGGTATGGGTTAGGATTAGGGTACATGTTAGGTTAGGGTAGGCGTTAGGTTTAGGGTACACATTAGGGTTAGGGTATTTTTTAAACCTATCGCACTGTCTAGATACCACTGAGCACGTAAAGGAATATTAGTTGGGGTCCAGCCATGGAGAAGAGTTTAGACACTAGGATAAGATAAGGGACACACCCATTATAAAGAAATCACATTAGGAATCTCTTTTAACCTGTTCCTTAAAACACTAGTGCTTAGGAAATCTTTTGGAGGCAGAAGCACTCAAGAATAGCTTAGGTATAAGGTTAGGGTTAGGGTACAGCTTAGGTACGGGTTCGAGTACGGGATAGGGTACGGCATAGGGTATGTGTTAGAGTTAGGGTTAGGGTTAATTTTAGGTTTAGGGCTCGGTTTAGAGTACGGGTTAGGATTAGGGTACATGTTAGGGTTAGGGTAGGCGTTAGGGTTAGGGTACGTGTTAGGTTTAGGGTATTTCTTAAACCTATCCCACTCTCTAGATACCACTGAGCACGTAAAGGAATATTAGTTGGGGACCAGCCATGGAGAAGAGTTTAGACACTAGGATAAGATAAGCGACACACCCATTATGAAGAAATCACATTAGGATTCTTTTTTAAACTGTTCCTTAAAACACTAGTCCTTAGGAAATCTTTTGGAGGCAGAAGCAGTCAGGGGTAGCTTAGGGTTAGGGTTAGGGTTAGGGTTTGGGTACGGCTTAGGGGAGGGGTTCCGGTTCGGCTTAGGGTATGGGTTAGGTTTAGGGTTAGGGTGAGTTTTAGGGTGAGGGCTCGGTTTAGGTTATGGGTTAGGGTTAAGGTATGTGTTAGGGTTATGGTAGTGGTTCGGGTTAGGGTATGCGTTAGGGTTAGCGTATTTTTTAAACCTATCCCACTCTCTAGATACCACTTAGCATGTAAAGGGGTATTATTTAGGGTCCAGCCATGGAGAATAATTTAGACACTTGATAAGATAAGGAACACACCCATTATATAGAAATCGCATTAGGTTCTCTTTTTAATTTGTTCCTTAAAACACTAGTGTTAAGGAAATCTACTGGAGGCAGAATCTGTCAAGGGTGGGTTAGGGTTAGGGTTATTGTACGGCTTAGGGTACGAGTTCGGTTTCGGCGTAGGGTGTGGGTTAGGGTTAGGGTTAGGGTTAGTTTTAGGGTTAGGGCTCGGTTTAGGGTACGGGTTAAGATTAGGGTACGTTTTAGGGTTAGGGTTGAGGTTAGGGTTAGGGTACACACTAGGGTTAGGGTATTTGTTAAACCTATCCCACTCTCTAAATACCACTTAACACGTAAAGGAATATTAGTAGGGTTCCAGTCATGGAGAAGAGTTTAGACACTAGGATAAGATATGGAACACACCCATTATAAAGAAATCACATTAGGATTCTATTTTTCACCTGTTCCTTAAAAAATTAGTGCTTAGGATATCTATTGGAGGCAGAAGCAGTCAAGGGTAACTTAGGGTTAGGATTAGGGTTAGGGTACGGCTTAGGGTATGAGTTCTGTTACGGCGTAGGGTATGGGTTAGGGTTAGGGTTAGGGTTAGTTTTAGGGTTAGGTCTCGGTTTAGGTTACTGGTTAGGATTAGCGTACGTGTTAGGGTTAGGGTAAGTGTTAGGGTGAGGGTACGTGTTAGGTTTAGGCTATTTATTAAACCTCTCCCACTCTCTAGATACCACTAAGCACGTAAAGGAATATTATTGGTGTTCCAGGCAGGGAAAAGACTTTAGACACTAGGATAATATAAGGAACATACACATTGTAAAGAAATCACATTAGTATTCTCTTTTTAACCTGTTCCCTAAAACACTAGTGCTTAGGAAATCTATTGGAGGCAGAAGCAGTCAAGGGTACCTTAGGGTTAAGGTTAGTGTTAGGGTACAGCTTAGGGTACGGGTTCGGGTACAGGTTCGGGTACGGCGTAGGGTATGGGTTAGGGTTAGGGTTTGTTTTAGGGTTAGGGCTCAGTTTAGGATATGGTTTATGATTAGGGTATGTGTTAGGGTTAGGGTAGGGGTTAAGTTTAGGGTATGCGTTCGGGTTAGGATATTTATTAAACGTATCCCACTCTCTAAATACCACGTAGCACGTAACGGTTTATTAGTTGGTGTCCAGCCATGGAGAACAGTTTAGACACTAGGATAAGATAGGGAACACACCCATTATAAAGATATCACATTAGGATTCTCTTTTTCACCTGTTCCTTAAAACACTAGTGTTAGGAAATCTACTGGAGGCAAAAGCAGTCAAGGGTAGCTTAGTGTTAGGGTTAGGTTTAGGGATAGGGTTAGGGTACGGCTTAGGGTACGGGTTCGGGTATAGAGTAGGGCATGGGTTAGGGTTAGTGTTAGGTTTAGTTTTAGAGTTAGGGCTCGGTTTAGTGTACGAGTTAGGATTAGGGTACGTGTTAGGGATAGGGTAGGGGTTAGGGTTAGGTTACGTGTTAGGATTGGTGTTTTTATTAAAACTATCCCACTTTCTAGATACCACTTAGCACGTAAAGCAATATTATTTGGGGTCCTGCTATGGAGAAGAGTTTAGACACTAGGATAAGATAAGGAACACACCCATTATAAACAAATCACATTAGGATTCTCTTTATCACCAGTTCCTTAAAACACATGTGGTAAGGAAATCTATTGGAGGAAGAAACAGTTAAGGGTAGCTTAGTGTTAGGGTTAGGGTTAGGGTTAGGGTTAGGGTACTGCTTAGGGTTCGGGTTCGTGTACGGTTTCGGGTACGGCATAGGGTGTTAGTTAGGGTTAGTGTTAGTGTTAGATTTATGGCTCGGTTTAGGGTAAGGGTTAGGATTAGGGTACGTGTTAGTGTTAGGGTAGGCGTTAGGGTTAGGGTATGCGTTAGATTTAGGGTATTTATTAAACCTATCCCACTGTCTAGATACCACTGAGCACGTAAAGGAATATTAGTTGGGGTCCAGCCATGGAGAAGAGTTTAGACACTAGGATAAGATAAGGGACCCACCCAGTATAAAGAAATCACATTAGGTTCTCTTTTTAATTTGTTCCTTAAAACACTAGTGTTAAGGAAATCTACTGGAGGCAGAAGCAGTCAAGGGTACCTTTGGGTTAGTGTTAGGGTTAGGGTTAGGGTACGGCTTAGGGTACGAGTTCGATTTCGCCGTAGGATATGGGTTAGGGTTAGGGTTAGTGTTAGTTATAGGGTTAGGGCTCGGTTTAGGGTACAATGTAGGATTAGGTTACTTGTTAGGGTTAGGGTAGGGGTTAGAGTTAGGGTACGTGTTATGGTTAAGGTATTTATTAAACCTATCCCACTCTCTAGATACCACTTAGTACGTAAAGGAATATTATTTGGGGTCCAGCCATGGAGAAGTGTTTAGACACTAGGTTAAGATAAGCGACACACCCATTATAAAGAAATCACATTAGGATTCTCTTTTAACCTGTTGCTTAAAACACTAGTGCTTAGGAAATCTAGTGGAAGCAGAAGCAGTCAAGGGTAGCTTAGGGTTAGGGTTAGGGTTAGGGTTAGGGTTAGTGATAGGCTACGGCTTAGGCTACGGTTTCGGGTACGGGTTCGTGTATGGCGTAGGTTATTGGTTATGGTTAGGGTTAGGGTAGGTTTTAGGGTTAGGGCTCGGTTTAGGGTACGGGTTAAGATTAGGGTACGTTTTAGGTTAGGGTTAGGGTTAGGTTTAGGGATAGCGTTAGGGTACGGCTTAGGGTACGATTTCGATTACGGCATATGGTATGCGTTAGGGTTAGGGTTAGGGTTAGTTTTAGTGTTAGGGCTTGGTTTAGGGTACAGTTTAGGATTAGGTTACGTGTTAGGGTTAGGGTAGGGGTTAGGGTGAGGGTACGCTTTAGGGTTAGGGTATTTATTAAACCTATCTCACTCTCTTGATAACACTTAGCACGTAAAGGAATATTAGTTGGGGTCCTGTCATGGAGAAGAGTTTACACACTAGGATAAGAAAAGGAACATACCCATTATAAAGAAATCACATTAGGATTCTTTTTTTAACCTGTTCCATAAAACACCAGTGCTTAGGAAATCTATTGGAGGCAGAAGTAGTCAAGGGTAGCTTAGGGTTAGGTTTAGGGTTAGGGTATGGGTTCGGCTACGGGTTCGGGTACGGCGTAGGGTATGGGTTATGGTTAGGGTTAGGGTAGGTTTTAGGGTTATGTCTCGGTATAGGGTACGGGTTAGGATTAGGGTACGTGTTAGGGTTAGGGTAGGAGTTAGGGTTAGGATACGCGTTAGGGTTAGGGTATTTATTAAACCTATCCCACTCTCTAAATACCACTTAGCACGTAAAGGAATATTAGTTGGGGTCCAGCCATGGAGAAGAGTTTAGACACTAGGATAAGATAAGGAACACACCCATTATGAAGAAATCACATTAGTATTCTCTTTTTAACCTGTTCCATAAAACACCAGTGCTTAGGAAATCTATTGGAGGCAGAAGTAGTCAAGGGTTGCTTAGGGTTAGGGTACGGCTTAGGGTATGGGTTCGGATACGGCGTATGGTCTGGGTTCGGGTTAATTTTAGGGTTAGGGCTCGGTTTATGGTATGGGTTAGGATTAGGGTACATGTTAGGGTTAGGGTAGGGGTTAGGGTGAGGATACGCATTAGGGTTAGGGTATTTATTAAACCTCTCCCACTGTCTAGATACAACTTAGCATGTAAAGGAATATTATTTGGGGTCCAGCCATGGAGAAAATTTTAGACACTAGTATAAGATAAGGAACACACCCATTATAAAGAAATCACATTAGGATTCTCTTTTGAACCTGTTCCTTAAATCACTAGTGCTTAGGAAATCTGTTGGAGGCAGAAGCAGTCAAGGGTACCTTAGGGTTAAGGATAGTGTTAGGGTACAGCTTAGGGTACGGGTTCAGGTACGGGTTCGGGTACGGCGTAGGGTATGGGTTAGGGTTAGGGTTAGTTTTAGGGTTTGGGCTCAGTTTAGGGTATGGTTTAGGATTAGGTTATGTTTTAGCGTTAGGGTAGGGGTTAGGGTTAGGGTAAGCGTTAGGGTTAGGATATTTATTAAACGTATCCCACTCTCTAAATACCACGTAGCACGTAAAGGATTATTAGTTGTTGTCCAGCCATGGAGAACAGGTTAGACACTAGGATAAGATAAGGAACACACCCATTATAAACAAATCACATTAGGATTCTCTTTTTCACATGTTCCTTAAAACACTAGTGTTAGGAAATCTACTGGAGGCAAAAGCAGTCAAGGGTAGCTTAGGGTTAGGGTTAGGTTTAGGGATAGGGTTAGGGTACGGCTTAGGGTACGGGTTCGGGTATAGAGTAGGGCATGGGTTAGGGTTAGTGTTAGGGTTAGTTTTAGTGTTAGGGCTCGGGTTAGTGTACGAGTTAGGATTAGGGTACGAGTTAGGATTAGGGTTTTTATTAAAACTATCCCACTTTCTAGATACCACTTACCACGTAAAGTAATATTATTTGGGTTCCAGCTATGGAGAAGAGTTTAGACACTAGGATGAGATAAGGAACACACCCATTATAAACAAATCACATTAGGATTCTCTGTATCACCTGTTCTTTAAAACACTAGTGGTAAGGAAATCTATTGGAGGAAGAAGCAGTCAAGGGTAGCTTAGTGTTAGTATTAGGGTTAGGGTTAGGGTTAGGGTACTGCTTAGGGTTCGGGTTCGTGTACGGTTTCGGGTATGGCATAGGGTGTTGGTTAGGGTTAGTGTTAGTGTTAGGTTTAGGGCTCGGTTTAGGTTACGGGTTAGGATTAGGGTACGTGTTAGTGTTAGGGTAGGCGTTAGGGTTAGGTTACTCGTTATGGTTAGGGTATTTATTAAACGTATCCCACTCTCTAGATACCACTTATTACGTAAAGGAATATTAGTTGAGGTCCAGCCATGGACAAGAGTTTAGACACTAGGATAAGATAAGGGACACACCCATTATAAAGAAATCACATTAGGATTCTCTTTTAATGTGTACCTTAAAACACTAGTGCTTAAGAAATCTTTTGGAGGCAGAAGCATTCAAGGGTAGCTTACGGTTAGGGTTAGGGTTAGGGTTAGGGTTAGGGTACGGCTTAGGGTACGAGTTCAATTTCGGCGTAGGGTATGTGTTAGGTGTAGGGTTAGTGTTAGTTTTAGGGTTAGGGCTCGGTTTAGGGTACAATTTAGTTTAAGGGTACGTGTTAAGGTTAGAGTATTTATTAAACCTATCCCACTCTCTAGATATCACTTAGCACGTAAAGGAATATTATTTGGGGTCCATCCATGGAGAAGAGTTTAGACACTAGGATAAGATAAGGGACACACCCATTATAAAGAAATCACATTAGGATTCGCTTTTAACTTGTTCCTTAAAATACTAGTTCTTAGGAAATCTATTGGAGGCAGAAGCAGTGAAGGGTAGCTTAGTGTTAGGGTTAGGGTTAGGGTTAGGGTTAGGGTTAGGGTAAGGCTTAGGGTTCGGGTTCGTGTACGAGTTCGTGTACGGCGTAGGGTTTTGTTTAGTGTTAGGTTTAGTTTTAAGTTTAGGACTCTGTTTAGGTTACTGGTTAGGTTTAGGGTACATTTTAGAGTTATGGTAGGCATTAGGGTTAGGGTACGCATTAGGATTAGGGTATTTATTAAACCTGTCCCACTCTCTACATACCACTGAGCACGTAAAGGAATATTAGTTGTGGTCCAGCCATAGAGAAGAGTTTAGACACTACGATAAGATAAGGGACACACCCATTATAAAGAAATCACATTAGGATTCTCTTTTAACCTGTTCCTTAAAACACTAGTGCTTAGGAAATCTTTTGGAGGCAGAAGCAGTGAAGGGTAGCTTAAGGATAGGGTTAGGGTTAGGGTTTGGGTACGGCTTAGGTTAGGGGTTCGGGTACGGCATAGGGTATGGGTTAGGTTTAGGGTTAGGGTGAGTTTTAGGGTTAGGGCTCGGTTTAGGGTACGGGTTAGGATTAGGGTACGTGTTAGGGTTATGGTAGGGGTTCGGGTTAGGGTATGCGTTACGGTTAGGGTATTTATGAAACCTATCCCACTCTCGAGATACCACTTAGCACGTAAAGGAATATTATTTAGTGTCCAGCCATGGAGAATAATTTAGACACTTGATAAGATAAGGAACACACCCATTATAAAGAAATCACATTAGGTTCTTTTCTTAATTTGTTCCTTAAAAAACTAGTGCTAAGGAAATCTACTGGAGGCAGAAGCAGTCAAGGGTAGCTTAGGGTTAGGGTTAGGGTTAGGGTTAGGGTACCGCTTAGGGTAGGAGTTCGATTATGGCCTAGGGTATGGGTTAGGGTTAGGGTTAGGGTTAGGGTAGGGCTTAGGGTTCGGGTTCGTGAACGAGTTTGGGTACGGCGTAGGGTGTTGGTTAGGGTTAGGTTTAGTTTTAAGTTTAGGACTCGGTTTAGGGTATGGGTTAGGATTAGGGTACATGTTAGGTTAGGGTAGGCGTTAGGGTTAGGGTACGCATTAGGGTTAGGGTATTTATTAAACCTTTCCCACTGTCTAGATACCACTGAGCACGTAAAGGAATATTAGTTGGGGTCCAGCCATGGAGAAGAGTTTAGACACTAGGATAAGATAAGGGGCACACCCATTATAAAGAAATCACATTAGGATTCTCTTTTTAACGTGCTCTTTAAAACACTATTGTTTAGGATATCCATTGGAGGCAGCAGCAGTCAAGGGTATCTTAGGGTTAGGGTTAGGTTTAGGGTACCACTTAGGGTAGGAGTTCGATTACGGCCTAGGGTATTGGTTAGGGTTAGGGTTAGTTTTAGGGTTAGGGCTCAGTTTAGGGTACAGTTTAGGATAAGGGTACGTATTAAGGTTAGGGTATTTATTAAACCTATCCCACTCTCTAAATACCACTTAGCATGTAAAGGAATATTAGTTGGTGTCCAGCCATGGAGAACACTTTAGACACTAGGATAAGATAAGAACACACCCATTATAAAGAAATCACATTAGGATTCTATTTTTCACCTGTTCCTTAAAAAACTAGTGCTTAGGATATCTATTGGAGGCAGAAGCAGTCAAGGGTAGCTAAGGGTTAGGGTTAGGGTTAGCGTTAGTGTACGGCTTAGGGTACGAGTTTCGTTACGGCGTAGGGTATGAGTTAGGGTTAGGGTTATGGTTAGTTTTAGGCTTAGGGCTCCGTTTAGGTTACAGTTAAGGATAAGGGTACGTGTTAGGGTTAGGGTATTTATTAAACCTATCCCACTCTCTAGATACCACTTAGCACGTAAAGGAATATTATTTGCGCTCCAGCCATGGAGAAGAGTTTAGATACTAGGATAAGATAAGGGACACACCCATTATAAAGAAATCACATTAGGATTCTCTTTTAACCTGTTCCTTAAAACACTAGTGCTTACGAAATCTATTGGAGGCAGAAGAAGTCAAGGGTAGCTTAGTGTTAGGGTTAGGGTTAGGGTTAGGGTTAGGGTAGGCCTTAGGGTTCGGGTTCGTGAACGAGTTTGGGTACGGCGTAGGGTTTTGGTTAGCGTTAGGTTTAGTTTTAAGTTTAGGACTCGGTTTAGGGTATGGGTTAGGATTAGGGTACATGTTAGGTTAGGGTAGGCGTTAGGTTTAGGGTACACATTAGGGTTAGGGTATTTTTTAAACCTATCGCACTGTCTAGATACCACTGAGCACGTAAAGGAATATTAGTTGGGGTCCAGCCATGGAGAAGAGTTTAGACACTAGGATAAGATAAGGGACACACCCATTATAAAGAAATCACATTAGGAATCTCTTTTAACCTGTTCCTTAAAACACTAGTGCTTAGGAAATCTTTTGGAGGCAGAAGCACTCAAGAATAGCTTAGGTATAAGGTTAGGGTTAGGGTACAGCTTAGGTACGGGTTCGAGTACGGGATAGGGTACGGCATAGGGTATGTGTTAGAGTTAGGGTTAGGGTTAATTTTAGGTTTAGGGCTCGGTTTAGAGTACGGGTTAGGATTAGGGTACATGTTAGGGTTAGGGTAGGCGTTAGGGTTAGGGTACGTGTTAGGTTTAGGGTATTTCTTAAACCTATCCCACTCTCTAGATACCACTGAGCACGTAAAGGAATATTAGTTGGGGACCAGCCATGGAGAAGAGTTTAGACACTAGGATAAGATAAGCGACACACCCATTATGAAGAAATCACATTAGGATTCTTTTTTAAACTGTTCCTTAAAACACTAGTCCTTAGGAAATCTTTTGGAGGCAGAAGCAGTCAGGGGTAGCTTAGGGTTAGGGTTAGGGTTAGGGTTTGGGTACGGCTTAGGGGAGGGGTTCCGGTTCGGCTTAGGGTATGGGTTAGGTTTAGGGTTAGGGTGAGTTTTAGGGTGAGGGCTCGGTTTAGGTTATGGGTTAGGGTTAAGGTATGTGTTAGGGTTATGGTAGTGGTTCGGGTTAGGGTATGCGTTAGGGTTAGCGTATTTTTTAAACCTATCCCACTCTCTAGATACCACTTAGCATGTAAAGGGGTATTATTTAGGGTCCAGCCATGGAGAATAATTTAGACACTTGATAAGATAAGGAACACACCCATTATATAGAAATCGCATTAGGTTCTCTTTTTAATTTGTTCCTTAAAACACTAGTGTTAAGGAAATCTACTGGAGGCAGAATCTGTCAAGGGTGGGTTAGGGTTAGGGTTATTGTACGGCTTAGGGTACGAGTTCGGTTTCGGCGTAGGGTGTGGGTTAGGGTTAGGGTTAGGGTTAGTTTTAGGGTTAGGGCTCGGTTTAGGGTACGGGTTAAGATTAGGGTACGTTTTAGGGTTAGGGTTGAGGTTAGGGTTAGGGTACACACTAGGGTTAGGGTATTTGTTAAACCTATCCCACTCTCTAAATACCACTTAACACGTAAAGGAATATTAGTAGGGTTCCAGTCATGGAGAAGAGTTTAGACACTAGGATAAGATAAGGAACACACCCATTATAAAGAAATCACATTAGGATTCTATTTTTCACCTGTTCCTTAAAAAATTAGTGCTTAGGATATCTATTGGAGGCAGAAGCAGTCAAGGGTAACTTAGGGTTAGGATTAGGGTTAGGGTACGGCTTAGGGTATGAGTTCTGTTACGGCGTAGGGTATGGGTTAGGGTTAGGGTTAGGGTTAGTTTTAGGGTTAGGTCTCGGTTTAGGTTACTGGTTAGGATTAGCGTACGTGTTAGGGTTAGGGTAAGTGTTAGGGTGAGGGTACGTGTTAGGTTTAGGCTATTTATTAAACCTCTCCCACTCTCTAGATACCACTAAGCACGTAAAGGAATATTATTGGGGTTCCAGGCAGGGAAAAGACTTTAGACACTAGGATAATATAAGGAACATACACATTGTAAAGAAATCACATTAGTATTCTCTTTTTAACCTGTTCCCTAAAACACTAGTGCTTAGGAAATCTATTGGAGGCAGAAGCAGTCAAGGGTACCTTAGGGTTAAGGTTAGTGTTAGGGTACAGCTTAGGGTACGGGTTCGGGTACAGGTTCGGGTACGGCGTAGGGTATGGGTTAGGGTTAGGGTTTGTTTTAGGGTTAGGGCTCAGTTTAGGATATGGTTTATGATTAGGGTATGTGTTAGGGTTAGGGTAGGGGTTAAGTTTAGGGTATGCGTTCGGGTTAGGATATTTATTAAACGTATCCCACTCTCTAAATACCACGTAGCACGTAACGGTTTATTAGTTGGTGTCCAGCCATGGAGAACAGTTTAGACACTAGGATAAGATAGGGAACACACCCATTATAAAGATATCACATTAGGATTCTCTTTTTCACCTGTTCCTTAAAACACTAGTGTTAGGAAATCTACTGGAGGCAAAAGCAGTCAAGGGTAGCTTAGTGTTAGGGTTAGGTTTAGGGATAGGGTTAGGGTACGGCTTAGGGTACGGGTTCGGGTATAGAGTAGGGCATGGGTTAGGGTTAGTGTTAGATTTAGTTTTAGAGTTAGGGCTCGGTTTAGTGTACGAGTTAGGATTAGGGTACGTGTTAGGGATAGGGTAGGGGTTAGGGTTAGGTTACGTGTTAGGATTGGTGTTTTTATTAAAACTATCCCACTTTCTAGATACCACTTAGCACGTAAAGCAATATTATTTGGGGTCCTGCTATGGAGAAGAGTTTAGACACTAGGATAAGATAAGGAACACACCCATTATAAACAAATCACATTAGGATTCTCTTTATCACCAGTTCCTTAAAACACATGTGGTAAGGAAATCTATTGGAGGAAGAAACAGTTAAGGGTAGCTTAGTGTTAGGGTTAGGGTTAGGGTTAGGGTTAGGGTACTGCTTAGGGTTCGGGTTCGTGTACGGTTTCGGGTACGGCATAGGGTGTTAGTTAGGGTTAGTGTTAGTGTTAGATTTATGGCTCGGTTTAGGGTAAGGGTTAGGATTAGGGTACGTGTTAGTGTTAGGGTAGGCGTTAGGGTTAGGGTATGCGTTAGATTTAGGGTATTTATTAAACCTATCCCACTGTCTAGATACCACTGAGCACGTAAAGGAATATTAGTTGGGGTCCAGCCATGGAGAAGAGTTTAGACACTAGGATAAGATAAGGGACCCACCCAGTATAAAGAAATCACATTAGGTTCTCTTTTTAATTTGTTCCTTAAAACACTAGTGTTAAGGAAATCTACTGGAGGCAGAAGCAGTCAAGGGTACCTTTGGGTTAGTGTTAGGGTTAGGGTTAGGGTACGGCTTAGGGTACGAGTTCGATTTCGCCGTAGGATATGGGTTAGGGTTAGGGTTAGTGTTAGTTATAGGGTTAGGGCTCGGTTTAGGGTACAATGTAGGATTAGGTTACTTGTTAGGGTTAGGGTAGGGGTTAGAGTTAGGGTACGTGTTATGGTTAAGGTATTTATTAAACCTATCCCACTCTCTAGATACCACTTAGTACGTAAAGGAATATTATTTGGGGTCCAGCCATGGAGAAGTGTTTAGACACTAGGTTAAGATAAGCGACACACCCATTATAAAGAAATCACATTAGGATTCTCTTTTAACCTGTTGCTTAAAACACTAGTGCTTAGGAAATCTAGTGGAAGCAGAAGCAGTCAAGGGTAGCTTAGGGTTAGGGTTAGGGTTAGGGTTAGGGTTAGTGATAGGCTACGGCTTAGGCTACGGTTTCGGGTACGGGTTCGTGTATGGCGTAGGTTATTGGTTATGGTTAGGGTTAGGGTAGGTTTTAGGGTTAGGGCTCGGTTTAGGGTACGGGTTAAGATTAGGGTACGTTTTAGGTTAGGGTTAGGGTTAGGTTTAGGGATAGCGTTAGGGTACGGCTTAGGGTACGATTTCGATTACGGCATATGGTATGCGTTAGGGTTAGGGTTAGGGTTAGTTTTAGTGTTAGGGCTTGGTTTAGGGTACAGTTTAGGATTAGGTTACGTGTTAGGGTTAGGGTAGGGGTTAGGGTGAGGGTACGCTTTAGGGTTAGGGTATTTATTAAACCTATCTCACTCTCTTGATAACACTTAGCACGTAAAGGAATATTAGTTGGGGTCCTGTCATGGAGAAGAGTTTACACACTAGGATAAGAAAAGGAACATACCCATTATAAAGAAATCACATTAGGATTCTTTTTTTAACCTGTTCCATAAAACACCAGTGCTTAGGAAATCTATTGGAGGCAGAAGTAGTCAAGGGTAGCTTAGGGTTAGGTTTAGGGTTAGGGTATGGGTTCGGCTACGGGTTCGGGTACGGCGTAGGGTATGGGTTATGGTTAGGGTTAGGGTAGGTTTTAGGGTTATATCTCGGTATAGGGTACGGGTTAGGATTAGGGTACGTGTTAGGGTTAGGGTAGGAGTTAGGGTTAGGATACGCGTTAGGGTTAGGGTATTTATTAAACCTATCCCACTCTCTAAATACCACTTAGCACGTAAAGGAATATTAGTTGGGGTCCAGCCATGGAGAAGAGTTTAGACACTAGGATAAGATAAGGAACACACCCATTATGAAGAAATCACATTAGTATTCTCTTTTTAACCTGTTCCATAAAACACCAGTGCTTAGGAAATCTATTGGAGGCAGAAGTAGTCAAGGGTTGCTTAGGGTTAGGGTACGGCTTAGGGTATGGGTTCGGATACGGCGTATGGTCTGGGTTCGGGTTAATTTTAGGGTTAGGGCTCGGTTTATGGTATGGGTTAGGATTAGGGTACATGTTAGGGTTAGGGTAGGGGTTAGGGTGAGGATACGCATTAGGGTTAGGATATTTATTAAACCTCTCCCACTGTCTAGATACGACTTAGCATGTAAAGGAATATTATTTGGGGTCCAGCCATGGAGAAAATTTTAGACACTAGTATAAGATAAGGAACACACCCATTATAAAGAAATCACATTAGGATTCTCTTTTGAACCTGTTCCTTAAATCACTAGTGCTTAGGAAATCTGTTGGAGGCAGAAGCAGTCAAGGGTACCTTAGGGTTAAGGATAGTGTTAGGGTACAGCTTAGGGTACGGGTTCAGGTACGGGTTCGGGTACGGCGTAGGGTATGGGTTAGGGTTAGGGTTAGTTTTAGGGTTTGGGCTCAGTTTAGGGTATGGTTTAGGATTAGGTTATGTTTTAGCGTTAGGGTAGGGGTTAGGGTTAGGGTAAGCGTTAGGGTTAGGATATTTATTAAACGTATCCCACTCTCTAAATACCACGTAGCACGTAAAGGATTATTAGTTGTTGTCCAGCCATGGAGAACAGGTTAGACACTAGGATAAGATAAGGAACACACCCATTATAAACAAATCACATTAGGATTCTCTTTTTCACATGTTCCTTAAAACACTAGTGTTAGGAAATCTACTGGAGGCAAAAGCAGTCAAGGGTAGCTTAGGGTTAGGGTTAGGTTTAGGGATAGGGTTAGGGTACGGCTTAGGGTACGGGTTCGGGTATAGAGTAGGGCATGGGTTAGGGTTAGTGTTAGGGTTAGTTTTAGTGTTAGGGCTCGGGTTAGTGTACGAGTTAGGATTAGGGTACGAGTTAGGATTAGGGTTTTTATTAAAACTATCCCACTTTCTAGATACCACTTACCACGTAAAGTAATATTATTTGGGTTCCAGCTATGGAGAAGAGTTTAGACACTAGGATGAGATAAGGAACACACCCATTATAAACAAATCACATTAGGATTCTCTGTATCACCTGTTCTTTAAAACACTAGTGGTAAGGAAATCTATTGGAGGAAGAAGCAGTCAAGGGTAGCTTAGTGTTAGTATTAGGGTTAGGGTTAGGGTTAGGGTACTGCTTAGGGTTCGGGTTCGTGTACGGTTTCGGGTATGGCATAGGGTGTTGGTTAGGGTTAGTGTTAGTGTTAGGTTTAGGGCTCGGTTTAGGTTACGGGTTAGGATTAGGGTACGTGTTAGTGTTAGGGTAGGCGTTAGGGTTAGGTTACTCGTTATGGTTAGGGTATTTATTAAACGTATCCCACTCTCTAGATACCACTTATTACGTAAAGGAATATTAGTTGAGGTCCAGCCATGGACAAGAGTTTAGACACTAGGATAAGATAAGGGACACACCCATTATAAAGAAATCACATTAGGATTCTCTTTTAATGTGTACCTTAAAACACTAGTGCTTAGGAAATCTTTTGGAGGCAGAAGCATTCAAGGGTAGCTTACGGTTAGGGTTAGGGTTAGGGTTAGGGTACGGCTTAGGGTACGAGTTCAATTTCGGCGTAGGGTATGTGTTAGGTGTAGGGTTAGTGTTAGTTTTAGGGTTAGGGCTCGGTTTAGGGTACAATTTAGTTTAAGGGTACGTGTTAAGGTTAGAGTATTTATTAAACCTATCCCACTCTCTAGATATCACTTAGCACGTAAAGGAATATTATTTGGGGTCCATCCATGGAGAAGAGTTTAGACACTAGGATAAGATAAGGGACACACCCATTATAAAGAAATCACATTAGGATTCGCTTTTAACCTGTTCCTTAAAATACTAGTTCTTAGGAAATCTATTGGAGGCAGAAGCAGTGAAGGGTAGCTTAGTGTTAGGGTTAGGGTTAGGGTTAGGGTTAGGGTTAGGGTAAGGCTTAGGGTTTGGGTTCGTGTACGAGTTCGTGTACGGCGTAGGGTTTTGTTTAGTGTTAGGTTTAGTTTTAAGTTTAGGACTCTGTTTAGGTTACTGGTTAGGTTTAGGGTACATGTTAGAGTTATGGTAGGCATTAGGGTTAGGGTACGCATTAGGATTAGGGTATTTATTAAACCTGTCCCACTCTCTACATACCACTGAGCACGTAAAGGAATATTAGTTGTGGTCCAGCCATAGAGAAGAGTTTAGACACTACGATAAGATAAGGGACACACCCATTATAAAGAAATCACATTAGGATTCTCTTTTAACCTGTTCCTTAAAACACTAGTGCTTAGGAAATCTTTTGGAGGCAGAAGCAGTGAAGGTTAGCTTAAGGATAGGGTTAGGGTTAGGGTTTGGGTACGGCTTAGGTTAGGGGTTCGGGTACGGCATAGGGTATGGGTTAGGTTTAGGGTTAGGGTGAGTTTTAGGGTTAGGGCTCGGTTTAGGGTACGGGTTAGGATTAGGGTACGTGTTAGGGTTATGGTAGGGGTTCGGGTTAGGGTATGCGTTACGGTTAGGGTATTTATGAAACCTATCCCACTCTCGAGATACCACTTAGCACGTAAAGGAATATTATTTAGTGTCCAGCCATGGAGAATAATTTAGACACTTGATAAGATAAGGAACACACCCATTATAAAGAAATCACATTAGGTTCTTTTCTTAATTTGTTCCTTAAAAAACTAGTGCTAAGGAAATCTACTGGAGGCAGAAGCAGTCAAGGGTAGCTTAGGGTTAGGGTTAGGGTTAGGGTTAGGGTACCGCTTAGGGTAGGAGTTCGATTATGGCCTAGGGTATGGGTTAGGGTTAGGGTTAGGGTTAGGGTAGGGCTTAGGGTTCGGGTTCGTGAACGAGTTTGGGTACGGCGTAGGGTGTTGGTTAGGGTTAGGTTTAGTTTTAAGTTTAGGACTCGGTTTAGGGTATGGGTTAGGATTAGGGTACATGTTAGGTTAGGGTAGGCGTTAGGGTTAGGGTACGCATTAGGGTTAGGGTATTTATTAAACCTTTCCCACTGTCTAGATACCACTGAGCACGTAAAGGAATATTAGTTGGGGTCCAGCCATGGAGAAGAGTTTAGACACTAGGATAAGATAAGGGGCACACCCATTATAAAGAAATCACATTAGGATTCTCTTTTTAACGTGCTCTTTAAAACACTATTGTTTAGGATATCCATTGGAGGCAGCAGCAGTCAAGGGTATCTTAGGGTTAGGGTTAGGTTTAGGGTACCACTTAGGGTAGGAGTTCGATTACGGCCTAGGGTATTGGTTAGGGTTAGGGTTAGTTTTAGGGTTAGGGCTCAGTTTAGGGTACAGTTTAGGATAAGGGTACGTATTAAGGTTAGGGTATTTATTAAACCTATCCCACTCTCTAAATACCACTTAGCATGTAAAGGAATATTAGTTGGTGTCCAGCCATGGAGAACACTTTAGACACTAGGATAAGATAAGAACACACCCATTATAAAGAAATCACATTAGGATTCTATTTTTCACCTGTTCCTTAAAAAACTAGTGCTTAGGATTTCTATTGGAGGCAGAAGCAGTCAAGAGTAGCTAAGGGTTAGGGTTAGGGTTAGCGTTAGTGTACGGCTTAGGGTACGAGTTTCGTTACGGCGTAGGGTATGAGTTAGGGTTAGGGTTATGGTTAGTTTTAGGCTTAGGGCTCCGTTTAGGTTACAGTTAAGGATAAGGGTACGTGTTAGGGTTAGGGTATTTATTAAACCTATCCCACTCTCTAGATACCACTTAGCACGTAAAGGAATATTATTTGCGCTCCAGCCATGGAGAAGAGTTTAGACACTAGGATAAGATAAGGGACACACCCATTATAAAGAAATCACATTAGGATTCTCTTTTAACCTGTTCCTTAAAACACTAGTGCTTACGAAATCTATTGGAGGCAGAAGAAGTCAAGGGTAGCTTAGTGTTAGGGTTAGGGTTAGGGTTAGGGTTAGGGTAGGCCTTAGGGTTCGGGTTCGTGAACGAGTTTGGGTACGGCGTAGGGTTTTGGTTAGCGTTAGGTTTAGTTTTAAGTTTAGGACTCGGTTTAGGGTATGGGTTAGGATTAGGGTACATGTTAGGTTAGGGTAGGCGTTAGGTTTAGGGTACACATTAGGGTTAGGGTATTTTTTAAACCTATCGCACTGTCTAGATACCACTGAGCACGTAAAGGAATATTAGTTGGGGTCCAGCCATGGAGAAGAGTTTAGACACTAGGATAAGATAAGGGACACACCCATTATAAAGAAATCACATTAGGAATCTCTTTTAACCTGTTCCTTAAAACACTAGTGCTTAGGAAATCTTTTGGAGGCAGAAGCACTCAAGAAAAGCTTAGGTATAAGGTTAGGGTTAGGGTACAGCTTAGGTACGGGTTCGAGTACGGGATAGGGTACGGCATAGGGTATGTGTTAGAGTTAGGGTTAGGGTTAATTTTAGGTTTAGGGCTCGGTTTAGAGTACGGGTTAGGATTAGGGTACATGTTAGGGTTAGGGTAGGCGTTAGGGTTAGGGTACGTGTTAGGTTTAGGGTATTTCTTAAACCTATCTCACTCTCTAGATACCACTGAGCACGTAAAGGAATACTAGTTGGGGACCAGCCATGGAGAAGAGTTTAGACACTAGGATAAGATAAGCGACACACCCATTATGAAGAAATCACATTAGGATTCTTTTTTAAACTGTTCCTTAAAACACTAGTCCTTAGGAAATCTTTTGGAGGCAGAAGCAGTCAGGGGTAGCTTAGGGTTAGGGTTAGGGTTAGGGTTTGGGTACGGCTTAGGGGAGGGGTTCCGGTTCGGCTTAGGGTATGGGTTAGGTTTAGGGTTAGGGTGAGTTTTAGGGTGAGGGCTCGGTTT
Organism: Balaenoptera physalus; assembly: GCF_965194825.1. NCBI lineage: Eukaryota > Metazoa > Chordata > Mammalia > Artiodactyla > Balaenopteridae > Balaenoptera > Balaenoptera physalus. The sequence continues at coordinate 1,113,605 of NW_028126564.1, forward strand.
AGGTTATGGGTTAGGGTTAAGGTATGTGTTAGGGTTATGGTAGTGGTTCGGGTTAGGGTATGCGTTAGGGTTAGCGTATTTTTTAAACCTATCCCACTCTCTAGATACCACTTAGCATGTAAAGGGGTATTATTTAGGGTCCAGCCATGGAGAATAATTTAGACACTTGATAAGATAAGGAACACACCCATTATATAGAAATCGCATTAGGTTCTCTTTTTAATTTGTTCCTTAAAACACTAGTGTTAAGGAAATCTACTGGAGGCAGAATCTGTCAAGGGTGGGTTAGGGTTAGGGTTATTGTACGGCTTAGGGTACGAGTTCGGTTTCGGCGTAGGGTGTGGGTTAGGGTTAGGGTTAGGGTTAGTTTTAGGGTTAGGGCTCGGTTTAGGGTACGGGTTAAGATTAGGGTACGTTTTAGGGTTAGGGTTGAGGTTAGGGTTAGGGTACACACTAGGGTTAGGGTATTTGTTAAACCTATCCCACTCTCTAAATACCACTTAACACGTAAAGGAATATTAGTAGGGTTCCAGTCATGGAGAAGAGTTTAGACACTAGGATAAGATAAGGAACACACCCATTATAAAGAAATCACATTAGGATTCTATTTTTCACCTGTTCCTTAAAAAATTAGTGCTTAGGATATCTATTGGAGGCAGAAGCAGTCAAGGGTAACTTAGGGTTAGGATTAGGGTTAGGGTACGGCTTAGGGTATGTGTTCTGTTACGGCGTAGGGTATGGGTTAGGGTTAGGGTTAGGGTAGGTTTTAGGGTTATGTCTCGGTATAGGGTACGGGTTAGGATTAGGGTACGTGTTAGGGTTAGGGTAGGAGTTAGGGTTAGGATACGCGTTAGGGTTAGGGTATTTATTAAACCTATCCCACTCTCTAAATACCACTTAGCACGTAAAGGAATATTAGTTGGGGTCCAACCATGGAGAAGAGTTTAGACACTAGGATAAGATAAGGAACACACCCATTATAAAGAAATCACTTTAGGATTCTATTTTACACCTGTTCCTTAAAAAACTAATGCTTAGGATATCTATTGGAGGCAGAAGCAGTCAAGGGTAGCTTAGTGTTAGGGTTAGGGTTAGGGTTAGGGTAGGGCTTAGGGTTCGGGTTCGTGTACGAGTTCGCGTGCGGCGTAGGGTGTTGGTTAGGGTTAGTTTTAAGTTTAGGACTCGGTTTAGGGTACGGGATAGGATTAGAGTACGTGTTAGAGTTAGGGTAGGCGTTAGGGTTAGGGTACGCATCAGGATTAGGGTATTTATTAAACCTATCCCACTCTCTAGATACCACTGAGCACGTCAAGGAATATTAGTTGGGGTCCAGCCATGGAGAAGAGTTTAGACAGTAGGATTAGATAAGGGACACACACATTATAAAGAAATCACATTAGGAATCTCTTTTAACCGGTTCCTTAAAACACTCGTGCTTAGGAAATCTTTTGGAGGCAGAAGCAGTCAAGGGTAGCTTAAGGATAGGGGTAGGGTTAGGGTTTGGGTACGGCTTAGGGTAGGGATTCGGGTACGGCGTAGGGTATGGGTTAGGTTTAGGGTTAGGGTGAGTTTCAGGGTTAGGGCTCTGTTTAGGATACGGGTTAGGATGAGGATACGTGTTAGGTTTACGGTAGGTGTTACGGTTAGGGTACGCATTAGGGTTAGGGTATTTATTAAACCTATCCCACTCTCTAGATACCACTCTAGCACGTAAAGCAATATTATTTGGGGTCCCGCCATGGAGAAGACTTTAGACACTAGGTTAAGAATAGGAACACAGCGATATAAAGAAATCACATTAGGATTCTCCTTTTAACCTCTTCCTTAAAACACTAGCGCTTAGGAAATCTATTGGAGGCAGAAGCTGTCAAGAATAGCTTAGGTATAAGGTTAGGGTTAGGGTACAGCTTAGGTACGGGTTCGACTACGAAATAGGGTACGGCATAGGGTATGTGTTAGAGTTAGGGTTAGGGTTAGTTTTAGGTTTAGGGCTCGGTTTAAGGTACGGTTTAGGATTAGGGTACGTGTTAGGGTTATGGTAGGGGTTCAGATTAGGGTATGCGTTAGGGTTAGCGTATTTTGTAAACCTATCCCACTCTCTAGATACCACTTAGCACGTAAAGGAATATTATTTAGGGTCCAGCCATGGAGAATAATGTAGACACTTGATAAGATATGGAACACACCCAGTATAAATAAGTCACATTAGGATTCTCTTTTTAATTTGTTCCTTAAAACACTAGTGCTAAGGAAATCTACTGGAGGTAGAAGCAGTCGGGGGTAGCTTAGGGTTAGGGTTAGGGTTAGGGTTTGGGTACGGCTTAGGGTACGAGTTCGATTACGGCGTAGGGTGTGGGTTAGGGTTAGGGTTAGGGTTAGTTTTAGGGTTACGGCTCTGTTTAGGGTACGGGTTAACATTAGGGTACGTGTTAGGGTTAGGGCTGGGGTCAGGGTTAGGGTATGCATTAGGGTTAGGGTATTTATTAAACCTATCCCACTCTCTAAATAACACTTAGCACGTAAAGGAATATTAGTTGGGGTCCAGCCAAGGCGAAGAGTTTAGACACTATGATAAGAAGAGGAACACACCCATTATAAAGAAATCACATTAGCATTCTATTTCTCACCTGTTCCTTAAAAAAAGAATGCTTAGGATATCTATTCGAGACAGAAGCAGTCAAGAGTAGCTTAGGGTTAGGATTAGGGTTAGAGTACGGCTTAGGGTACAAGTTCGGTTACGGCGTAGGGTATGGGTTAATGTTAGGGTTAGGGTTAGTTTTAGGGTTAGGGCTCGATGTAGGTTACGGGTTAGGATGAGGGTACGTGTTAGGGTTAGGGTAGGTGTTAGGGTGAGGGTATGTGTTTGGTTTAGGGTATTTATTAAACCTATCCCACTCTAGATACCACTTAGCACGTAAAGGAATATTATTTGGGGTCCAGCCAGGGAAAAGACCATAGACACTAGGATAAGATAAGGAACACACACATTATAAAGAAATCACATTAGGATTCTCTTTTAACCTGTTCCTTATAACACTAGTGCTTACGAAATCTATTGGAGGCAGAAGAAGTCAAGGGTAGCTTAGTGTTAGGGTTAGGGTAGGGCTTAGGGTTCGGATTCTTGTACGAGTTCGGGTACGGTGTAGGGTGTTGGTTAGGTTTAGGTTTAGTTTTAAGTTTAGGACTCGGTTTAGGGTACGGGTTAGGATTAGGGTACGTGTTAGAGTTAGGGTAGGTTTTAGGGTTAGGTTACGCATTAGGGTTAGGGTATTTATTAAACCTATCCCACTCTCTAGATACCACTGAGCACGTAAAGGAATATTAGTTGGGGTCCAGCCATGGAGAAGAGTTTAGACACTAGGATAAGATAAGGGACACACCCATTATAAAGAAATCACATTAGGAATCTCTTTTAACCTGTTCCTTAAAACACTAGTGCTTCGGAAATCTTTTGGAGGCAGAAGCACTCAAGAATAGCTTAGGTATAAGGTTAGGGTTAGGGTACAGCTTAGGTACGGGTTCGAGTACGGGATAGGGTACGGCATAGGGTATGTGTTAGAGTTAGGGTTAGGGTTAATTTTAGGTTTAGGGCTCGGTTTAGGGTACGAGTTAGGATTAGGGTACATGTTAGGGTTAGGGTAGGCATTAGGGTTATGGTACGCATTAGGATTAGGGTATTTATTAAACCTATCCCACTCTCTAGATAACACTGAGCACGTAAAGGAATATTAGTTGGGGTCCAGCCATGGAGAAGAGTTTAGACACTAGGATAAGATAAGGGACACACCCATTATAAAGAAATCACATTAGGATTCTCTTTTAACCTGTTCCTTAAAACACTGTTCCTTAGGTAATCTTTTGGAGGCAGAAGCAGTCAGGGGTAGCTTAGGGTTAGGGTTAGGGTTTGGGTAAGGCTTAGGGGAGGGGTTCGGGTACGGCGTATGTTATGGGTTAGGTTTAGGGTTAGGGTGAGTTTTAGGGTTAGGGCTCGGTTTAGGTTATGCGTTAGGGTTAAGGTATGTGTTAGGGTTGTGGTAGTGGTTCGGGATAGGCTATGCGTTAGGGATAGCGTATTTTTTAAACCTATCCCACTCTCTAGATACCACCTAGCATGTAAAGGAGTATTATTTATGGTCCAGCCATGGAGAATAATTTAGACAGTTGATAAGATAAGGAACAAACTCATTATATAGAAATCACATTAGGTTCTCTTTATAATTTGTTCCTTAAAACACTAGTGTTAAGGAAATCTACTGGAGGCAGAAGCAGTCAAGGGTCGGTTATGGTTAGGGTTAGTGTACGGCTTAGGGTACGAGTTCGATTTCGGCGTACGGTGTCGGTTAGGGTTAGGGTTAGTGTTAGTTTTAGGGTTAGTGCTCGGTTTAGGGTACGGGTTAAGATTAGGGTACGTTTTAGGGTTAGGGTTGGGGTTAGGGTTAGGGTACGCACTAGGGTTAGGGTATTTATTAAACCTATCCCACTCTCTAAATACCACTTAACACGTAAAGGCATATTAGTAGGGGTCCATTCATGGAGAAGAGTTTAGATACTAGGATAAGATAAGGAACACACCCATTATAAAGAAATCACATTAGGATTCTATTTTTCACCTGTTCCTTAATAAATTAGTGCTTAGGATATCTATTGGGGGCAGAAGCAGTCAAGGGTAACTTAGGGTTAGGATTAGGGTTGGGGTACGGCTTAGGGTATGAGTTCTGTTACGGCGTAGGGTATGGGTTAGGGTTAGGGTTAGGGTTAGTTTTAGGGTTAGGTCTCGGTTTAGGTTACTGGTTAGGATTAGCGTACGTGTTAGGGTTAGGGTAAGTGTTAGGGTGAGGGTACGTGTTAGGTTTAGGCTATTTATTAAACCTCTCCCACTCTCTAGATACCACTAAGCACGTAAAGGAATATTATTGGGGTTCCAGGCAGGGAAAATACTTTAGACACTATTATAATATAAGGAACATACACATTGTAAAGAAATCACATTAGTATTGTCTTTTTAACCTGTTCCTTAAAACACTAGTGCTTAGGAAATCTATTGGAGGCAGAAGCAGTCAAGGGTATCTTAGGGTTAAGGTTAGTGTTAGGGTACAGCTTAGGGTACGGGTTCGGGTACAGGTTCGGGTACGGCGTAGGGTATGGGTTAGGGTTAGGGTTAGTTTTAGGGTTAGGGCTCAGTTTAGGATATGGTTTATGATTAGGGTATGTGTTAGGGTTAGGGTAGGGTTTAAGTTTAGGGTATGCGTTCGGGTTAGGATATTTATTAAACGTATCCCACTCTCTAAATACCACGTAGCACGTAAAGGTTTATTAGTTGGTGTCCAGCCATGGAGAACAGTTTAGACACTAGGATAAGATATGGAACACACCCATTATAAAGAAATCACATTAGGATTCTCTTTTTCACCTGTTCCTTAAAACACTAGTGTTAGGAAATCTACTGGAGGCAAAAGCAGTCAAGGGTAGCTTAGGGTTAGGGTTAGGTTTAGGGATAGGGTTAGGGTACGGCTTAGGGTACGGGTTCGGCTATAGAGTAGGGCATGGGTTAGGGTTAGTGTTAGGTTTAGTTTTAGAGTTAGGGCTCGGTTTAGTGTACGAGTTAGGATTAGGGTACGTGTTAGGGATAGGGTAGGGGTTAGGGTTAGGTTACGTGTTAGGATTGGTGTTTTTATTAAAACTATCCCACTTTCTAGATACCACTTAGCACGTAAAGCAATATTATTTGGGGTCCTGCTATGGAGAAGAGTTTAGACACTAGGATAAGATAAGGAACACACCCATTATAAACAAATCACATTAGGATTCTCTTTATCACCAGTTCCTTAAAACACAAGTGGTAAGGAAATCTATTGGAGGAAGAAACAGTTAAGGGTAGCTTAGTGTTAGGGTTAGGGTTAGGGTTAGGGTTAGGGTACTGCTTAGGGATCGGGTTCGTGTACGGTTTCGGGTACGGCATAGGGTGTTAGTTAGGGTTAGTGTTAGTGTTAGATTTATGGCACGGTTTAGGGTAAGGGTTAGGATTAGGGTACGTGTTAGTGTTAGGGTAGGCGTTAGGGTTAGGGTATGCGTTAGATTTAGGGTTTTTATTAAACCTATCCCACTGTCTAGATACCACTGAGCACGTAAAGGAATATTAGTTGGGGTCCAGCCATGGAGAAGAGTTTAGACACTAGGATAAGATAAGGGACACACCCAGTATAAAGAAATCACATTAGGTTCTCTTTTTAATTTGTTCCTTAAAACACTAGTGTTAAGGAAATCTACTGGAGGCAGAAGCAGTCAAGGGTAGCTTTGGGTGAGTGTTAGGGTTAGGGTTAGGGTACGGCTTAGGGTAAGAGTTCGATTACGGCGTATGGTATGCGTTAGGGTTAGGGTTAGGGTTAGTTTTAGTGTTAGGGCTTGGTTTAGGGTACAGTTTAGGATTAGGTTACGTGTTAGGGTTAGGGTAGGGGTTAGGGTGAGGGTACGCTTTAGGGTTAGGGTATTTATTAAACCTATCTCACTCTGTTGATAACACTTAACACATAAAGGAATATTAGTTGGTGTCCTGTCATGGAGAAGAGTTTAGACACTAGGATAAGAAAAGGAACATACCCATTATAAAGAAATCACATTAGGATTCTTTTTTTAACCTGTTCCATAAAACACCAGTGCTTAGGAAATCTATTGGAGGCAGAAGTAGTCAAGGGTAGCTTAGGGTTAGGTTTAGGGTTAGGGTATGGGTTCGGCTACGGGTTCGGGTACAGCGTAGGGTATGGGTTATGGTTAGGGTTAGGGTAGGTTTTAGGGTTATGTCTCGGTTTAGGGTACGGGTTAGGATTAGGGTACGTGTTAGGGTTAGGGTAGGAGTTAGGGTTAGGATACGCGTTAGGGTTAGGGTATTTATTAAACCTATCCAACTCTCTAAATACCACTTTGCACGTAAAGGAATATTAGTTGGGGTCCTGTCATGGAGAAGAGTTTAGACACTAGGATAAGAAAAGGAACACACCCTTTATAAATAAATCACATTAGGATTCTTTTTTTAACCTGTTCTTTAAAACACTAGTGCTTAGGAAATCTATTGTAGGCAGAAGTCGTCAAGGGTAGCTTAGTGTTACGGTTAGGTTTAGGGTTAGGGTTAGGGTACGGCTTAGGGTTCGGGTTCGTGTACGAGTTCACGTACGGCGTAGAGTGTTGGTTAGGGTTAGGTTTAGTTTTAAATTTAGGACTCGGTTTAGGGTACGGGTTAGTATTAGGGTAAATGTTAGGGTTAGGGTAGGCATTAGTGTTAAGGTACGCATTAGGATTAGGGTATTTATTAAACCTATCCCACTCTTTAGATACCACTGAGCACGTAAAGGAATATTAGTTGGGGTCCAGCCATGGAGAAGAGTTTAGACACTAGGATAAGATAACGGACACACCCATTATAAAGAAATCACATTAGGATTCTCTTTTAACCTGTTCCTTAAAACACTAGTGCTTAGGAAAACTTTTGGAGGCAGAAGCAGTCAAGGGTAGCTTAAGGATAGGGTTAGGGTTAGGGTTTGGGTACGGCTTAGGTTAGGGCTTCGGGTACGGCATAGAGTATGGGTTAGGATTAGGGTTAGGGTGAGTTTTAGGATTATGGCTCAGTTTAGGGTATGGGTTAGGATTACGGTACGTGTTAGGTGTATGGTAGGGGTTCGGGTTAGGGTATGCGTTAGGGTTAGGGTATTTATGAAACCTATCCCACTCTCTAGATACCACTTAGCACGTAAAGGAATAGTATTTAGGGTCCAGCCATGGAGAATAATTTAGACACTTGATAAGATAAGGAACACACCCATTATAAAGAAATCACATTAGGTTCTTTTCTTAATTTGTTCCTTAAAACACTAGTGCTAAGGAAATCTACTGGAGGCAGAAGCAGTCAAGGGTAGCTTAGGGTTAGGGTTAGGGTACAGCTTAGTGTACAAGTTTGATTTCAGCGTAGGTTATCGGTTAGGGTTAGGGTTAGGGTTAGTTTTAGGGTTAGGGCTCGGTTTAGGTTACAGTTTAGGATTAGGGTTAGGGTAGGGGTTAGGGTTAGGGTATGCGTTAGGGTTATGGTATTTATTAAACCTATCCCACTCTCTAGATACCACTTAGCACGTAAAGGAATATTAGTTGGGGTCCAGCCATGGAGAAGAGTTTAGACACTAAGATGAGATAAGGAACACACCCATTATAAAGACATCACATTAGAATCCTTTTTTCACCTGTTCCTTAAAAAACTAGTGCTTAGGATATCTATTGGAGGCAGAAGCAGTCAATGGTAGCTTACGGTTAGGGTTAGGGTTAGGGTTACGGTACGGCTTAGGGTACGAGTTCGATTACAGCCTAGGGTATGGGTTAGGGTTAGCGGTAAGGTTAGTTTTAGGGTTAGGGCTCGGTTTAGGGTACAGTTTAGGATTAGGTTAGGTGTTAGGGTTAGGGTAGGGGTTAGGGTGAGGGTACGCGTTCGTGTTAGGGTATTTATTAAACCTATCCCACTCTCTAGATAACACTTAACACGTAAAGTAATATTAGTAGGGGTCCTGTCATGGAGAAGAGTTTAGACACTAGGATAAGAAAGGAACACACCCATTATAAAGAAATCACATTAGTATTCTTTTTTTAACCTGTTCCTTAAAACACTAGTGCTTAGGAAATCTATTGGAGGCAGAAGAAGTCAAGGGTAGTTTAGGGTTAGGGTTAGGGTTAGGGTTAGTGTATGGCTTAGGTTACGAGTTCGGTTACGGCGTAAGGTATGGGTTAGGGGTAGGGTTAGTGTTAGTTTTAGGATTAGGGCTCGCTTTAGGGTGCAATTTAGGATAAGGGTGTGTGTTAAGGTTAGAGTATTTATTAAACCTATCCCACTCTTTAGATACCACTTAGCACGTAAAGGAATATTATTTGGGGTTCAGCCATGGAGAAGAGTTTAGACACTAGGATAAGATAAGGAACACACCCATTATAAAGAAATCACATTAGGATTCGCTTTTAACCTGTTCCTTAAAATACTAGTGCTTAGGAAATCTATTGCAGGCAGAAGCAGTGAAGGGTAGCTTAGGGTTAAGGTTAGGGTTAGGGTAGGGCTTAGGGTTCGGGTTCGTGTACGAGTTCACGTATGGCGTAGGGTGTTGTTTAGGGTTAGGTTTAGTTTTAAATTTAGGACTCGGTTTAGGGTACGGGTTAGGATTAGGGTACATGTTAGGGTTAGGGTAGGCATTAGGGTTAAGGTATGCATTAGGATTAGGGTATTTATTAAACCTATCCCACTCTTTAGATACCACTGAGCACGTAAAGGAATATTAGTTGGGGTCCAGCCATGGAGAAGAGTTTAGACACTAGGATAAGATAAGGGACACACCCATTATAAAGAAATCACATTAGTATTCTCTTTTAACCTGTTCCTTAAAACACTAGTGTTTAGGAAACCTTTTGGAGGCAGAAGCAGTCAAGCGTAGCTTAAGGATAGTGTTAGGGTTAGGGTTTGGGTACGGCTTAGGGTAGCGGTTCGGGTACTGCGTAGGGTATGGTTTAGGTTTAGGGTTAGTGTGAGTTTTAGGGTTAGGGCTCGGTTTAGGATACGGTTTAGGATTAGGATACGTGTTAGTGTTAGAGTAGGTGTTAGGGTTAGGGTACGCATTAGGGTTAGTGTATTTATTAAACCTATCCCACTCTCTAGATACCACTTAGCACGTAAAGGAATATTAGTTGGGGTCCAGCCATGGAGAATATTTTAGATACTAGGGTAAGAGAAGGAACACACCCATTATAAAGAAATCACATTATGATTCTCTTTTTAACCTGCTCCTTAAAACACTAGTTTTTACGAAATCTATTGCAGGCAGAAAGAGTCAAGGGTAGCTTAGGGTTAGGTTTAGGTTTAGGGTTAGGCTTAGTGGTAGGATACGGCTTAGGGTCCGGGTTCGGGTACGGGTTCGGGTACGGCGGATGGTATGGTTTAGGGTTAGGGCTCGGTTTACAGTACGGGTTAGGATTAGTGTACGTGTTAGTGTTAGGGTAGGCATTGAGGTTAGGGTACGCGATAGGATTAGGGTATTTATTAAACCTATCCCACTCTCTAGATACCAGTTAGCACGTAAAGCAATATTATTTGAGATCCAGCCATGGAGAAGAGTTTAGACACTAGGATGAGATAAGGAACACACCCAATATAAAGAAATCACATTAGGATTCTCTTTTTCACCTGTTCCTTAAAACGCTAGTGCTAAGGAAATCTATTCAAGGCAGAAGTAGTCAAGGGTAGCTTAGGGTAAGGGTTAGGGTTAGGGTTAGGGTTAGTGTACGGCGTAGGGTACGGGTTCGGGTACGGCGTAGCGTATGGGTTAGGGTTAGGGTTAGTTTTAGGGTTAGGGCTCGGTTTAGGGTACAGTTTAGGATTAGGGTACGTGTTTGGGTTATGGGATTTATTAAACCTATTCCACTCTCTAGATACCACTTAGCACGTAAAGGAATATTAGTTGGGGTCCAGCCATGGAGAAGAGTTTAGATACTAGGATAAGATAAGGGGCACCCCCATTATAAAGAAATCATATTAGGATTCTCTTTTAAGCTGTTCCTTAAAACACTAGTGCTTAGGAAATCTATTGGAGGCAGAAGCAGTCAAGGGTAGCTTAGGGTTAGGGTTAGGGTTAGGGTTAGGCTTAGTGGTAGGGTACGGGTTCGGGTAGTGCGTAGGGTATGGTTTAGGGTTAAGGTTAGTGTAAGTTTTAGGGTTAGGGCTCGGTTTAGGATATGGGTTAGGATTAGGATACGTGTTATGGTTAAGTTAGGGGTTAGGGTTAGGGTACGTGTTAGGTTTAGGGTATTTATTAAACCTATCCCACTCTCTACATACCACTTAGCACGTAAAGCAATATTATTTGGGGTCCAGCAATGGAGAAGAGTTTAGACACTAGGATAAGATAGGGAACACACCATTATAAACAAATCACATTAGGATTCTCTTTTTCACCTGTTCCTTAAAACACTAGTGGTAAGGAAATCTATTGGAGGAAGAAGCAGTCAAGGGTAGCTTAGTGTTAGGGTTAGGGCTAGGGTTAGGGTTAGGGTATGGCTTAGGGTTCGGTTTCGTGTACGGGTTCGGGTACGGCGTAGGGTGTTGGTTAGGGTTAGTGTTAGTTCTAAGTTTAGGGCTCGGTTTAGGGTACGGGTTAGGATTAGGGTACGTGTTAGGGTTAGGGTAGGCATTAGGGTTAGGGTACGCTTTAGGGTTAGGGTATTTATTAAACCTATCCCACTCTCTAGATACCACTTAGCACGTAAAGGAATATTAGTTGGGGTCCAGCCATGGAGAAGAGTTTAGACCCTAGGATAAGATAAGGGACACACCCATAATAAAGAAATCACATTAGGATTCTCTTTTAACCTGTTCCTTAAAACACTAGTGCTTAGGAAATCTATTGGAGGCAGAAGCAGTCAAGGGTAGCTTAGTGTTAGAGTTACTGTTAGGGTACAGCTTAGGGTACGGGGTCGGGTACGTGTTCGGGTACAGCGTAGGGTATGAGTTAGGGTTAGGGTTAGTTTTAGGGTTAGGGTTCGGGTTAGGGTAAGGGTTTGGATTAGGGTACGTGTTAGGGTTAGGGTAGGGGTTAGGGTTAGGGTACGCGTTAGGATTAGGCTTTTTATTAAAACTATCCCACTATCTAGATACCACTCAGCACGTAAAGGAATATTAGTTGGGGTCCAGCCATGGAGAAGACTTTAGACACTAGGATAAGATAAGGAACACACCCATTATAAAGAAATCACATTAGGATTCTCTTTTTAAACTGTTATTTAAAACACTATTGCTTAGGAAATCTATTGGAGGCAGAAGCAGTCAAGGGTAGCTTAGGGTTAGGGTTAGGGTTAGGGTTAGGGTACGGCTTAGGCTATGGGTTCGGGTACAGTTTCTAGTATTGCGTAGGGTATGGGTTAGGGTTAGGGTTAAGGTTAGTTTTAGGGTTAGGGCTCGGTTTACGTTACGCGTTAGGATTAGTGTATGTGTTTCGTTTAGGGTAGGGGTTAGTGTGAGGGTACGCGTTAGGGTTATGGTATTTATGAAACCTATCCCACTCTCTAGATACCACTTAGCACGTAAAGGAATATTAGTTGGGGTCCAGCCATGGAGAAGAGTTTAGACACTAGGATAAGATAAGGAACACACCCATTATAAAGACATCACATTAGGATCCTCTTTTCACCTGTTCATTAAGAAACTACTGTTTAAGATATCTATTGGAGGCAGAAGCAGTCAAGGGTAGCTAACAGTTAGGGTTAGGGTTAGGGTTAGTGTACGGCTTAGGGTATGAGTTCGGTTACGGCATAGGGTATGGGTTAGGGTTAGGGTTAGGGTTAGTTTTAGGGATAGGGCTCGGTTTAGGGTATAGTTTAGGATAAGTGTACGTGTTAAAGTTAGGGTATTTATTAAACCTATCCCACTCTCTAGATAACACTTAGCACGTAAAGGAATATTATTTGGGGTCCAGCCATGGAGAAGAGTTTAGACACTAGGATTAGATAAGGGACACACCAATTATAAAGAAATCACATTAGGATTCACTTTTAACCTGTTCCTTAAAACACTAGTGCTTAGGAAATCTATTGGAGGCAGAAGCAGTGAAGGGTAGCTTAGTGTTAGGGTTAGGGTTAGGGTTAGGGTTAGGGTAGGGCTTAGGGTTCAGGTTCGTGTATGAGTTCGGGTACGGCGTAGGTTGTTGCGTAGGGTTAGGTTTAGTTTTAAGTTTTGGAGTCTGTTTAGGTTACGGGTTAGGATTAGGGTACATGTAAGGTTAGGGTAGGCGTTAGGGTTAGGGTATGCATTAGGGTTAGGGTTTTTATTAAACCTATCCCAATGTTTAGATACCACTGAGCACGTACAGGAATATTAGTTGGGGTTCAGCCATGGAGAAGAGTTTAGACACTAGGATCAGATAAGGGACACATACATTATAAAGAAATCACATTAGGATTCTCTTTTAACCTGTTCCTTAAAACACTAGTGCTTAGAAAATCTTTTGGAGGCAGAAGCTGTCAAGGGTAGCTTAAGGATAGGGTTAGGGTTAGGGTTTGGGTACGGCTTAGGGTAGGGGTTCGGGTATGGCATAGGGTATGGGTTAGGTTTAGGGTTAGGGTGAGTTTTAGGGTTAAGGCTCGGTTTAGGGTACGGGTTATTATTAGGATACGTGTTAGGGTTCGGGTAAGTGTTAGGGTTAGGGTACGCATTAGGGTTAGGGTAGTTATTAAACCTATCCCACTCTCTAGATACCACTTAGCACGTAAAGCAATATTATTTGGGGTCCCGCCATGAAGAAGACTTTAGACACTAGGAGAAGAATAGGAACACACCATTATAAAGAAATCTCATTAGGATTCTCTTTTTAACCTCTTCCTTAAAAGATTAGCGCTTAGGAAATCTATTGGAGGCAGAAGCTGTCAAGAATAGCTTAGGTATAATGTTAGGGTTAGGGTACAGCTTAGGTACGGGTTCGAGTACGGAATAGGGTACGGCAAAGGGTATGTGTTAGAGTTAGTGTTAGGGTTAGTTTTAGGGTTAGGGCTCGGTTTAGGGCATGGGTTAGGATTAGGGTATGTGTTAGGGTTATGGTAGAGGTTTGGGTTAGGGTATGCGTTATGGTTAGGGTATTTATGAAACTTATCCCACTCTCTAGATACCACTTAGCATGTAAAGGAATATTATTTAGGGTCCAGCCATGGAGAATAATGTAGACACTTGATAAGATAAGGAACACACCCATTATAAAGGAATCACATTAGGCTCTCTTTTTAATTTGTTCCTTAAAACACTAGTGATAAGGAAATCTACTGGAGGCAGGAGCAGTCAAGGGTAGCTTAGGGTTAGGGTTAGGGTTAGGGTACGGCTTAGGGTCCGGGTTCGGGTACGGGTTCGGGTATGGCGTAGGGTATGGTTTAGGTTTAGGGCTCGGTTTAGGGTACAGGTTCATATTAGGGTACGTGTCAGGGTTAGTGTAGGGGATAGGGTTAGGTTACGCATTAGGTTTATGGTATTAATGAAACTTATCCCACTCTCTAGATACAACTTAGCACGTAAAGGAATATTAATTGGGGTCCAGCCATGGAGAAGAGTTTAGACACTAGGATAAGATAAGGAACACACCCATTAAAAAGACATCACATTAGGAATCTGTTTTTAACCTGTTCCTTAAAACACTAGTGCTTAAGAAATCTTTTGGAGGCAGAAGCAATCAAGGGTAGCATAGCCTTAGGTTTAGTGTTAGGGTAGGGCTTATGATACAGGTTCGGGTACGGGTTCCGGAACGGCGTAACATATGGATTAGGGTTAGAGTAAGGGTTAGTTTTAGGTTTTGGGCCCGGTTTAGGGTATGGGTTAGGATTAGGGTACGTGTTAGGGTTAGGGTAGGTGTTAGGGTTAGGGTACACGTTAGGATTAGGGTTTTTATTACAACTATCCCACTCTCTAGATACCACTTAGCACGTAAAGGAATATTATTTGGGGTCCAGCCATGGAGAAGAGTCTAGACACTAGGATAAGATAAGGGACACATCCGGTATAAAGAAATCACATTAGGATTATCCTTTTCACCTCTCCCTTAAAACACTAGTGTTAGGAAATCTATTAGAGGCAGAAGCAGTCAAGGGTAGCTTAGGGTTAGTGTTAGGGTTAGGGTTAAGTTTAGTGAAAGGGTACGGCTTATGGTACAGGTTCGGGTTCGTGTTCCGGTAAGGCGTAGGATATGGTTTAGGGTTAGGTTTCGGGTTAGTTTTAGGTTTAGGGTTCGGTTTACGGTACAGGTTAGGATTAGGATACGTGTTAGGGTTAGGGTATGTGTTAGGGTTAGGGTACGCGTAAGGGTTATGGTATTTATTAAACCTCTCCCTCTCTCTAGATACCACTTAGCACATAAAGCAATATTAATTGGGGTCCCGCCTTGGAGAAGCGTTTAGACACTAGGATAAGATAAGAAACATACCCATTATAAAGAAATCACATTAGGTTTCTCTTTTTAACCTGTTCCTTAAAACACTAGTGCTAAGGAAATCTATTGGAGGCAGAAGTAGTCAAGTGTAGCCTAGGGTTAGGGTTAGGGTTAGGGTACGGCTTAGGGTACGGGTTTGGGTACGGGTTCGGGTACGGCGTAGTATATGGTTTACGGTTAGGGTTAGGGTTAGTTTTACGGTTAGGGCTCCCTTTAGGGTATGGGTTAGGATTAGGGTTAAGGTTAGGGTTAGGTTTAGTGGAAGGGTACGGCTTAGGGTACAGGTTCCAGTACGTGTTCGGGCACGGCGTAGGATATGGTTTTGGGTTCGGGTTAGGGTTAGTTTAAGGGTAAGGGCTCGGTTTAGGGTACAGGTTAGGATTAGGATAAGTGTTAGGTTTAGGGTAGATGTTAGGGTTAGAGTACGCGTTAGGGTTAGGGTATTTATTACACCTATCCCACTCTCTAGATACCATTTAGGATGTAAAGCAATATTATTTGAGATCCAGCCATGGATAAGAGTTTAGACACAAGGATAAGATAAGGAACACACCCATTATAAACAAATCACATTAGGATTCTCTTTTTCACCTGTTCCTTCAAACACTAGTGCTAAGGAAATCTATTGGAGGCAGAAGTAGTCAAGTGTAGCCTAGGGTTAGGGTTAGGGTTAGGGTACGGCTTAGGGTTCGGGTTCGTGTACGGATTCGGGTACAGCGTAGGATGTTGGTTAGGTTTAGGGTTAGTTTTAGCGTTAGGGTTAGGGTTAGGGTTAGTGATAGTGTTAGGGCTCGGTTTAGGGTACGGGTTAGTATTAGGGTACGTGTTAGGGTTAGGTTAGGGGTTAGTGTTAGGGTACGCGTTAGGGTTAGGGTATTTTTTAAACCTATCCCACTCTCTAAATACCACTTAGCACGTAAAGGAATATTAACTGGGGTCCAGCCATGGAGAAGAGTTTAGACACTAGGATAAGATAAGGAACACACCCATTATAAAGAAATCACATTAGGATTCTATTTTTCACCTGTTCCTTAAAAAACTAGTGCTTAGGATATCTATTGGAGGCAGAATCAGTCAAGGTTGGCTTAGGCCTAGGGTTAGGGTTAGGGTTGGGTTATGGCTTAGGGTATGAGTTCGGTTACAGCGTAGGGTATGGGTTAGGGTTAGGGTTAGTTGTAGGGTTAGAGCTCGGTTTAGGGTACAGCTTAGGATTAGGGTACGTGTTAGGGTTAGGGTAGGGGTTAGGGTTAGGGTACGCGTTAGGGTTAGGGTATTTATTAAACCTATCCCACTCTCTAGATACCGCTTAGCACGTAAAGGAATATAATTTGGGGTCCAGCCATGGAGAAGAGATCAGACATCAGGATAAGATAAGGAACACACCCATTATAAAGAAATCACATTAGGATTCTCTTTTTAACCTCTTCCTTAAAACATTGTGGCTTAGGAAATCTACTGGAGGCAGAAGCAGTCAAGGGTAGCTTAGGGTTAGTGTTAGTCTTGTGGTTGGGGTACGGCTTAGGGTACGGGTTTGGGTACGGGTTCGGGTATTGTGTAAGGTATGGGTTAGGGTTAGGGTTAGGTTTACTTTTAGGTTTAGGGCACGGTTTAGGGTAGGGGTTAGTATTAGGTTACGTGTTAGGATTAGTGTACGGGCTAGGGTGAGGGTATGGGTTAGGGTTAGGGTATTTATTAAACCTATCCCACTCTCTAGATACCACTAAGCATGTAAAGGAATATTAGTTTGGGTCCAGCCATGGAGAAGACTTTAGACACTAGGATAAGATAAGGAACACAACCATTATAAAGAAATCACCTTAGGATTCTCTTTTTAACCTGTTACTTAGAACACTATTGCTTAGGAAAACTATTGGAAGCAGAAGCAGTCAAGGGTAGCTTAGGGTTAGGCTCAGTGTTAGGGGTAGGGTACGGCTTAGTTTACGGATTCTCGTATGGGTTAGTGTACGGTGTTGTGTATGGGTTAGGGTTAGGGTTAGGGTTAGTTTTAGGGTTAGAGCTCTGTTTAAGATTCGTGTTAGATTTAGGGTATATGCTAGGGTTAGGGTAAGGGTTAGGGTTAGAGTACTAGGGTTAGGGTTAGGGTTAGGGTTAGGGTTAGTTTTAGGGTTAGAGCTTGGTTTAGGTTACTGTTTCGGATTAGGGTACATGTCAGGGTTAGGGTAGTGTTTAGAGTTAGGTTACGCGTTAGTGTTAGGGTAGTTACTAAACCTATCCCACTCTCTGGATACCACTTAGAACGTAAAGAAATATTATTTGGTGTCCAGCTTTGGAGAAGTGTTTAGACACCAGGATAAGATAAGGGACACCCCTATTTTAAAGAAATCACATTAGGATTCTCTTTTAACCTGTTCCTTAAAACACTAGTGCTTAGGAAATCTATTGGAGGCAGAAGCAGTCAAGGGTAGCTTAGGGTTAGGGTTAGGTTTAGGTTACGGCTTAGGGTACGGGTTCTGGTACGGGTTCGGGTACGGCATAGGGTATGGGTTAGGTTTAGGTTAAGGGTAGGTTTTAGGGTTAGGGCTCGGTTTAGAGTATGGTTTAGGATTAGGGTATGTGTTATGGTTAAGGTAGTGGTTAGGGTTAGGGTATGCGTTAGGTTTAGGGTATTCATTAAACCCATCCCACTCGCTAGATTCCACTTAGCACGTAAAGGAATAATAGTTGGGGTCCAGCCATGGAGAAGAGTTTAGACACTAGGATAAGATAAGTCACACACCCATTATAAAGAAATCTCATGAGTATTTTATTTTTAATCTGTTCCTTAAAACCCTAGTGCTTAGGAAATCTATTGGAGGCAGAATCAGTCAAGGGTAGCTTAGGGTTAGGTTTAGGGTTAGGTTTAGGTTTCGGCTTTGGGTATATATTCGGAACGGGTTCGGTACGGTGTAGTGTATGGGTTACTGTTAGGGTTAGGATTAGTTTTTGGGTTAGGGCTCGGTTTAGGGTAATGGTTAGGATTAGGGTACATGTTAGGGTTAGGGTAGGGATTAGGGTTAGGGTATTTATTAAACCTCTAGATAGCATTTAGCACGTAAAGCAATATTATTTGAGATCCAGACATGGAGAAGAGTTTAGACACTAGGATAAGATAAGGGACACACCCATTATAAATAAATCACATTAGGATTCTCTTTTTAACCTGTTCCTTAAAACACTAGTGCTTAGGATATCTATTTGGAGGCAGAAGCTGTCAAGAATAGCTTAGGTATAAGGTTAGGGTTAGGGTACGGCTTAGGTATGGGTTCGAGTACAGGATACGGTACGGCATAGGGTATGTGTTAGAGTTAGGGTTAGGGTTAGTTTTAGGGTTAGGGCTCGGTTTAGGGTACGGGTTGGGATTAGGGTACGTGTTAGGGTTATGGTAGGTGTTCGGGTTACGGTATGCGTTAGGGTTAGCATATTTATTAAGCCTATCCCTCTCTCTAGATACCACTTAGCTCGTAAAGGAATATTATTTAGGGTCCAGCCATGGAGAATAATTTAGGCACTTGATAAGATAAGGAACACACCCATTATAAAGAAATCACATTAGGATTCTCTTCTTAATTTGTTACTTAAAACACTAGTGCTAAGGAAATCTACGGGAGGCAGAAGCAGTCTAGGGTAGCTTTGGGTTAGGGTTAGGGTTAGGGTACGACATAGGGTACGGTTTTGGGTAGTTGTTAGGGTATGGAATAGGGTATGCATTAGGGTTAGGGTTAGTGTTACGGATAGTTTTAGGGTTAGGGCTCGGTATAGGGTACGGGTTAGTATTAGGGTACATGTTAGGGTTAGGGTAGGCATTAGGGTTAGGGTACACGTTAGGGTTAGGATATTTATTAAACCTATCCCACTCTCTAGGTACCACTTAGCACGTAAAGGAATATTATTTGGTGTCCACCCATGGAGAAGAGTTTAGACACTAGGATAAGATAAGGAACACATCCATTATAAAGAAATCACATGAGTATTCTATTTTTAATCTGTTCCTTAAAACACTAGAGCTTAGGAAATCTGTTGGAGGCAAAATCAGTCAAGGGTAGCTTAGGGTTAGGTTTAGGGTTAGGTTTAGGTTACGGCTTAGGGTATGGGTTCAGAACGGGTTCGGGTACGGTGTAGTGTATGGGTTAGCGTTAGGGTTAGGATTAGTTTTAGGGTTAGGGCTAGGTTTAGGGTACTGGTTAGGATTAGGGTACGTGTTAGGGTTAGGGTAGGGTTTACAGTTAGGGTATTTATTAAACCTATCCCACTCTCTAGATAGCATTTAGCACGTAAAGGAATATTATTAGATGGGGTCCAGCCATGCAGAAAATTTAGACACTAGGATAAAATAAGGAACACACCCATTATAAAGAAATCACATTAGGATTCTCTTTTTAACCTGTTCCTTAAAACACTAGTGCTTAGGAAATCTATTGGAGGCAGAGGCATTCAAGGGTAGCTTAGGGATAGTGTTAGGGTTAGGGTACGGCTTAGGGTATGGGTTTGGGTAGGTCGTAGTGTATGGGTTAGGGTTAGTTTTAGGGTTAGGGCTCGGTTTATGGTACGGGTTAGGTTTAGAGTACGTCTTTTTGTTAGGGTATGGGTTAGGGTGAGGGTACTCTTTAGGGTTAGGGTATTTATTAAACCTATCCCACTCTCTAGATAGCACTTAGCATGTAAAGGAATATTATTTGGGGTCCAGCCATGGAGAAAACTTTAGACACTAGGATAAGATAAGGAACACACCCATTATAAAGAAATCACATTAGGATTCTCTTTTTAACCTCTTCCTTAAAACACTAGTGCTTAGGAAATCTGTTGGAGGCAGAAGCAGTCAAGGGTATCTTAGGTTTAGGGTTAGGGTTAGGCTTAGTGTTAGGGTACGGCTTAGGGTCCGGGTTCGGGTACAGCGTAGGGTATGGGTTAGGATTAGAGCTCGGTTTAGGGTACGGGTTAGGATTAGGGTACGTGTTAGGGTTAGGGTAGGGGTTTGGGTTAGGGTACTTATTAGTGTTATGGTATTTATTAAACCTATCCCCCTCTCTAGATAACACTTAGCACGTAAGGAAATATTAGTTGGGGTCCTGTCATGGTGAAGAGTTTAGACACTAGGATAAAATAAGGAACACACCCATTATAAAGAAATCACGTTATGATTCTCTTTTTAACCTGTTGCTAAAAACACTAATGCTTAGGAAATCTATTGGAGGCAGAAGCAGTCAAGGGTATCTTAGGGTTAGGGTTAGGGTTAGGGTACGGCTTAGGGTACGTTTTCGGGTAGGGCGTAGCGTATGGTTTACGGTTAGGGTTAGGGTTAGCTTTAGGGTTATGGCTCGCTTTAGGTTATAGGTTCCGATTAGGGTACGTGTTAGGGTTAGGTTAGGGGTTAGGGTTAGGGTACGCGTTAGGGTTAGGGTATTTATTAAACCTATCCCACTCTCTAAATACCACTTAGCACGTAAAGGAATATTAGTTGGGGTCCAGCCATGGAGAAGAGTTTAGAAACTAGGATAAGATAAGGAACACACCCATTATAAAGAAATCACATTACGATTCTGTTTTTCACCTGTTCCTTAAAAAACTAGTGCTTAGGATATCTGTTGGAGGCAGAAGCAGTCAAGAGTAGCTTAGGGTTAGGGTTAGGGTACGGCTTAGGGTATGAGTTCGCTTACGGCGTAGGGTATTGGTTAGGGTTAGGTTTATGGTTAGTGTTGGGGTTAGGGCTCGGTTTAGGGTACAGTTTAGGATTAGGGTACGTGTTAGGGTTAGGGTACGGGTTAGGGTTAGTGTTCGCATTAGGGTTGTGGTATTTACTAAACCTATCTCACTCTCTAGATACCACTTAGCACGTAAAGGAATATTATTTGGGGTCCAGCCATGGAGAAATGTTTAGATACGAGGATACGATAAGGGACACACCCATTATAAAGAAATCATATTAGGATTCTCTTTTAACCTGTTCCTTAAAACACTAGTGCTTAGGAAATCTATTGGAGGCAGAAGCAGTCAAGGGTAGCTTAGGGTTAGGGTTAGGTTTATGTTACGGCTTAGGGTACGGGTTCGTGTACGGTTTCGGGTACGGCTTAGGGTATGGGTTAGGGTAGGGTAAGGGTAGGTTTTAGGGTTAGGGCTCCGTTTAGAGTATGGTTTAGGATTAGGGTATGTGTTAGTGTTAGGGTAGTGGTTAGGGTTAGGGTACATTTTAGGGTTAGGGTATTTGTTAAACCTATCCCACTCTCTGAATAGCATTTACCACGTAAAGGAATATTAGTTGGGGTCCAGCCATGGAGGAAAGTTTAGACACTAGGATAAGATAAGGGACACACCCATTATAAAGAAATCACATTAGGATTCTCTTTTTAACCTGCTCCTTAAAACACCAGTGTTTAGGAAATTTATTGGAGGCAGAAGCAGTCAAGGGTAGCTTAGGGTTAGGGTAGTGTTAGGGTACGGCTTAGGGTCCGGTTTGGGGTACGGGGTCGGGTATGGCGTACTGTATGTGTTAGGTTTAGGGCTCGGTTTAGGGTACGGGTTCATATTAGGGTACGTGTCAGGGTTAGGGTAGGGGATAGGGTTAGGTTACGCATTAGGTTTAGGGTATTTATGAAACCTATCCCACTGTCTAGATACCACTTAGCACGTAAAGGAATATTATTTGTGGTCCAGCCATGGAGAAGAGTTTAGATACTAGGATAAGATAAGGAACACACCCATTATAAAGACATCACATTAGGAATCTGTTTTTAACCTGTTCCTTAAAACACTAGTGCTTAAGAAATCTTTTGGAGGGAGAAGCAATCAAGGGTTGCATAGCGTTAGGTTTAGCTTTAGGGTACGGCTTATGATACAGGTTCAGGTACGGGTTCCGTTATAGCGTAACATATGGGTTAGGGTTAGGGTTAGGGTTAGTTTTAGGATTAGGGCCTGGTTTAGGGTACGGGATAGGATTAGGGTACGTGTTAGGATTAGGGTAGGGGTTAGGGTTAGGGTACGCATTAGGATTAGGGTTTTTATTACAACTATCCCACTCTCTAGATACCACTTAGCACGTAAAGTAATATTATTTGGGGTCCAGCCATGGAGAAGAGTCTAGACACTAGGATAAGATAAGGAACACACCCATTATAAACAAATCACATTAGGATTCTCTTTTTCACCTGTTCCTTAAAACACTAGTGCTAAGGTAATCTATTGGAGGAAGAAGCAGTCAAGGTTAGCTTAGTGTTAGGGTTAGGGCTGGGTTATGGTTAGGGTATGGCTTAGGGTTCGGCTTTGTGTACGGATTCGGGTACAGCGTAGGATGTTGGTGAGGTTTAGGGTTAGTTTTAGTGTTAGGGCTCGGTTTAGTGTACGGCTTAGGTTTAGGGTACGGGTTAGTATTAGGGTACGTGTTAGGTTTAGGTTAGGGGTTAGGGTTAGGGTACGCGTTAGGGTTAGTTTATTTATTAAACCTATCCCACTCTCTAAATACCAGTTAGCACGTAAAGGAATATTAGTTGGGGTCCAGCCATGGAGAAGAGTTTAGACACTACGATAAGATAAGGAAAACACCCATTATAAAGAAATCAAATTAGGATTCTATTTTTCACGTGTTCCTTAAAATCTAGTGCTTAGGATATCTATTGGAGGCAGAAGCAGTCAACGGTAACTTAGGGTTAGGATTAGGGTTAGGGTACGGCTTAGGATATGAATTCGTTTACGGCGTAAGGTATGGGTTAGGGTTAGGGTTAGGGTTAGTTTTAGTGTTATGGCTCGGTTTAGGATACGGGGTAGGATTAGGTTACGTGTTAGGGTTAGGGTAGAAGTTAGGGTTAGGGTACGCGTTAGGGTTAGGGTATTTACTAAACCTATCTCACTCTCTAGATACCACTTAGGACGTAAAGGAATATTATTTGGGGTCCAGCCATGGAGAAGAGTTTAGAAACTAGGATAAGATAAGGGACACACCCATTATAAAGAAATCACATTAGGATTCTCTTTTAACCTGTTCCTTAAAACACTAGTGCTTAGGAAATCTATTGGAGGCAGAAGCAGTCAAGGGTAGCTTAGGATTAAGGTTAGGGTTAGGGTTAGGCTTAGTGGTAGGGTACGGCTTAGGGTACGGGTTCGTGTACGGGTTCGGGTACAGCGTAGGGATTGGTTTAGGGCTAGGGTTAGGGTTGGTTTTAGGGTTAGATCTCGGTTTAGAGTACGGGTTCGGCTTAGGGTATGTGTTAAGGTTAGTGTAGGCGTTAGGGTTAGGGTACGCGTTAGGTTTAGGGTATTTATTAAACCTATCCCACTCTCTAGATACCACTTAGCACGTAAAGGAATATTAGTTGGGGTCCAGCCATGGAGAAAATTTTAGACACTAGGGTAAGTTAAGGAACACACCCATTATAAAGAAATCACATTAGGATTCTCTTTTTAACCTGCTCCTTAAAACACTAGTGTTTACGAAATCTATTGCAGGCAGAAAGAGTCAAGGGTAGCTTAGGGTTAGGTTTAGGGTTAGGGTTAGTCTTAGTGGTAGGGTACGGCTTAGGGTCTGGGTTCGGGTACGGGTTCGGGTACGGCGTAGGGTATGGTTTAGGGTTAGGGCTCTGTTTGGGGTACGGGTTAGGATTAGGGTACGTGTTAGTGTTAGGGTAGGCATTAGGGTTAGGGTACGCGATAGGATTAGGGTATTCATTAAACCTATCCCACTCTCTAGATACCAGTTAGCACGTAAAGCAATTTTATTTGATATCCAGCCATGGAGAAGAGTTTAGACACTAGGATGAGATAAGGAACACACCCAATATAAAGAAATCACATTAGGATTCTCTTTTTCACCTGTTCCTTAAAACACTAGTGCTAAGGAAATCTATTCAAGGCAGAAGCAGTCAAGGGTAGCTTAGGGTAAGGGTTAGGGTTAGGGTTAGGGTTAGTGTACGGCCTAGGGTAGGGGTTCGGGTACGGCGTAGAGCATGGGTTAGGGTTAGGGTTAGTTTTAGGGTTAGGGCTCGGTTTAGAGTACAGTCTAGGATTAGGGTACGTGTTTGGGTTAGGGGATTTATTAAACCTATCCCACTCTCTAGATACCACTTAGCACGTAAAGGAATATTAGTTGGGGTCCAGCCATGGAGAAGTGTTTAGACACTAGGATAAGATAAAGGACACACCCATTTTAAAGAAATCACATTAGGATTCTCTTTTAACCTGTTCCTTAAAACACTAGTGCTTAGGAAATCTATTGGAGGCAGAAGCAGTCAAGGGTAGTTTAGGGTTAGAGTTAGTGTTAGGGTACAGCTTAGGGTACGGGTTCGGGTACGGGTTCGGGTACGGCGTAGGGTATGAGTTAGGGTTAGGGTTAGTTTTAGGGTTAGGGCTGGTGTTAGCGTACGGGATTTGGATGAGGGTACGTGTTAGGGTTAGGGTAGGCGTTAGGGTTAGGGTACGCGTTACGATTAGGCTTTTTATTAAAACTATCCCACTATCTAGATACCACTTAGCACGTAAAGGAATATTAGTTGGGGTCCAGCCATGGAGAAGACTTTAGACACTAGGATAAGATAAGGAACACACCCATTATAAGGAAATCACATTAGGATTCTCTTTTTAAACTGTTATTTAAAACACTATTGCTTAGGAAATCTATTGGAGGCAGAAGCAGTCAAGGGTAGCTTAGGGTTAGGGTTAGGGTTAGTGTATGGCTAAGTGTACGGGTTCTGGTATGGGTTCGGGTACAGCGTAGGTTATGGTTTAGGGTAAGGGTTAGGGTTATTTATAGGGTTAGTGCTCGGTTTCGTGTATTGGTTAGGATTAGGCTACGTGTTACTCTTAGGGTAGGGGTTCGGGTTAGGGTACGCGTTAGGGTTAGGGTAGTTTTTAAACCTATCCCACCCTGTAGATACCACTTAGCATGTAAAGCAATATTATTTGGGGTTCAGCCATGGAGAAGAGTTTTGACACTAGGATAAGATAAGGAACACACCCATTATAAACAAATCACATTAGGATTCTCTTTTTCACCTGTTCCTTAAATCACTAGTGCTAAGGAAATCTATTGGAGGAAGAAGCAGTGAAGGGTAGCTTAGTGTTAGGGTTAGTGTTAGGGTTAGGGCACGGCTTAGGGTACAAGTTCGGTTACGGCGTAGGGTATGGGTTAGGGTTACGGTTAGTTTTAGGGTTAGTGGTCGGTTTAGGGTACAGTGTAGAATTAGCGTACGTGTTAGGGTTAGGGTAGGGTTTAGGGTTATGGAACGCGTTAGGGTTTGGGTATTTATTAATCCTATCTCACTCTCTAGATACCACATAACACGTAAAGAAATATTATTTGGGGTCCCGCCATGGAGAAGCGTTTAGACACTAGGATAAGATAAGGGACACACCCATTATAAAGAAATCACAATAGGATTCTCTTTTAACCTGTTCCTTCAAACACTAGAGCTTAGCAAATCTATTGGAGGCAGAAGCAGTCTAAGGGTAGTTTAGGTTTAATTTAGGGTTATGGTTAGGTTTAGTGGTATGGTATGGCTTAGGGTACGGGTTCGGGTACGGGTTCTGGTATGGCATAGGGTATGGTTTACGGTTAGGGTTAGGGTTAGTTTTAGGGTTAGGGTTCGGTTTAGGATACAGGGTAGGATTAGGTTACGTGTTAAGGTTAGTGTAGGTGTTAGAGTGCGGGTACGGGTTAGGGTTAGGGTATTTATTAAACCTATCCCACTCTCTAGAAACCACTTAGCACGTAACGGAATATTAGTTGCGGTCCAGCCATGGAGAGGAGTTTAGACACTACGATAAGATAAGTAACACACCCATTATACAGAAATCACATTAGGATTCTCTTTTAACCTGTTCCTTAAAACACTAGAGCTTAGGAAATCTATTGGAGGCAGAAGCAGTGAAGGGTAGCTTAGGGTTAGGGTTAGGGTTAGGTTAGCTTAAGGTTAGGTTAGGTTTAGGTTAGGTTAGGGTTAGGTTAGGGTTAGCATAGGGTTAGGTTACCTTAGGGTTAGCGTTACGGTTAGGGTTAGGTTAGGTTAGGTTACCAAGACACCTATATGCTATGATATCACTTATAGGCGTTATCTAATAAATGACACAAATGAACATATTTCCACAGAGAAAGGCCCTCACACACTCAGAAAAAAAACTATGCTTATCTAAATGGAAAAGTGGGGGGATTGGATAAATGAAGATTAGCGTTACCATATGTATACAAATACATATTATATACCTATTTCAAAAAGACCCACCATATAGCAAGGGAGGTCTACAGAACACTCTGTAATATTTTACATGGGAAGAGGATCTGTAGAGTAGACATATATAATGTACAAATGAACCAGATTGTGTACCCCTAGGACAAACAGTATTCTAGTCTTTACCCCGATTAAAAAAATTAACAAAAACAAGAAGTAATGAGACCTAAACTTATGGGGGTTTCTCCTGGCACATTCCATTCTAATTTACAACCTAGGAACACGACTTCCAGAAAGGCTCTGCTGCCCTAGTACCCAGATTTGGGAATGGAGAAATGCTGCCTCCTAGTAGCCATTTCCCACAACAGCAGCTTTCAACCCACTGCTAAAGGTCACTAAATATTCACCAACTTGCAATTCTGTAAATGACACCTGCCCTCCAAATAAATCCTGGGATCAACAATGGAGCAAAAATTTCAAAAGAGGGCAACCTTCCAAGAAGACAATTTCAAGAGCTATATTGTACTCACAGCTTTTTCTTTAAAGAGAAAAGAAAAAGGTGTGGGAAAATGATGTATTTTAGGAATTTTTAAAGACATGCAAACCCAAATTACAAAAACCTATCAATCAGCTCACAGCAGTCAGAATGGCCATCAGCAAAAATGTTTCAAAAAATAAATGCTGAAGGGACTGTGGAGGAATGGGTACACTCGGCTCTAAGGGGGACGTGGTAAGAGCCACTAATGAAAACACAATGGAAGTGCCTTGAAAAGGTAAACATTGAGCTCCCCGTCAATCAGTCATACCCACTGCTGGGCCTATCTCCTGAGAAAATGAGAATCAAAACGTCACAGGCTGGCAATCCTGCACTCCAGCCATATTTACCATAGCCAACATTTGGAAGCAATGAAAATGTCCATCAACAGAGGAATGCACCAAGAAAAACTGTTGCAGGTACACAATGTAATATTGCTCCAATAATAAATATAAGTTAAATTTAAAAGACAAACATAAGTAAGGAGACATCAGCATTTGTGGGTTTATTCAGGCACATTCCACTCTAATTTATAACCGAGGAACACCACTGGCCGGGAGGTCTGTTTCCCTAGTACCAGCGTGGGGAACGTAGAAAGACTGCCACCCTCTGGCCGTTACCTGCAAACGCAGGTTGAAGCCTGTGCTAATGGTCACCGCAAAATGTCTTGAGGGAGGTAATGGCCAAAAAGTTTAAAAATATGACACATACTTTAAGAAAACACTTTGAAGAACTAAGCTGTACTCACAGCCTGAAAAATGAAAAGGACCTGCCTTAAAGCTCAGTTTTAATGGATCATGAGACACATGCCAATTCAACCACAAAGACGTATCAGCTCACACCAGTCAGAATAACCATCAGTAAAAAACTACAAAGAATAAATGCTGAAGGTGCTGTGGAGAAATGCAAACCCTCAACTTTAAGTGGGATGTAACCTGGAAAGAGCCACTCATGAGAGCAGAGTGGCGGTGCCTTTAAAAGGTAAACATTGAGCTACCGTATGATCCAGAGGCTTATTCCTGGACCTATAACCTAAGAAGACAGAATTGGAAAGAAAGAGGCAGGCAAATCTGCATTGCACAGTATTACAATAGCCAAGATATGGAAGTCACCAAAAAGTCCACCGATAGATGGGTGGACAAAGAAGAACTGCTACATATACAGATAGATGGATTATGAGCTAGCGATAAAATGAAACAATGCCATTTGCAGCACCATAGATGAGTCTGGAAGTAATCACGCAACTTTTAGTACGTGACAAAGCAAAAGACATATATCTTACCATATCAGTTACAGGTGTTACCTACGAATTGATACCAACGAAGCTATATCCACGGAGAAAGGCAACCACAGATTCAGTACATAAACGTATGGTTCACCAAATGGAAAGGTGTGAGGATTGGACACATTACTATATTGGGGTTAACAGACATATAAAAACGCATGTGAAATATATAATCACCAGAGACGTACGCAATACCAAGAGAAGGCTACTCAACATTGTGTCATAACCTACATGGGAAAAGGATCCGAAGAAGAATAGATATATGTATATGTATGAAAGAACCACATCTCGCACACCTAGAACAAACTAAATGTTGTAATCAAATTTGCTGTGATTAGAAACTAAAAATTAAATTAAAAATACGAACAAGAAGTAATGAGACATAACTTTAAAAGGCTTTTTCCTGGCACATTCCATTGTAATTTACAACCTAGAACACGACTTCCATTAAGGCTCTGTTGCCCTAGTGACCAGATTTGGTAAAGGAGAAATGCTGCCGCCTTGTGGCCGTTTCCCGCAAGAGCAGCTTTGAACCCACAGCTAATGGTCACTTAACATTCACAAGGACTCAGGGCTGTAAAGACCCCTGCCCTCAAAATTGTGCTGAGGTGGGGAATGGATTAAAAAATTCAAAACAGGCAAATTTTTCAAGGAGATAGTATGAAGAGGTAAATTTTACTCACCGTCTTTTTAAAAAAAGGAAAATGGATAAAAGCTCAACCTCAGGAAGTATGAGACTCATGCAATCTAATCTACAAAAGGTTTCAACTCACACCACTCGACTGACCATCAGCAAAATGTCTACAAACAATAAATGCTGAAGGGGTTTTAGAGAACTGTGTACCCTCTAGCTGCTGGTGAGATGTAAAATGGTTAACAGCCAATAATGAGAACAGAAAGGAGCTGCGTTTGAAAGTAAAAATTGAGGTACCATTCAATCCAGCAGGTGCACCAGTGGGCCTCTCACCTGAGAAGCCCAGAATCGAGAAGACCCGGGCTGCAAAAGCTGCACTGCAGCCTTATTCACAATAGAAAAGACAGTGAAGCAACCAAAATGTCCATCCACAGGTGAATGGATAAAGAAGAAGTGGTCCATGTACACAATGGAATATTAGCCGTGGAAAACAGTGAAACACTGCTCTTTGAGGCACCACGAATGAGCCTGGAGATAATCACAAAACATAAGGTAAGTCGGAAAGCAAGAGACCTATATTCTATGATATCACTTATAGGTGTTATCTAATAACTGACAGAAATGAACATATTTCCACAGAGAAAGGCACTCACAGACTTAGAAAAAAAACTATGCTTATCTAAAAGGAAAGGTGGGGGGATTGGATAAATGAAGATTAGCGTTACCATATGTATACAAATACATATTATATACATATATCCAAAAGACCCAACATATAGCAAGGGAGGTCTACGGAACACTCTGTAATAATTTACACGCGAAGAGGATCTCGACATATATAGATATATATATAATGTGTAGATGAACCAGAGTGGGTACACCTTGGACAAACAACATTCTAAACATTACCCCAATTTAAAAAATTAAAACAACGAACTAGAAGTAATGAGACATAAACTTATGGGGGGTTTTCCTGGCACATTCCATTCAAATTTACAAGCTAGGAAAACCACTTCCAGAACGGCTCCGCTGCCCTAGTAACCAGATTTGGTAATGGAGAAATGCTCCCGCCTTGTGGCCGTTTCGTACAACGGCAGCTTAAACCCAGTGCTAAGGGTTACTAAATATTGACACACATGGCAGGCCTGTAAATGACACCTGCCTTCAAAAAAGTACCCTGGGGACCAAAATCCACCAGAATATTAAAAAGAGGGCAATCTTTCAACAAGATAATTTCAAGAGGTATATTGTACTCACACTTTGTTTTTATACCAGAATAGAAAAAAGCCTGGAAAAATGATAAATTTTAGGAATGTTTAAAGACATGCAAACCCAATTTACAAAAACCTATCAGCTCACACCAGGCAGAATGTCCATCAGCAAAAATGCTGCAAACAATAAATGCTGAAGGGATTGTGGAGAAATGTGTACCCTCAGCTGTAAGGGGGACGTGGGAAGAGCCACTAATGAAAACACAATGGAGGTGCTTTGAAAAGGGAAACATTGAGCTACCAGTGAATCAAGCATGCCATCTGCTGGGCCTATCACCTGAGAAAATGAGAATCAAAAAGTCACAGGCTGGCAAACCTGTACGCCAGCAATATTTACCATAGTCAACACTTGGAAGCAACAAAAATGTCCATCAGCAGAGGAATGCACCAAGAAGAAGTGGTCCTTGTATACAATGGAATATTACTCCAGTAAAAAATATCAATTAAATTTAGAAAACAAACAAATGTAAGGAGACATCAGCATTTGTGGGTTTCTCCGAGCACATTCCACTCTAATTTATAACCGAAGAACACCACTGGCCGGTAGGT